>NW_022437037.1:4589891-4644617 GCF_009761245.1 Sapajus apella
TTCTGAGAAGTTACTGTCTTCTTTTTTTTTTTTTTGAGCTGGAGTTTTGCTCTTGTCACCCTACTACCTGGGATTACAGGAACCCGTCACCGCGCCCAGCTAAGTTTTGTGTTTTTAGCAGAGATGAGGTTTCACCATGTTGGTCAGGCTGGTCTCGAACTTCTGACCTCAAGTGACGACCCACTTCGGTCTCCCAAAGTGTTGGGATTTCAGGCGTGAGCCACCGCACCCAGCCTGACTTGTTTTGCTGAGCAGATGTCTTTAAGGGTCATCTATGTTGGAGCATGTGTCAGAATTTCCTTTTGTGGGCGGAATCATATTTCATTGTAGGGATATATCATATTTTGTCTGTTCATTCATCGATGGGCACTTGGTTTGCATTTTCTTTTGGCTGCGGTAGTGTATTATCGGCGAAAAGTGGTGCGCACTGTTTTTTTTTTGTTTTTCTGCTTTTTTTTTTTTTTTTTTTTAATTTATTTTTTTTGAGACGGAGTTTCGCTCTCGTTACCCAGGCTGGAGTGCAATGGCGCAATCTCGGCTCACCGCAGCCTCTGCCTCCTGGGTTCAGGCAATTCTCCTGCCTCAGCCTCCTGAGTAGCTGGGATTACAGGCATGCGCCACCATGCCCAGCTGATTTTTTGTATTTTTAGTAGAGACGGGGTTTCACCATGTTGACCAGGATGGTCTCGATCTCTTGACCTCGTGATCCACCCGCCTCGGCCTCCCAAAGTGCTGGGATTACAGGCGTGAGCCACCGTGCCCGGCCCGAGTTACTGCTTTTAGTGCTTTTGGGTATATACCCAGATGTGGATTGCTCAATAGTGTGGTACTATTTTACAGTTCTTGAGGGACCGCCATACTGCATTCTGCAGCAATTGTACCATTTTACATTCCCACCAACAGTGCACAGGGCTCCAATTTATCCACATCTTCACCAACACTTTTTTTTTTTTTTTTTTAGATAGAGTCTCGATCTGTTGCGTAGACTGAAGTGCAGTGGGTGATCTCAACTCACTTCAGCCTCCGCCTCCCAGATTGAAGTGATTCTCCCACCTCAGCCTCCCGAGTAGCTAGAATTATAGGCGCCTGTCACCATACCCAGCTAATTTTTGTATTTTTTTTTAGAGACATGTTTCACCATGTTGGTCACACTGGTCTCGAACTCCTGACCTCATGATTTGCCCACATCAGCCTCCCAAAGTGCTGAGATTACAGGTATGAGCCACTGTACCTGGTCTCATTCTGATTTAAAGAGCTTTTAATCAACTTTTTTGAGGTATAATTTACATGTAATAAAATACACGCACTTTAAAGATACAGTTCACACGATTTGACAGGTGTATACACCTGATTAACCCCCAACCCAGACAAGATCTAGAACATTCCAACACCATAGAAAGTTCCTTCTTGTCTCTGCAATATAGCTGTGCCCTTTGTCCCAAGCAACCACTGATCCAGTTTCTATCATCATAGGTTAGTTTTGTCTATTTTGAAATTTTATATAAATAGAATCATATGGTGTGTTTTTGTATCTGATTTTTTTTTCTCTCAGTTTAATGCTTCTCTAAATCCGACTCATTTAGACCAAGACTGCACCAGACAGATCTGATCAGGGCTACATCTGTTACAAACTAGCCAAGTGATCAACCTCAGCCGAGTTCCTGAGTTACTTAAGTTCCAATTCTGTTTCTTCATCTGTAAAATGGGAGTAGTGAGAATACATTGAGGGCTGTTAGCTACAGGACAGAGTTTTCCCTCTGAAGTTGCAGGAATATAAGTCCAATTGCACTTGCAAATCAAGAGTGGGCCTGTTAAATTAGTCAGGCGTGATGGCACACACCTGTAATCCCAGCTACTTAGGAGGCTGAGGCAGGAGAACCACTTGAACCCAGGAGGCAGAGGTTGCAATGAGCCAAGATTGTGCCACCATACTCCAGCCTGAGTCAAAAAAAAAAAAAAAAAAAAAAGAACGTGCCAAGTTATAATCTGCCCCCCTCCCTTCCCAGCCATCCGACTGGAGAGATGAGCACATACCAAAGATGCTAGCAAAACCCGCACCCTGCCCCTCACAGTGTAGGACTAGTGCCAGCTCAGGGCACATGGCCTCAGCAGAAACAGTGAAGAAAACCAAAACACCTGGCTTCAAGTGAGGAGGTTTGGAATTTGGAATCTTGAACCTGTCATTGTCATGTGACTATTTTAAACGGTAGCCTCTAACTGCCTCTCCCTCTTTGAGAGTCCACATCTGGGAGACGGTGGCCTGCCAGTGAAGTGTGGGTAGTGGCAATGTGTGGATGAACCCTTTTGTGCCGACGGTCTGGGTTTGCTGAACGCTTGAGGGTTGGAGGTTCTCAGGGAATCTCTGAGAAGTCAAAGGATGATCTGAGGGTCCTGGTGGCATGCGTGGAAGGGGCTGAGCTTTCCTGTGCAGAAGGTTGATAGGTCGTGGCAGCCTGAGTGGACACTAGAGAGGCTCCGCAGTCCCCTCCAGCAGACCTGTGAAGGTTTCCTCCTGGGGATCACCAAGGTAATGCCCCAGCAGTGACTGGTGGAGGCCAGCACTCCCTAAGAGGGACTGCCCCATTGCCAGCTCTTCCTGAGCCTTAGTCAGCTACTCCAGGAGTGATGTGGATTCACAGGGAGGAGTTCTAGCCTGCTGACATCCTGAACACCCTAAAATCCACTTGTTCCTCCCAGGAGGAATGCTGGGCCCTTTTTAGCTTCTAGTTGGTGGTAAGAGTGATTTTAAAATAATGGAACTGGCTGGGCACAGTGACTCACGCCTGTTATCCCAGCACTTTGGGAGGCCCAAGGTGGGAGAATTACTTGAGCCCAGGAGTTGAAGACCAGCTGGACAACAAAACAAGACCATGTCTCTACAAAAAAATTTTAAAGAAATTAGCTGGGTATGGTGGCGCACACCTATAGTCCCAGCTACTTTGGAAGTTGTGGTGGGAGGATCACTTGGGCCTGGAAGGTCAAGGTTGCAGTGAGCTGTGATCGCACCACTGCACTCCAGCCTGGGCAACAGAATAAGACCCTGACTCAAAAATAGTAATAACAGAGTTGTGTGAAATGCACTGGTTCATCCCCCAGGTTCCTTGCCAGAGGCCTCTACTCACTCCAGACCACTGCAGCCCATCGCTGTCAGCTGTCAAAGAAGGATGCGAATGCTGGCCACTTGCTGCGGGCTTTGCTTCACCCAGAGGTAAGCCCATGGCCTCCTCTCAGGTGTGTCCCTTCAGCATGGACTCGGGAGGACACATGGATTTTTCTCTTTAGGTGAAATCATGGAATTGTGATTATGTTTTTTTTTTTTTAAGTTCTTATCTCAGAAAAATACACAGATGAAATGTGATTGCCTGTGTGTGTGGGATTTGCTACAGAAGCAAGAGGAAGCAGGAGGTTGAGATGAAGCAAGATTGGCCATGAGTTGTTAATTGATGAGTCTAGGTACATGGACATGTGGAAGTGTGTTAAACAGTTCTGTTGACTTTTTTTCCTTTACCCTTGTCTTCAATGTGCCAGTAAGTTCTGCCTGCTTTTGCACATTTACCCTTTCTTTTTTTTTTTTTTTTTTGCCCTCTCGCGTCGGTGACGAGCACATTTACACTTTCTATAAGTTAGAAAGCAACTGAGCAGGCCCTTAGGATCTGAGCAACTTACGTTTCAGCTTTAGCGTCAACAGTCCTGTGAGTCCTTGGACAAGAAGGAGCCTCTGTTTCTTAGTCTGTGATATGGGGCTAATCACAGCTGCCTCAACCATCGCTGGGCTGGGAGAATTTTTCATAAACGAATGCACGAAAAGCACTTAGCTTCGTATCTGATACCTAATCAGTGCTGGTAACTCATGCACCGGCTGAGAATCTGGCCAGTTGACCCCGGCTGACCATTTGGAACAGGGAAGGGCGTGTAAGGAGGAATCTAGGATCCGCCTCTTAGTTCAGGTGGGCACACATGTGGCTTCTGCCTTTGTTTTCGTTGTGTTTTTAAAACCCATGCAGTCCCAGTGGGTTCTGCCTTTGGGTAAAGCAGTCTTGGCTCCAGTTACAGCTTTGGTTGGTTTCGACCTTATTTGGCAACAGTTTGGAGCTGTAATCAGTCAGTCAGATTCCTGGATGTAATTCTGCTAAAATACTGTAGGTGAAGGATTTATTTAGTTACTCATTTTTAAATGCTTTCTTTTGAAATAATTACAGATTCACAGACAGTTGCAAAAAATGTACCCTAAGGTCCTTTGTACCTTCACCCAGTTTACCCTAATGGTAAAAGAAACACATACTTTTTTTTTTTCTTCCTCCCCACGCACCTCTTTTTTTTTTTTTTTTTTTTTTTTTTTTTTTTTTTTTAAGACGAGGCCTTGCTCTGTTACTCAGGAGTGCAGTGGCATGGTCGTGGCTCACTGTAGCCTTGAACTCCTGGGCTCAAGCAGCCTCCTACCTCAGCCTCTCAAGTAGCTGGGACTATAGGCATGCACCACCATCCCAGCTAATAATACATCTTAGTATGTCTGTAGAACAATCAGTAAAGTGACATTGGCTTAATCCATGGAGCTTTTCCAGTTTCACTAGTTCTGCCGGCACTGGTATATGTTCAGTTCTTTGCACTTTTAACACACGTGTAGATCCATGTAACCACCCCACAATCAAGATACAGAGCTGCTCAGCACCACCACAGCGCTCCCTTGAGTGAAGCATTTATTTTCTGAGACTGAAATCTTTTTTTCCCCTCCTGATTTAAAAGAAAGAAAGAAATGCAGAAGAATGTTGGGAAAGATGTTTGCTACATGTTAGCAGTGATTTATTTTACTTTGTGCTTTCTTGTTTGAGTTTTGTTTCTATAATGAAAATGTATCACTTAAACAAAAGCAACAGAGCCTTTTTTTCATCTTGAAACCCATCACCCAGATGCACCACTGTTGACGTTTCCGGCAGACGTTTCCGGCAGACGTTTCCGGCAAACGGGATTTATTTATTTACTCATTTGTAAATGCTTCCAGACTGCTTTCTAGGTGGTTCTCCTGCCTTCCTCTCTGACTTTCTCCATACTCTCAGAAGACATTCTCTGGAGGCAGTGCCGCATGGCCTGTCTCCACGGTGGTCTGGTGTTCAAGCCCCACTCCCTGTGGGGCTCCCACAAGAAGTGGGATAAGTGGTCTGCCAGCACATGGCCTCCCAGAGGCTCTTGAGAAGACCAGAGTCAACATCTGCTGCTTGCCTTTTTGAAACCCAGCCTTTCTATACTGCCCCTCCTCTGCCTGCATCCTTGGATGGACATGGATTTGGCCTCCTCCTAACAAAACATCCCTGGTTTTAGATTGTGTGGTGTGTAGCTCCCTATATGCAGGCAGGACTCCCGTGTCTTCCCTACCAATAATTCTGATCATGATACCTGCCACCTGCCCTGGACTTTTCCTGTATCAGGGACTATGCCAGGCATTTGACAGACATTGTCTCCATGAATCCTAGGAGCGGCCCATTGGGAAAACTGTTACCTTCTTAGATAAGGGAAGTGATGCTCAGAGAAGTTAAGCAACTTCCCCAGGTTATCAGCTGGTTTGTGGCAGACCAGGACTTAAGGGCACGGTCATGTACTTAACCACTCACCTCCCCACCTCTTGTCAGCACTGGCTGCCATTAACCCAGGATTGCTTGTGTCTTCTCATAGGTGAGCCCAGGCCAGGATGGGGGACTCCAGGAACCTTTGCCCTCACCTTGACTCCATAGGGGAGGTGACCAAAGAGGACTTGCTTCTCAAATCTAAGGTAAAGGGTCAGACCTTAGGGGCCGGGGCCCACACCCAGGGCCACCTCTTTCCTGGGGTGTGGACATTTCTGAAGGAGTGAAAAAACTGGCTCCCTGACAGTCTGTGCTCAGCCTTCTGTGTAAATGGAAATGCTGGCATCTGCTTGGGAGGCCACCTTCCAGGGCTCTGTCCTAATAGCCATTAATTACAGTTTATACCAGGCCATTTGGGAACCACCAATGCTCTCTGTCCACTAGCTGTTGGGGCAGGTGCACACAGCCTCTCCAAAGCAGGGAATGAAAGCTGCTTTCCGAATCCAGGAGTGTTTTTACAAATGTGGCCTGAGGGAAGCTCGCGGAGGCCTGGGCAGGAAGCTGGGCTTCCTCTCAGAGTAGGAGGATGCATTGCCATCCTTTTCGTGTTGTTAAATAAAAGTTTTTGAAAAGGTAATACTTAAACATGGTTAAAAATGAAACAGTGTAAAAAGATAAATGTCAAGAAGTCCTTCTTTCACCCCTGTGCCCACCCTCCCCAGCCCATCCTCGGGCAACCACTTACTCTCTTTTGTATCTTTTCAGTTTCTTTATGTGAATACAAGCAGATAAACTCATTTTAAGTTTTGCCCTTTCTTACATAAAAGATGGTATACCATTCTCTCTGTCTTGAAACTTGCTTTATTTATTTATTTATTTATTTATTTATTTTTATTTGTTTTTTTGAGACGGAGTTTTGCTCTTGTTACCCAGGCTGGAGTGCAACGGCGCGATCTCGGCTCACCGCAACCACCGCCTCCCGGGTTCAGGCAATTCTCCTGCCCCAGCCTCCTGAGTCGCTGGGATTACAGGCACACGCCACCATGCCCAGCTAATTTTTTTGTATTTTTAGTAGAGACGGGGTTTCACCATGTTGACCAGGATGGCCTCGATCTCTTGACCTCGTGATCCACCCGCCTCAGCCTCCTACAGTGCTGGGATTACAGGCTTGAGCCACCGTGCCTGGCCTAAACTTGCTTTATTTACATGACAGTGTATCTTGGAGCTCTTTGGACGTCAGTGCATAGAGACAGCTTTCTCATTTGTTACCTTGAAGCTGTATCATATTTTATCATGTGGCCACAGTGACTGATGCACTGTGGATAGATACCTGGACCTTTTGCAACCTCTTGCCAGTAAAAAGATGCTGTGATGAATGGCCTTGCAGAAAAGTCTGTGCATCCATGGGCAGAACTGCAGGCAGGCATGCTCCCAGGAGTGGAATTCCTGGGCATGTTGGCACCTAATGCTGCTCCTTTGTCCCCACTGCACCAGCATGTCCTTGGTGGCCTTTGGCCTGAGCTGGTTTCATCATGGGGCCTGGCATGGGAGCGGTTCTTCATAGTGTCTATAGCTGATTTTGAAGTGACATTCCCTCTTGCAGCGTGAAGTGGGGCAGAGTGAGGCCCGGGTGTATTTGCACTGTCTGATGCTGGGTTTTTCTCCGCTTCTTAGGGAATCTGAGAGCAGGGACAGGATGAAGCAGGTGGGAGAAGGAGGTAGAGCACAGGAAGGTTTGCACTGGGACTGGCAGCCGTTCAGAAGCCTGTTAGGGCCTCTAGGGCAGACTGGGCATGTTTGGGGTGTTCTGGGCCTGTGTGTCAGAGAGCACAACTTCAGTTCCCCTCTGGGTATCCAGAAAGTTACAAAAGAAAACCAGCACTGTTCTAAAATACTCATAAAGGGCAAAGATATGAGCAGGTATTTCCCAGTAAAGGAGATGGAAATGACAAACTTTTGGAAAAAGATGGCTGACGTCACTCTCGTGCTTATGGATATTGCTAATGAAACAGGATGATAACCATTTTACAGATGGACGGAAAGAGACTGATCCCACTCATAGCTGACAGGGAGAAAATGAGCCACTCACGTTGTGGTAGGGCTGGGAGTTACTTTAACTTTTAGGGAGGCAATTCTGCATCTCGGAATTTATCCTGTAGAATGTAATCACAGTTATAAAGATATGATACAGCAGTAATTTATTGAGCATTATTTGTAAAAGGGAAAAACTGATGCCACCTGAATATAGCTCAAGAAGGGAATTGATTGCATGGCTTTGTCCAGAGTGTGCAGTTATCACAGAGGAGATGCAGTCTTTATGTAAAAGCTTGCGTGATGCTACAAGGAGACACAGGTACATTACAGAGAAATATGTATTAGGTGATCTTATTTTTACTAAAAGTCAGCCCTTCAAGATCTAGGAATCCATATTTTGTATAAGAAGAATGTGCAGAGGGAAATATATCATATACAGCATGTAGATGTCATCTGAATTGTTATAGTAAGTGTTCGATACTTTTATAAATCAAATAACTGAAATGGAAAGAAAAACCTGAGAAGAGGAGGGTGAATTGTGAAATCAAAAAATCGCAAGAGAGATGACAAATTCAGGAAGGTTCAGGGCGGCAGCTTTGATTTTTGCTAAGCAGGCTGATCTGGCACCCCCAGCATCCTCCATGAGAGACCCTAAACCACAGAGTGCAGATCTCAGCTTCATCTACGGGATGAGCTGCTTCACTTCAATCCCTTGTTCAGGCTTTTTACAAACACGGCTGGGATCTGAGTGTAGTGAGCCGACATGGCCACCGTGGGGGAAGCCAGGCTTTCTTGGTGGGAGATTTGGTGACCTTGCTGCACTGGGGTCCAGGCTCCTTGGCTTCACCTTCTGATCTTGCTCTGTGACAAGGGTGTGAGCTCTCTGAGTCCCCATTTCTCATCAGTGAAAGGGGGATGTTGGTGGGCCCTGTTAAAGAGACTGGAGGGGATTATGTGAGCATTGTGTAAAGAACTCAGCTGGAGCCCAGGTGCGGTGGCTCACGCCTATAATCCCAACACTTTGGGAGGCCTAGGTGGGTGGATGACCTGAGATCAGTAGTGTGAGACCAGCCTGGCCAATATGGTGAAACCCTGTCTGTACTAAAAAATACAAAATTAGGTGGGTGTGGTGGTGCACACCTGTAGTCCCAGCTAATCAGGAGGCTGAGGCAGGACAATTGCTTGAACCCAGGAGGTGGAGGTTGCAATTAGCCAAGATCTCGCCACTGCATTTCAGCCTGGGTGATAGATTAAGACTGTGTCTCAAAGAATTCAGCTGGAGGCCTGGCTTGTTGCGGTCCCTCTTCAAGGGCCCACTCCCACCATGGTGGAGCCTGACACTGCAGCTGCTGTCGACCTGCACCCGTAGTTCCTCTCACAACTGATGGAAGCACGATAGATGCTGTAGGGCCTCAGCTGGGAACTGCTGTTGTAGAAATGCAGATATAGTTATTTGGGGCACAACTTAAGTTGCTGTAATAAAGAGTCCCTGAAATAGAGTGGCTTAAATGAGATAGAAGTTTCTGTTTCTCTCACAGAACAGACCAGAGGTAGGTAGGACTGGTAGGGTGCCTCTGCCATTCTCAACGTGGGGCTTTCATCTCCGAGTCCAAGGTGGTGGTTGCTTCAGCTCCTGCCATCACATCTACATTCCAGCCAATGGTAAGAGGAGAAGGAGCAAGGGTAGCACACAGCTCAGAAGTGGCACACATCATTTTTGCTGTCATCTCATTGACTAGAACTGAGCCACGTGATCATGGCGGAAGCTGGAAAACATCATCTGCAGCAGGCTAGCTGTGTGCTCAGCTCAAATCCATGCATCCGCTTATTAAAGCAAGGAGGAGAAAGGATACAAATAGACACAGAGCAGGCTCTGTCGCCCAGACCACCAGAAACCTGGGTGTTTCCTGTGATTTGCCAGGTCCTTGAACTCTTCATTTATACCAGGCCCTGTGGACTCACAGGGGTTGGTAAAACAGGCCATCCCTCTTTCACAGAGCCCTGGTCTAATGGGTAGAAAGGCTGAAATAATTCAGTGCAAGGAAGGAAGAGTAGAAGGAATAGTAAGAGAGCATGTTAACAAGCCTCTTACATGATTTTATTTTCCAAGATTAGGTTATAGACACTAAAATAAAATGTTGATTATGTTTTTACAGGCACACGGTAGAATTCAAACAGTAACATGTAAAGGGCTCCCCTGGGAACCTAATTTGAACAGGTAGTCTGGGTAAGGCCTTCCAGGGCCAGGGCTTGACACTGAGACCTTTTCAGTGAGTGTCAGCCAGGTGGGGCCTCCAGGCAGGAACAGCCCCAGAGCTCAGCCTTCCATGGGCTCCTCACACCTGCTCTTTCTCTTTCCTCTCAACCCACACAGGGAACCTGTCAGTCGTGTGGGGTCACTGGACCAAACCTGTGGGCCTGTCTCCAGGTAAAAGATCGTTGTGCGTATTGGGGGTATGGAGCTGCTTCTAGACTCTGGGCTGGGAATTTCCATCCCTGGTGAGCACCACCAGGAACCTTGGGCAGGGGCACAGGGCTCCAGAGTCAGTGAATCCTGGGCTGGCCATTCTGCCAGCCATTAAAAATGACAGGAGAACAAAACAGGTTGGAGAAGGCTCTGGACCAAAGGCTCCCGTCTTCACAGGACACATAATTCTAGCTTGGCATGCGTAAGTGAGAGTCGACGTGGGCGTCTTGGTGTTGAGGCCTGGCACTGCTGCTTAGTAGCATCTCTTCCTGGGCCAGTCTCATTTTTTCCCTGAACCTTCATTTCCCATCAATAAGAAAGGGGATGCAGCACTGACAGCTGACAGCTGTCCCCGCCTCATTGGGTTAGGGTGGAACCGGACAAGACAGGTGCCCGAGGCCGGCCTGGAGACCGCATCCAGGAGAAGCTGGAAGGGTTTGGATGATTACTGGTTACTAAAAGGAGTAAAAGTAGATGTATGAAAACATGACAGCTTCCCCTGAGTGGTAGAGTTACGGGTAATTTTCATTTTTTTTTCTCTGTAGTATTTAAAAAATGTTTGCAAGTATATATTTTTATGGTCATACTAAAAATGACTGTTACTTAAAATTTCTTTAAAAAAAACAAAAACCCAGGAGTAGAAACAACAAAGACAGCCTCAGCAGGTGAGGACATCTAGTCAGTCTTTGCAGAAGCGCAGGGGCCCCGGTGGGACTCTGGCCTCTTCTGCTCTGTCCTGTCACTCAGCACAAAGTAGATGGCAAGACACTGGCTATCCAGGGGGCAGCAAGGAGTGCCAGATGTTATCTCCTGGGCTGTTAAAAGTGCAGGACGTGGTCCTCCCTCGTAGGCGCCACAGACAGATATGGGAGCCTGATGCAGAACATGATATGTGTTTTCTGAGTCAGCCACATGGTAAAGATCCAATTGATTCCACCGTTTTCCCAAAAGGTCCTCGCCAGCCTGTGCAGTGCTGATCCTGTAGAGAAGCCTTGGCCATTGGCTACTGGCTGGCATGGAGGCCCACAGTGGAGGCATTGAGTGGGCCTTGGAGGACAGGTAGACTTGGGACAGGAGAGTGCGAGGGCAAAGGCAGCATCTTTAGGGACATGCAGGCCCTGCTGTGCGGCGCTGGGTCGGTACTACCTCCCACTACCTGTGCACCTTGTTTCAAACACCTGGTACCCATTCAGCATCCCCCACTAGAAAATGGCTGTGAGGCCTAGCATCCCCACCAAAAACGTAGGTCCCAATAACTGCCCCCCTACCACGCAGGGCTTTCCTGGAGGGAAAGGATCTGGGTTCCGAGCAGCCAGTCCTCACCTGGGACCCCGTCTGGGCTTCTTGCTGGAGAGCTGCAGCCCAGGACATACTGCTCATTTCACGCAGAGGGCAGTAACAGTGTTTATGAATTTTTATAGAAAAGGCTTCAGAAACATGGAATATCTTGTTTTTGTTTACCGTCCATCAGTACTCAGTAGAACTTCAGGTGTACAAACCCACAGGCCCATGTTCCTTTGAGATGGCAGAGCCTCAATCCCTTGTGGTCCCTGTTCAGGAGAGGTCGGGGCACTGACTTTGGGCTGGAACCAGAGACACTATGTTGACACCATCCTTTTGGCAAGCTCCAGTCCACTCTCCTCCCCTCTGTCCACAGGTCGCCTGCCCCTATGTTGGCTGTGGAGAATCCTCTGCTGACCACAGCACAATTCATGCACAGGTGAGTGTGGTGGCTGAGAGCGTGGGCCCCACAGATAGCCTGGGGTTCAAACTCTGACTCCACCTTCCTGCTCTGGGCCTAAATGGCTGGGGTGATAAATGATGTCATACTAGCATGGCTTCTGCAAAGAAGCAAGAGATGATGCAGGTAAAAACATTTTGCACCTGCACCATTTGATAAACAGCAGCCCTCGGGGTCCCGCCCGAGGGGTAAGCGAAATTCAGGCCTCCAGCCTCTCCTGACAGGGCCACTTACCGAGAGGCTGGGGAGTGGAGCAGCCATCACAGGTTGGGGCACCTGTCAGGCCAGAGTACCCTGGACCTTGTTTTGGATATTACCCTCTAGACAAAAAAGCACAACTTGACCGTGAACCTGACCACATTCCGGCTGTGGTGTTATGCCTGTGAGAAGGAGGTGTTCCTGGAGCAGCAGCTGGTGGCCCCTCTGCTGGGCTCCTCCTCCAAGTTCTCTGAACAGGTAACCTGTGTGGTGGGCTCTGTTTGGTTGTTGGCAACACTGTGTTGAGGATGGGGTGGTGTGACCTGAGCATCCGTGGAGCTTGGGTCAGTAGGTCTCAGAGGTGTCTGTTCCTGGGTCAGTATGTTTTCAGGTGACTTTGAGGAGCTCACATCCACACGTGCTCACTGAGCCCACTCTGTGCCAAGGCGTGAGTGAGGCCCTGAGGGCGCAGAGATGACTGAGAGTAGGTCCTCCCTTGAGGAGCTCAGGGGCCATGGGGTGGCCCTGCAGAGTACAGGGGTTGGGTGGGCCCAGGGTCGTGGGGTGAGTGTAGACCCTTCCAGGCCTTATGGAGAGGGTTGATGAGGTCACAGATGCCCTGTGGCCATCCCAGATGTGAAACCATTCCTAAGGGAATTCCAGGTAGTTGCTACAGCACACTTTTCTATGGGAAATGCCCAGAAACCACCTCGGTAACATCAACCAGAGAATGGGCCTTTCATCAGCAGTGCTGTGCAACCTTAGAGGTGGCGGGTCACCAAGCCCACACCCTGGAGGTCCCAGCCCCAAGCCTGTCCTCAGGGAATGGTCAGTCACCCTGGATGGCAGAGCTGCCAGCTAGAGGAGAAGCCAGGACATGTGTGTGCAGCATCTGCATGGCTGTCTCCTCCATATTTTTAAATTTTATTTTAGTTTAGTTTAGTTTTAGTTTTTGAGATCAAGTCTTGCTCTGTCGCCCAGGCTGGAGTGCAGTGGTGCAATCTCAGCTCACTGCAACCTCTGCCTCCTGGATTCAAGTGATTCTCCTGCCTCAGCTCCCTGAGTAGCTGGGATTACAGGTGCCTGCCACCATGCCTGGCTAATTTTTATTTTTACTAGAGTCGGGGTTTCACCATGTTGACCAGGCTGCTCTCGAACTCCTGACCTTAAGTAATCTGCCTGCCTTGGCCTCCCAAAGTGCTGGGATTACAAGCGTGAGCCACTGCACCCTGTTAAACCTGTCTGTTTAGACAGTCACATGATAGGGCTCAATAAGTGCTTATTGAATGCATCTGTGAACTTGGTAGATGTTTATGAATTTTTGTAGAAAAGGCTTTAAAACAGTATATGCAATATCTTGTTTTTGTTGTACACGTGTATTAACAGTTAAATGTCTGTATAATACAGGCCGGGCGCGGTGGCTCACGCCTGTAATACCAGCCCTTTGGAAGGCTGAGCAGGAGGCTCACTTGAGCCCAGAAGTTTGAGACCAGCCTGGGCAGCATAGTGAGACCCTGTCTCTACAGAAAATCAAATGAGCCAGGCGTGGTGGCATATGCTTGTCCCAGCGACTTGGGAGGCTGAGGTGGGAGAGTCACTTGAGCCAAGGAGTTCAAGGCTGCAGTGAGCTATAGTCGTGCTACTGCACTCCAGCCTGGGTGACAGAGCAAGATTCTATCTCTTAAAAAAAAAGTCTACATAGGCCGGGCGCAGTGGCTCACACATGTAATCCTAGCACTTCGAGAGGATCATTGGAGCCCAGGAGTTTGCAACCAGCCTGGGCAAGATGGTGAGATTCCATCGCTACAAAATATAAAAATGTTAGCTGGGCGCTGTGGCATGCACCTGTAGTTTCAACTACTGAGGAGGGTGAGGTGGGAGGATCCCTTGAGCCCAGAAGTTGGAGTCAGCAGTGAGCTCTGATTGTGCCACTTCACTCCAGCCTGGGTAACAAAGCAAGACTCTGTCTAAAAAAACACACACACACACACAAATCAAGGAGTTCCCAGGGAAAGGCCACCAGTCCTCTCTCTTTTTACAGTGCCTTCTGCGCAGATAGACTGACTCAGCCCACTGGGGGTTTCTGGGCAGTGGGGCTGTATTTCCAGCCCTTGGGAGACACCTGGGCCTCTGAACCCAGCTCCTCTGTTCCCCATTTTCCTCATTTTGGGTCTTTAACACAGGACTCCCCACCACCCTCCCACCCTCTGAAAGCTGTTCCTATTGCGGTGGCCGACGAAGGAGAGTCCGAGTCAGAGGATGATGACCTGAAACCTCGAGGTAATGGCCCCCACAGCAGGGGAAGCTGATGGGCCAGCTGGGGGCCTCACCCGGAGGCTGGAAAGCGCCACAGTCTTGTCTCTATTTGCACCTGCTATCTGGGCAAGGAAGGGTGGGGTGACAGATGAGCTGTGTAGCATGGTGTCTTCCCTCTGGAAGCTGGCTGACCCAGCCAGTGTTCTGGAGAGCCAGCCATTTGTTCCCTCTCCCAGTTGTGTGACCCTGAATAGGCAGGCCCCTCTGCTATATGGTCTGGACAGTGGGCCTGGCTGGGCAGAGGGGCAAAGCAGTTCATCTGTTTAAAACGCTCAGGTAATCACCACTGTTGTGAGCAGGAAGCATGTTAATTTACTGGGAAGATTCCTGGGGTGGAACACTTCCACCATGTCCTCTTCTTGGGTCCTGGGCAATTGAGAGCCACAGCTTTGTGCCAAATGTGAATTGCAAGGTGTCCTTGGCAGGGCAGGGTGCTCACCTGCCCCTCCCCTTTGTGTTTATTTGCCAGGCCTCACAGGCATGAAGAACCTCGGGAACTCCTGCTACATGAACGCGGCCCTGCAGGCCCTGTCCAATTGGTAGGTCGACGCTTTGTCAGAGAACCAAGAGCTGTCCCTGGCAAAGCCCTGGAAATAGTATCGGTAGCACCCCCAGGCAGTTGCCCAGAAATGCATGCTTAGGACGCACAGCCAAATCGCTAAAAACACCCAGGCCCTTTGACCCAGCAGTCCCCACAGTGGGAACGTGTCCTGAGGAGATAACCAGAGATGCTGGGGAGGTTGGACATGCCAGGAGCCTCCTCGCTCTGTTGTTTATTGGAAGCGATTTAAAGGCCCATCTGCAAGGGAATGTAAATTCTCACAGCCCAGCCTTGCAGCAAGTGCAGGAAAAACGGCGCAAGACAACACACATGGAAACAAGAAGGGGTTCAGAATCTGACGAGTAGGGGGAGAAAAGGAGGTTATAAGGCATTGCATGGGACAATCCCATTTTAGGGGAGAAATGCCATTTTCCATTAGGGATAGGCTCTCAGCTCCATGAGGCCCTCCTATGCAGTAGAGATTAGAGATGGCAGTATATGTGTTCAGGAAGGAGAGAGGGAATGGGTACAGATGCGCAGACAAATCTGGAAGGCTACATTCCAAAATGTTCCTAGTAACCTCATGTTCCTAGTAACCTCAGGTGGCAGAATGAAGGTCAAAAATTGTTAATGATTAACCATACCCAAACTGGGCATGGTGGCTCATGCCTGTAATTCCAACACTTTGGGAGACTGAGGAAGGCAGGAGATTGAGACCAGCCTGGCTAACAAGGTGAAACCCCATCTCTACTAAAATTACAAAAAATTAGCTGGGCATGGTGGCATGTGCCTGTAGTCCCAGCTACTTGGAAGGCTAAGGCAGGATAATCGCTTGAACCCGGGAAGTGGAGGTTACAGTGAGCCAAGATTACGCCAAAGCACTCCATCCTGGGCAACAGAGTGAGACTCTGTCTCAAATAAAACAAAATAAAATGAAATAATTGACCACACCCGGGCTCACCTCTTTAAAAGCCCTGTCTTGGCTGGGCGCAGTGGCTCATACCTGTAATCCCAGCACTTTGGGAGGCCACGGCGGGTGGATCGCCTGAGGCAGGAGTTCACCAGCCTGGCCAACATGGGGAAACCCTGTCTGTACTAAAAATACAAAAAAATTCGCTTGGCCTGGTGGCATGTGCCTGTAATCTCAGCTACTCTGGAGGTTGAGGCAGGAGAATCACTTGAACCCAGGAGGCAGAAGTGGCAATGAGCCAAGATTGTACTACTGAACTCCAGTCTGAGTGACAGAGTGAGACTCTGTCTCAAAATAAAATAATAAGATAAAGTAAAAATGTCCTGTTTCTAGATACAGCCACACTCTCAGGTACTGGGGGTTAGGGTTTCACAGATTAATTCTGGAGAATGCAATTTTGTCCATAACTGGTGGGATCCTTCTAGTCATCTTCAGATGTTTCTGGGTCCAGGTCCACTGTGTTCTCTGTGCAAGCACTCATGGCTCCCCACTACATAGTCCTTTCTAAACCATGCCACATCCCTCATTTGCTCTCCTGACCTAGTTCTCTCTCCCTTGCCCCCAGCCCTCCACTGACTCAGTTCTTCTTGGAGTGTGGAGGCCTGGTGCGCACAGACAAGAAGCCAGCCCTGTGCAAGAGCTACCAGAAGTTGGTCTCTGAGGTCTGGCACAAGAAACGGTGAGCCATTGCACCCCTAGCCTCGGGCAGTGTGTGGGACAGGGGTTTCCTGTCAGCACCCAAGATTGAGCGCTTCCTGTGGATTCAGCCCCCAGTGAGCACTTGCCTCACTTTGTCCCGGGTAATTCTTGCAGCAAGCCTGTCGGGTGGAAGTTGCATCCAGTCCTGTTGTACAAATAGGGAAACTGAGATGCAGAGAGCTTTAAGTATCTTGCTCAAGGTCATAGAACCTGCGAAAGGTGAGCTAGAATTTGACCTGCTGTTGACCCTAGCTGGCAGCCACGGGTAGGTGTCTTTGCCAAAAGATGTGGTGACCCGGCCTGAGCCACAATTGTGTGTGTGGGAGGAGGTGTGGGGCAGGGGGGCGCAGACTGGATGGAGCTTCTGGCACAGCATAAAATGAATTGAAAGACCAGAGCCTGGGATTTGACCTGTTTCTCCAGGAAAAGTCAGAGTTGGGAATAATTAAAAATGAGCACACAGAAATATATATTACATGTAGAAGCAGATTACAAACCAGCGTGGGGCCAGGCATGGTGGCTCATGCCTGTAAGTCCAGCACTTTGGGAGGCCAAGGCCAGCGGATCACAGGCCGGGAGTTCAAGACCAGCCTAACTAATATGGTGAAAAATGCTGTCTCTACAAAAAATATAAAAATCAGCCGAGCATGGTGGCAGGCGCCTGTAGTCCCAGCTACTCGGGAGGCTGAGGCAGGAGAATAGCTTGAACCCAGGAGGTGAAGGTTACAGTGAGCCTAGATTGTGCCACTGCACTCCAGCCTGGGCAACAGAGCGAGACTCTGTCTCGGAAAAACAAAAACAAAAAAACAACCCAGCATGTTACAGTAAAATCCCGCCTGTGTCAGAAACCAACTTTAAGTGTATATCTATGTATTTTTATATATGCATCTAGTTTCACAGAAAAATCCAGAAATCTGATGGTTAAGTATCTGGTGCCATTAGTGGTGGTGTTTTTCTTCTGTACTTTTCTGAAATTTTAGATTTGTCAGTAATGAACATGAAATGAGAAAACCACAGTGTTTTAGAACAAAAACAAATCATGTTTAGGTGAGTTTGTTGTGCGCCAGCAGGAAATGGTGCCATCTTATTTGAGCTCTTTGCTTAATTGAGGCAGCTATGACTTGACATTTTCTTCTTGTCTGTAGAGATGTGTGATCCTCTTGGGGCTCCTGGCTGGGTAGGCGCTTCCCCAAATGTCAGGAAACGCCTTGGTCTGGTCCAGCCTGGCTGGCCAGCTGCCTGCTTCTCTCGGGAATGAGCAGCTCAAGGCAGCCTCCCTGTACTAATGGATTTGGCCTTCCTACAGGCCAAGCTATGTGGTCCCCACCAGTCTGTCTCATGGGATCAAGTTGGTCAACCCAATGTTCCGAGGCTATGCCCAGCAGGTAAGCTATCTGAGCTTCCCGGGGGACACCCAAGGCTGTGACCCACTAGGCCTGGCTTTGATGCCAAAACCAGAGTGGAAAATCGCAATGGCAGCCGAGCACTGGTTGGTAGGTCTCATGCTGATATTTAACCCCACTTCACAGATGGGCAGACTGAGGTTCAGGGGGCCGAGTCATTTGCACAGGCCACACAGCTGGCACATGGTGGAGGGGAATTCTTTTTTTGGGGGGCGGGGTACAGGGTCTCACTCTGTGATCCAGGCTGGAGTGCAGTGGTGCAGTCGTGGCGTACTGCAGCCCTGACCTCCCGGGCTGAAGCAGTCCCCTCGCCTCAGGCTCCTGAAGTGCTGCAATGACTGGCGGAGGGGAGATTTGAACCTGAGCAGCCTTGCTGCAGGGCCTGTGCCCCTCTGCATTGCACCAGAAACGGCACGGAAATTTCACTTCCCCAAACCACAGGCGAAATTGCACTTTTATTGAAGCAAAAATTTTGATTAAGAATTTTTTTTTTTTTAACCTAGAGAACCCCTTTGAAACCAACCACATTTTTCTATTTTATAAAATCATAAGACCAAGACAAAGAGTGCAGCCACGCGTACACCTCAGCCCTGGGCTGATGGCTTCTGCCCTCCAGCCTCCCGCCCCAGATGGCCCACGGCAGAGCTGGACCTGGCTGGGCCCCCTCTTTTGCTGCCTGAATGAGGGCCATGGATGGACCCGCAGTCATGTGGGGACACTTCCGCCCTCTCGTTTACCCTCTGCCAGCGAGCTCAGCGCAGGGAGGGAGAAAGGCCGTACCACATTGAGCCCAGTGACCTTTCACCCTACAGAAGAGGCAGTGGAGGTGGGCAGGGAGCTGGCAGAAGGACGAGGGAGCGTGATGCCAAAAAGGAGGGCTCACCTGAGTCCTGCCCTGAGTCATGCCACCCACAGGCCAGGCCACCTGCGTGACTCACCCTTCCTCTGGCTCCCCCTGCTCCCTCACTCCCTGTGCCAGCCCCCACATACCCTCACTCCCTGTCTCACCTTCCCACAGACCTGGGCATGACTCAGACTAAGCTGCCCCTGCAGGCAGTCCCAGGGTGAGGGCTGCAGCACCTTTGGCTCCTGCTTGAGAGGCTCAGCACTGCCTGGACACCTCTCTTTTTGGGGAGTGATAGTCATCCACAATGACTAACATTCCTTGTGCACCATGCCACAACTTAATCCTCACAGAACTCTCACCAAGTGGGCAGTACTATCACCCCCATGTTATAGGCTGGCTCTGGCTGCTATGTGACCGCTGCCTCCTGGGGGTCAGGGCCTGGGCTGGGGACTACTTATAACATCCAGGGCAGGGACTGCCGGGGCTGATTTGGGCCTGGAACCCGGGTCCTTCTCCATTGCCCAGCACCACTCGAGCACCCCCCAGCTGCCAGAGTCTGCTGCTGCCACCACTTTCTGACCTCTCAGCACACCTGGTGAGCGCACAGCTCCCAGTGGGGCTCACTGGGTGCCTCTGCCTGAGCCCCTGCTGCCTTGGCTTCCTGCTGTGCTGGTGGCCCAGTCACAGAGTAGTCAAGACAAAATGCTCATTGCTGTGATTTGAGACCCAGGCAGCCTGCAGGGGCACCTTAGTCTGAGTCATGCCCAGGTCTATGGGAAGGTGAGACAGGGATCGAGAGTATGTGTGGGCTGGCACAGGGACTAAGGGAACAGGGAGCCAGAGGAAAGGTAGAGCATGCAGGCAGCCTGGCCTGTGGGTGGCATGGCTTGGGGCAGGACTCAAGTGAGCCCTCCTTTTTGGCATCACACTCCCTCGTCCTTCTGCCAGCTCCCTGCCCACCTCCACTGCCTCTTCTGTAGGGTGAAAGGTCACTGGGCTGAATGCGGTACCACCTTTCTCCCTCCCTGCGCTGAGCTCTCAGCAGAGGCAGGCTATTCCGAGCATGAGCCAAGAGTTGCATGGACCTAGGTACATACCTGGCTCTGCCACTTGACAGCTGCGTGTCCTGGTGGGAGTCCTTTAGCCTCTCTGACCCTCAGAGTCATCCACAGAAGAATGGGATTAGGACAGACCACCCTGGGAGGCCACTGTGAGGGTGAGCAGCTCCTCTGCAGGGGACACCCATGAGGCCCTTCTAGTTGGAGGCTGACGCTGTCTCATCAGCCGCAGGCTGCTTCCTCCTGCCTCCAGGAGAGCCCTGTTGACCCAACCCCGGGTTCTAGGACACCCAAGAGTTTCTTCGCTGCCTGATGGACCAGCTGCATGAGGAGCTCAAGGAGCCAGCAGTGGCCACCGTGGCGCTGATGGAGGCACGGGACTCAGACTCAAGTGACACGGATGAGAAACGGGAGGGCGACCGGAGCCCATCAGAAGATGAGTTCTTGTCCTGCGACTCGAGCAGCGACCGGGGTGAGGGTGACGGGCAGGGTCGTGGCGGGGGCAGCTTGCAGGCAGAGACGGAGCTGCTGATCCCAGAAGAGGCGGGCAGAGCCATCTCCGAGAAGGAACGGATGAAGGACCGCAAGTTCTCCTGGGGCCAGCAGCGCACAAACTCGGAGCAAGTGGATGAGGACGCTGATGTGGACACTACCATGGCTGCCCTTGATGACCAGCCCGAGGAGGCCCAGCCCCCATCGCCACGGTCCACCAGCCCTTGCCGGACGCCAGGTATCAGCTGGCAGGGGATTCGGGAGGAATGTCAGCCTGTGGCCCGGTACCTACTGGGTGCTTAGCACTGACATACAGTAGCCCCTGGGGGATAGGTTCTTCCACAAGACTCAAATGACAGTTGGGAAGTCAGCTTCCGGGGGACTGAGTGATGCACTCAGGTTCCCCCAAGCTAGTAACGCTGGAGCCCCATTCACAGCCCTCTCCTGGAGCCCTGCGCCTTCAGCCAGAAATGGAGTGGACAGCTCTGCTCTGGCCTGTGTGCAGGGGCCTGGAGTGGGCATGTGACAGAGGAGACACATTGGGTTCAGGCCTTCGACCCTTTAGGAGGGGCTGGCAGGCCCTCTTCCTGCCCACTTACGGAGCTGGCGTGGCTGTCCTGGCCCAGCAAGTTCCCCTTTCTGCCCCCAGAGCCGGACAACGATGCCCACCTGCGAAGCTCCTCTCGCCCCTGCAGCCCTGTCCACCACCACGAGGGCCATGCCAAGCTGTCCAGCAGCCCCCCTCGTGCAAGCCCCGTGAGGATGGCACCGTCGTATGTGCTCAAGAAAGGTTCGGGGGGCAGAGGGGAGGGTCGGTCAGCTCGGGCCTGGGAGTGCAGATTGCACCCGTGGCTGCCTTTCTCATGGCTCCCGTGTGGCTGAGGGCCAGGCTATGGGCTCCTCTCAGGCACAGCTCTGAGACACCAGTGTCGGGAGCCCCATTTTGCAGAGGATGACATGGAGACACGAGGAAGTGAATTGCTTACGCAGTCACATGACTCACAGATGCCACTGCACATCCTGGCAAAGGAAGCCCCAGTGCCTGCACCTTGCCCCGACCAGGCTGGTGGACACTGAGCTAGTCCTGCGCTGTGTCTCCAGCCCAGGTCTCGAGTGCCGGCAGCCGGAGGCGGAAGGAGCAGTGCTACCGCAGTGTCATCTCCGACATCTTCGACGGCTCCATCCTCAGCCTCGTGCAGTGTCTCACTTGTGACCGGGTGGGTGCCCCAGGGATGGAGGAGCTGGGCCTGGCTGCCAGCGGCCTTGGCAACTCTTGCCCTGACTGGGTGCAGGGTGGGCTCTCCATGGGTGTTCCCTGCTTTTGGTGAGGGGAGGGCCCTTCCTGCGTGGATCCTATGTCTATGGCCTGGGGAGCAGGCCCTCTGCCCCTCACCTGCGGGCTGGGGGTTGGGGTGCAGACATTGCCAAAGGCGGGCACCAGACTGACCTTCAACCCCACAGGTATCCACCACCGTGGAGACGTTCCAGGACCTATCACTGCCCATTCCTGGCAAGGAGGACCTGGCCAAACTCCACTCAGCCATCTACCAGAATGTGCCCGCCAAGCCGGGTGCCTGTGGAGACAGCTATGCCACTCAGGGCTGGCTGGCCTTCATTGTGGAGTACATCCGACGGTGCGCCCACCTTGCCACTAGTGGGTGACACGGGCCGGGCCTTGCCCTGGTTTTCCTGGGTGGGAGATACTGCACAGCCAAGTCCATGCAGTTGAGGGACCAGGAAGGTCCTGGAAAGAGCTGGAGGCCGAAGGCTGCAGGGGAGTTGGCTTAATAAGCAGGGGATTTCTTGGCCACTTTCAAGTGGCCAGGATTGGGTGGTCCCTTGGAGCTGGAGAGCAATGACAGCAGGGAGGTGACCATGTGGCAGGTTGAAGGGAGGGCAGCAGCAGGACACAGGCCTGGAGGGCAGGAAGGGCAGCAGCTTTCCCTGGGCCTCCTCACTTGCCCAAGGCCATGGACCCATACCACCCCAAGGAGGGGGCAGCATGATCATGGCCCCATCACAGATGAAGGCCAGGCTTGGGGAGAGGTGATGTCACTTGGCCCAGGACATGGAGGGGTCTAGCTCCAGGCCTCTGCCCCGACCCACCATGCCCGGCTGCCTCTCTGGGCCTCAGGTCTGACAGAACTCACCCAGAGTGCCCTCAGCTCCTGTTCTTGCCCAGGCCCTGGCAGCAGCTGCACCCTTTTCTTGTCTGTAGGTTTGTGGTATCCTGTACCCCCAGCTGGTTTTGGGGGCCTGTCGTCACCCTAGAAGACTGCCTTGCTGCCTTCTTTGCCGCTGATGAGCTGAAGGGTGAGTGGCCTGGCTGGCAAGGGTTCGGGAGGTGGGGAGTTGCAGGGACAGGGGTATGCAGACCCCTGCAGGCCAGCATGCAGCCCAGGGCTTGTGGGACACACGGCCAGGCTACCAAGGTTGAACCCATCAGATTCCCACTCCCTCTGCCAGCCAGGCTCAGCCGGGGCCACCTGCCCTCCCACCCCAACCATCTTGCAGCTCTTGGGTGTTTATTTATTTATTTTTTTACCAATTTGGTGGGCAAAAATGATACTGTACATTAATTTTGCATTTCCTTGATAACTGATGAGTTTCTACATTTTTTGTTAAATATACTGACTATTTGTATTTATTTAAACATAGCTCATTCCTGTTCTTCCCCTTTTTCTCTGTTGGCTATTTGGCATTTAAACCTTTGGGAAAAAAAAATTTTTTTTCAATGTTCAATTGTGGTAAAATACAGAGAAGTTTAAATTTACCACCATAATCATTTGCAATGCTATTTTGAGCAGAAAGTGCACAGTTCATTAGTGTTAAATACATTCCCATGGTGGTACAGCCAGTCCTCCCCATTCATCTCCAGAACCTTTTCATCTTGCAAGCCTGAAACTCAGCATCCTTGAAATAGCTCCTAGTCCCCCCTCCCAGCCCCTGGCAACCTCCGCATTCGAGTCTCTCTGAATATGACTACCCTAAGGACCTCATATAAGTGGAATTAGACAGTACTTGACGTTCTGTGACTGACGGCTTTTACTGAGCAGGACGTCCTTAAGGGTCATATGCGTTGCAGCGTGTGTCCGAAGGTCCTGCCTTTTTTAGGCTGATTATTGTTCCGTTGTGTGGGTGGCTGGGGTCATTCTGCTTATTCGTTCATCCATCAGTGGCCACGGGCTGCCTCCATTTTAACTGTTGTGCGTATGTTGCACCCCTCTCTTTTTTCATCCCTTTGAGTATCTGCGCATTTTTAATTTATTGAGGAGCCACCGTGCTGTGTTCCACAGTGGCCGGCCCATTTCACGTTCCCACCAGTGACACACAAGAGTTCCAGTTTCTCCACATCCTTGCCCATACTTATTTTCTGTTTACTTTTTTGATGGGAATCAGCCTCATGGGTGTGAAGTGGTGTCTCATTGTGGTTTTGTGGTGGTGGTTTGATTTTTTTGAGACGGAGTCTTGCCCTTGTTGCTCGGGCTGTAGTGCAGTGATGTGATCTTGCCTTACTGCAGCCTCCACCTCCCAGCTTCAAGCAATTCTCCTGCCTCAGCCTCTCGAATACCTGAGACTACAGGTGCCTGCCACCATGCCTGGCTAATTTTTGTATTTTTAGTAGAGACGGGGTTTCACCATATTGGCCGGGCTGATCTCAAACTCTTGACCTTGTGATCTGCCCGCTTCCCAAAGTGCTGGGATTACAGGCATGAGCCACTGTGCCTGGCCTCATTGTGGGGTTTTTTTTTTGTGTTGTTTTATTTTGTTTTTAAGACAAAGTGTCGCTCTTGTCACCTAGGCTAGAGTGCAATGGTATGATCTTGGCTCATTGCAACCTCTGTCTCCCGGGTTCAAGCAATTCTCCTGCCTCGGCTTCCTGCCTCCCTAGTAGCTGGGATTACAGGCATGCACCACCACACCCGCCTAATTTTTGTATTTTTAGTAACCCAGGATTTTACCATGTTGGCCAGGCTGGTCTGGAACTCCTGACCTCAGGTGATCCACCCACCTCAGCCTCCCGAAGTGCTCATTGTGGTTTTGATTTGCATTTCCTAATGAGTAATGATGTTGTGTGTCTTTCCATGTGCTCGCTGGCCATTTGTAAATCTTTGGAAAAACATCTATGTGAGTCCTTTGCCTGTCTTGTTTTTTGTTGTTAGTTATAGGAGGTTTTTTTTTTTCTTGAGACAGAGTCTCACTCTGTCACCCAGGCTGGAGTGCAGTAATATGATCTCAGCTCCCTACAACCTCCTCCCCCCACTCCTCAGGTTTGAGCAATTCTTCTGCCTCGGCCTCCTGAGTGGCTGTGATTACAGGTGCACACAACCACGCCTGGCTAATTTTTGTATTTTTGGTAGAAACGGAGTTTCGCTATGTTGACCAGGCTGGTCTCGAACTCCTGACCTCAGGTGATCCGCCTGCCTCGGCCTCCCAAAGTGCTAGGATTACAGGCATGAGCCACCTCGCCCAGCCAGGTTTTATTTCTTAAGCAGAAATCATAGTCAGTTTTTCTGCTCCCCCATTTCCCATCCCTGCTAACTTCTGACCCTTGTTTTAATGCCCTAGGTGACAACATGTACAGCTGTGAGCGGTGTAAGAAGTAAGAGCCTTCCCCAGCCTTTTCCCTAGCTGCCCGTTTCTGTGCCCTACATATTCCCCTTGGGTTCTTGTAGAGAGCCCACCTCCCATCCTGCCCTCCTGGAAGGGAGCCGGGTGGGGGGCTGCTCCCCTTAGCCCTGCCGCTGACTCTGGCTCGTGCTTCCTCCCTAGGTTGCGGAACGGAGTGAAGTACTGCAAAGTCCTCCGGTTGCCTGAGGTGAGGGGCGGCCTTGGCAGCCTGCTTCTCAGCTATCTTGAGGTGCACACTAGTACACACCGGGTGGGGGCTGACCCTGCTCCACTGCTTGGGAGCTTCTGTGCTGCAGGGGCCATGGAGATTCCATAGCTTTGGCTGAGAAACCTCTAGGAAGGGTGGGCATGGGACACATTTTTCCGACTGTGACTTGTGCCCTCTCTTGGTGCCTCAGCACATATGGGGTCTAACGTGTTGTGTGAGGGCCCAATGGGAGGCAGGTGTGTGGGATGCTGAGGCCCTGCCCCCAGTGAGACACGTGTGGCCCCTGCTGGCTGCAGAGTGGCCGGAAGAGAGCTGGTCTGGCCGGGGCTGTTGTCTTGGCCCTTCTGAGGAGTTACATCTGAGTCAGGCCTAGAGGGTGTAGGCTGGTGTCAGCATCGAGAAGGGAAGGCGCAGAAGGAGCAGACAAAGCCCCAGTGCAGGAGCAGGCCTGTCCTCACCAAGGAAGGCATTGCATGGCTGGAGCAGAGAGGAGGGCCTCGGGCAAGGGGGCGCAGGATGGGGCTGTGCTGCCTCGGGGAAGCTTTGTGGCTTCTCAAAGGTAGTGCCGACAGAACTGGTAAACTTGATGGCCCAGTCCAACTGTCAGGGTCCAGTTCTCAGCAGTGGATCTGGGAGTGATTGGTGTGACTTAGAGCGCGCCCGTCTAGCCCCTATGTGGAACTCGGATTTGTTCCAATGGAGTCAGCTTGCATGATCCCATCAGGTGACCTGGGCCCGTGGTCAAGGCTGCAAGGGCCCACGTCGTTTCTGCCTAGATGACCAGTGCTCCCCTGTGAGGGGCCGTATTGTTTTTGCGAGGATGACTGCTGCTGTCTCTGTCCCCACAGATCCTGTGCATTCACTTGAAGCGCTTTCGGCACGAGGTGATGTACTCGTTCAAAATCAACAGCCACGTCTCCTTCCCCCTCGAGGGGCTCGACCTGCGGCCCTTCCTTGCCAAGGAGTGCACATCCCAGATCACCACCTACGACCTCCTCTCAGTCATCTGCCACCACGGCACGGCAGGCAGTGAGTCGCATCCCCTCCCCCACCATCCCCGTCTGCTGGGTTCCCCGTGACCCGTCTGCTCTGCCACCACAGGTGGGCACTACATCGCCTACTGCCAGAACGTGATCAACGGGCAATGGTACGAGTTCGACGACCAGTATGTCACGGAGGTCCACGAGACCGTGGTGCAGAATGCCGAGGGCTACGTGCTCTTCTACAGGTGGGCACCAGGCCTGGCCTGGCGGAGGAGCCTCACCACCCCTGTCCCCTGGGACCTGTGGGCCTTCTGCATGTGTATAGGGGACAGCGCCTGGAAGGGTTTTGAGCCAGGGAAGTAAGGACTTGAATTGTTAAGAAAGAGCCCTCTGGCTGCTGTGGGGAACCCAAGAAGGCAGCTTGGGGCCTTCTGTAGGGCCCTGGCTGGCGGCACGGGCTGGCTGCTCACATGTCGAGGACCCCTGAGGGACCCAGAAGGTGGTAGACAGGGCCAGTAGCTCCAGGTGCACTGGGATGAGGGGCTCTGCATGTATCTGGACATGGCAGCCATCAGGCACAGCTCCTTGCCTCCTCCTCATCCCGAAGGAAGAGCAGCGAGGAGGCTGTACGGGAGCGGCAGCAGGTGGTATCCCTGGCCGCCATGCGGGAGCCCAGCCTGCTGCGGTTCTACGTGTCCCGAGAGTGGCTCAACAAGTTCAACACCTTCGCGGAGCCGGGGCCTATCACCAACCAGACCTTCCTCTGCTCCCATGGAGGTGAGGCGCCTCCCTGTGGTGGGAGAGCAGGGTGGGTGGGAGAGCAGGGTGGGTGGGCAGCCGAGCCCCAGCTTCCCTCCCTGTATCTGCTTCCCAGGCATCCCGCCCAACAAATACCACTACATTGACGACCTGGTGGTCATCCTGCCGCAGAACGTCTGGGAGCACCTGTACAACAGGTGAGAGCCCGGGAGGCGGTCCCACCTCCGTCCTGTCTGGGGCCCTGCTGGCAGGAAAGGAGGGGAGGGCAGGGAAGGAATGCTGCCAGGACCCCACACTGGGCACCCACTCCTGCCTGGCCTCCGCTCAGGCAGCACAGAGCTGCCTTTACTTGTCTCATGGAGAATGAGACACGTCGTCTATGGGAACCCGTTTGGATTCTTCCAGTCACAAGGGACAGGAAACTGGCTGAAGCACAACCGAGTGCATTGGCCCGTCAGCCCCTAAGCCTTGAAGCAGGGCCTCCTGGGGGCTGTGGGCGCTGCTCCCTTGCGGGCTCTGTGGTGCTCACAGGGCGGTGAAGAAGACAGGTGCATCCAGGCCTGCGGCAGGCATGAGGGGGAAGTGGAAGGCAGTGATTGCTCTCCCCTCACCGGTCCCGCCTCAGACCGTGTCTCTCTCTCCCTCCACCCTGGGCAGATTTGGGGGTGGCCCCGCCGTGAACCACCTGTACGTGTGCTCCATCTGCCAGGTGGAGATCGAGGCACTGGCCAAGCGCAGGAGGATCGAGATCGACACCTTCATCAAGGTGTGTGCGGCGGGGCAGCTCTGCCAGCCTCTGCCTAGGGTGGCTGGGGACTTGGGGACAAAAGAGCCCTGTGCAGTCCCTGAGGAAGTTTGAAAGGAGTCTTTTGAGGCTAGGTGTGGTAGCTCACACCTGTAATCCCAACACTTTGGGAGGCTGAGGTGGGCAGACTTGAGGTCAGGAGTTCGAGACCAGCCTGGCCAACATGGTGAAACCCCATCTCTACTAAAAATACAAAAATTAGCCAGGCATGGTGGTATATGCCTGTAGTCCCAGCTACTCAGGAGGCTGAGGCAGGAGAATTGCTTGAACCTGGGAGACAGAGGTTGCAGTGAGCTGAAATTGTGCCACTGCACTCAGCCTGGGCAACAGAGTGAGACTCCTCCATCTCAAAAAAAAAAAAAAAAAAAAAGGAAAGAAAGGAGTCTCCTGCAGGGGACTAGATGGCCAGGTGTCTAAGAGACTTTTCCTAGTGGGAGGGTTGGCTTGAGTAGGTGAAGGCTCAGCTTTGGCTGTATTATTTTGGGCCAAACCATTCTTTATTGTGGGGCTGTCCTATGCATGGTAAGGATGTTTAGCAGCATCCTTGGCCTCTACCCACTAGTGCCAGTGGCAACCAAAATGACCTCCAGGCATTGCCAAGGGTCCCCTGGAGTACAGCGTACCCTCCGTGCTCCAGGTGAGAACCACTGGGCTCTCCAACTGCCCGAGATAAGCAGGAAGTGAAAAGCAAGGTGCAAACCAGGACTCGCATGTGAGTGTGTTTAGAAGAGGGGCTTCTGCGAGGGAGCTGAGTGCACCTGAGGCTCCTGGCACACTCCTTCCCTGCCACGCTGCTTCTAACAGGGACAGGACACGCTCCACTCAGGGAGGGCTGGGTGAGAGACACTGAGGGATGCCTGTGCTTTGTGGCCTCCAGGAAGGGATGCTGTCGGCCGGGTGCTGTGGCTCATGCCCGTGATCCCAGCAATTTGGGAGGCTGAGGCAGGAGGATCACTTGAGCCCAGAAGTTCAAGACCAACCTGGCCAACATGGTGAAACCGCATCTTTACAAAAAATACAAAAACTAGCCGGGTGTTGTGGTACACGCCTGTAGTCCCTGCTACCGGGAGGGCGAGTGAGGTGGAAGGATCACCTAAGCCTGGGAGGTCGAGGCTGCAGTGAGTGGTGATCGTGCCACTGTACCCCAGCCTGGGCAATAGAGTGAGCCTCTGTCTCAAAACAAAAAAAAGATGCTGTCAGGGCTGGGCATAGTGGTGTGCACCTGTGGTCCAGCCTCCTCAGGAGGGTATGGTGGGAGGATCACTTGAGCCCAGGCGGTCAAGGCTGCAGTGAGCCGTGATTTGTGCTGCTGTGCTCCCACGTGGGTACAGAGAGAGACCCCCATTAAAAAAATAAAGAAAGAAAATGCTTCTGTCAGAAGGAGAGCTGCTGCTCTGAGCAGATAGGAACATTGTATTCCACAGGGAGAAGTAGCGTCTCCCTTGCGGTCTCAATTGGGTCAGTTACTGAAGAGAGTCCCCAGAATGTTACTGCAGTCATCTCTGAGTGATGGGTGTGTTTATTTTGTTTGAGCACGTCTGGGGGTTCTGATTTTTCACCTTGAGTATCTGATGTTTTTGTAAAAGTCTTAGGCGAGGGACTGGGGTGGGGGCCTTTGGGAAATCCCTGCTGAAGGTAAATAGAGGCTGACCTGCCCTCTCTCCCGTCCTCACCCTGCCGGCCGGCCCAGCTGAACAAGGCCTTCCAGGCTGAGGAGTCGCCAGGCGTCATCTACTGCATCAGCATGCAGTGGTTCCGGGAGTGGGAGGCCTTCGTCAAGGGGAAGGACAATGGTGAGCTGAGGGGGGCCTGGCTCTTTCCTACCGTGGGGGCCTCCTGGGAGATGGGACGCTGGCAGCGGAGGGCCAGCACACAGGGGCTCCTGCAGGCCCTGGGCCTGCCCCCCGGGTGCCACCCATCCAGGGTGAGGAGAGAGCATTGGGCTCTGCCAGTCCCCAGCGGGGATCGCTGTCCCTCCCCAGAGGCTCGCCTCCCTGGCATGCCCAGCAAGCTGCTCCGCCCACCTGCAAGGCTCTTTCCTCAGAAGACGTTGCCTGAAATGACAGATTTGTTGTCTGACCCCCTTGAATTTATAGAGGCAGAGACAGGCGCCCTCACGAGGAAGCCCCCAGGGCCCCCAAGTCCCCAGTACAGAACAGCAGAGCCAAGCCATGGGTTGTCCGTGGCTCAGGGCTCCAGCAGGGTGGGCAGAGCCCGTGGTTCTGCTTGTGGGACCCTTTGTGTGGAGCCCAAGCACCCGCCTGTGCTTGGGAAAGGGAAATCTCACTGCCATCCTGCTTGTCAGGGAGGGTGCCAGGGCCACCCTGAGGCCTCTCTGGTGTTGGCTGAGGCCTTCAGGGTGGCTGTGGTTGAGAATGTAACTACAGAGTTCCTACCCTGGCCTGGACGCTTGCCTTCTACCAGCTGTGACCTGAGTGGTTAGTTCACCTGCTTAGGCCCCGGCTTTGTCTCCATAAACCTCTACCTTGTTCTGTGGTTACTGAGGCTAAATGAGACAGCTGGGCACAGGGGAAGGGGCACAGTGAGCAGCAGCTGCCAACAGAGATGAGGGCATGGCCAGCCATCCCAGCTCCTGCTGCCAGCACAAACTATCTCATGTATCCTAGAAATTCCCTCTGCTGGGTCCTCGGACTGCTGCAGAGGAGCATTGGGTGGCCCAGACGCCTGGCTCCCTTAGAGACTCCATGCTGACCCCAGGCCTGGGCGGCCTCACTTGGGATGGCTCTGCTGCTGTGGAGGGTGGAGGGCATGGAGGGGCTGAACCCAAGTCCGCTGTGTCTTCCAGAGCCCCCGGGGCCTATTGACAACAGCAGGATCACACAGGTCAAAGGAAGTGGCCACGTCCAGCTGAAGCAGGGTGAGTCTCCTGGGGCCAGCCAGACTCCCCTCTGCCCCTTCTGGCTGCCAGGCTGCTGCCCAGTCCCGCCCTTCAGGAGCCCCCTTGCCACCTGTCTTAGAGCCAGGCTGAGACGTCCACTTGAGTCCAGGCCCAGGCGGCTGAGAGATGGCCCACGGGGCTTGGTCTCTGCTTGTGTCCTCCAGGCCCCACCCCTCCGCCTGCCTGCCCTGCTGTTTCTCTCAGCCCCACCCCCAGGAACAGGAGACACAGCCAGAGATGGGTTCTCAGGGACAGATGTTCCTCTGGGAAATCCTTCTTTCCATCTGACAGCTTTGCATAGAAGTCCTGGTTGCCCCATCCCCGATTCAGGTCCTGGACCTCAGGAGCCCTCACTGCCCAGGCTGATTGCGTCCTCGAGGTGGTGAGGGTGAGCCCATGGGTGCCTCTCGTGCCCTGCAGGAGCTGACTACGGGCAGATTTCAGAGGAGACCTGGACCTACCTGAACAGCCTGTACGGGGGCGGCCCCGAGATCGCCATCCGCCAGAGCGTGGCGCAGCAGCCGCCGGCCCCAGAGAGCCTGCACGGGGAGCAGAAGATTGAAGCCGAGACCCGGGCCGTGTGACTTGCTGGGCCGGTCTGTAAGTTGCCTGGCTGCTCTGGGTCCTCTCCTCCCTCTCCAGGGATCTCGTGTGTCCCCTTGAGCATCTGAAGAGCAGGTCCCTGAAGGCACCTTCTGGAGGCTGTGGGAGGCCCTGCATGCGGCCCGGCCCCACCTGCCGAGTGCCCTTGTCCCCACAGCCCCGTTTGCCCCACCCGCAGAGGGTGTGTTTATGCCCAGAAGAGAGGCCGGGCCGCTGCAGAACCCTGCTGTGTAAAGAGGCAGTAAAGTTGGTTTGGTTCGCAGTGAGTAACGCTGCAACTAGAAAATACATGCACATCAGGCTTGTTTAAAAGACCAAGACTCTGTGATGTTAGTTTAGGTCTTTGTCCTGGCAGTGCCCCTGCCAGTCACTGTCATCGCGTCCCCTACAACTGCCCTCTCGCTAGCTCAGCCCAGCTTTATCCCTGGAGCCCAGTGCCACCCCTCTCAGTCAGGCTTTCACCTGGAACAGAGTCGGGGAGAAGCTGCAGCTTCCACTCAGCCAGGCCCGGACTGACGACTTGGAGGGAGCTGCTCAGAGCCGGTGAGCGCAGCCAGAAGTCCCTGCCAGTGAGGTGCTCACAGGTCCTCCCTGATGGTCCCGCACCCCTACCTCTCCTGGTCATCACTAGAAAGACCCTGAAGTCCCAGGCTGCTCTCAGCACTTTTCCTGCAGACTGAAGACTCTGGACTCATTTGTGATTGGAGTGCCAGGAGGAGAGGTTGGATTTCCACCAATGGGGAATGTTTCTGGAGGCAGCTGGTCCTCTGCACCGCGTCCTGCTGAGCCTGCCCCCTGGATGGACTGGAATTTGCCTCGAAGTTCAGCGGTTCATCTTCACGGGAAATTTGCTGAGCCCCCACCAGGGACCCAGATGATGAAACAGGGATACCTCACAGCGCTGCCATTTGCTGCTGAGGCAGCTTCCCGGGCCGACACCAGGGAAGGCAGACTTTCCCGTCCTCTCAGCTCCAGCAGTGCAGAGCCAGTGTGCAAGGGGCAGCGCTCAGGCGGATCCTGGGAAGTGGCCTCTGGATGCTGAGTGGAGGGACCCCCTGAGCACAGCAAGGCACCAAAGCCCCTGGAGAAGCCACCAGGGTGAGAGGTGCCACCATCGTCAGGGTCAAAGCAGTCAGGGCATGGGTGGGGACTCTGGGACCAGGCCCCCCTCACAACTGTGGTCATCAGTCTCTAGAAGCAGATGCTGGTGGAAATTCTAGCAGGTGCGTCCAGCAGAGGCCCCAAGGCCTCACTTTTCAGATCTTCTCTCCCAGATCCTGCTCCCTCCCTGCTGAGCCTGGGGTTCCCTGGCATCGGCCCCCAAAGCCACTGCTGCAGCCAGAGGCCACAGGCTGCGCTGTGGTGACACAGTGAGGCTGCTGTGCAGGCTGTGATCTGACCCCACGTCTATGCTGTCTAGTGTGTGTTCAGAATGTCAGAATAAACACAGAACAAACATTCCACAGCCGCACTGTCGTCTCTCCTTCATTGAGGTTAATTCTGTTACTGGAGGGAAGGTGAGCCTGTGCGCCATGGGGACAGCCCACCGAGCCCTGGGGCTCACATTGCAGGTCACCAGGCCCGGGAAGGAGCTTTCCATGTGGCTTTCTGAAACCAGAGTCCACCTGGAGGCTGCAGAGGCAAGCAGAAGAGGGGACCCAGTGGCTTTAAAGGCCCATCATGTCTCCTTTCCTGGAATCAGCCCCAGCCTCAGAGAAGTAGGACCAGATATGGCCAGTGGTTGAGGCCAGCACATCCCACAAGCAGTGCCCCTCTGGCCACTCGGGCAGGTGGCTACAGAGTGGCCAAGAGCAGGGGTTCCCTCCCCTTAGAACACTGGCCCTGGGTGCTCAGTGATGCTGGGGCTCAGCAGCCTCAGTTTTTTGCTGGGGCTTCTTTTGGGGAGATAAGAACTTGAGATTTTTATATCAACATTTATTTGTGAAATCCCATTGTTGCAGGAAAAAGGGGCTCTGATCCAGACCCCAAGAGAGGGTTCTTGGATCTCTCACAGGAAGAAACTCAAGTTGAGTCACAGAGTCACTGAGGAGTTTACTGAAAGCTGCTCAGGTAGAGTAGAGCGTCCTCAGAAGCTAGTGGAGGGATGCCCCTCCCTGTTTTCACCTCCTCTTACGTAGGGTCTTAGCTATCGAAAAGCTATGCTGTGTCTGTCAGGTAGGCTGACAGCCTGACAGCGGATTGCTCTGTTGATTTAAAGAAAGCCATCGTTGGCATCTTAGCGCATAAGCGCATCAGAGTCTGACTGTGCTCATCTTCAAGCACATACTGTGGTGTGGCGTCTGAACCTTCTCTGTCCTAGGAATGTTCCTTGTGGGCGTTATGTAGCTGCTTCCTCAGATGTAAACATCTGAGGTCGTGACGGGCCTGGACTGTGCCTCATTAGTTTTCAGGTGGAGCTGAACTTCTAGGCTCCTGCTTCCCTACCACGATCGAATATGAGCGTACAGAAGCATTTTAGCATACGCAAGGATAACACGGTGACAAGGACCCAAGATGGGACATTGCCAGTTCCATGGAAAGCCCCTGGGCCCTCCCAAGTCAGCCGCCTTGCCCCACCCCAGAGGTAGCTCCTTGGATGCAGTTCCCTCATCCCTCTTTTTTTTTTTTTTTTTTTTCATTGCTGAAAAAAGCTTCATTTTTAAATTGAGCTTTCTGACTGTGCTTGTGCCTTTAACACCTTCCCAGCAATTTTCTGCTCCTTGATGAGGAAAGCACACTTGATCCTGTCGGGAACACATTCACACGGAAGCACCAGAGGCCTTGCTGACAGGTTTTTTTGTTTGTACACAGGGTCTCGCCTTGTTGCCCAGGCTGGCCCCGAACTCCTGGGCTCAAGTGATCCTTCTGCCTCAGCCTCCCAAAGTCCTGGGATGACTGGTGTGAGCCACCACACCCAGCCGCTTGCTGACATGCTTTTGGTCTTGGACAGTCTCATAGGCACGTTAGGTCTCACAGCACAAAACCCTCGAAGTCAGCCCAGCCCACGCCATGTGCAGACTTTGGCCCTCTCCCAATCTTGGTATACAGGTAAACGTTTCTTTTCCCAGGGGTTCAGGATGGCCTAGTGTTGCTAGAGGCTGCATTCTAGGGAAGTCTGTGATGGTTTGTGAAACTGGACCATGCTGAGTGCCTGAGGACAGCATCCCCGGAAGAGGAAAAGGCAACCCTGGTCTTCATGGCTGTATGTATGTGGGACTGTCTAAGCAGTATTTTTGGCTTTGTTCACATTTGAAGGTTAGCTACATGTCAATGTGATTGATGTTCACATGGAAAATGAGAATGAAAGAGCTTTGTCTGGAAGACAGGAGGTTTGGAGATAGTTCTTGCACTACAGGAAGGTGAGCTAGATGTAGGTACCAATTTGCCTTAAAACGTTTCCTTATATTTTTCTCTAAAATACCTGGCTTTCAAGGAGTTTGGTCAAACTTAGATGCTGGTATCTGAAGTCTGTGGTTGATTACTGAGCAGGGACAGGCAGTGCTCGCTGGCTGGGGAGGCTGGGCTCAGGCCTCGCTCTGAGTGTGCTGCCCACGGTGGCCGCTCCTCTGCACTGAGCCAGGGTGTGGCTCCAGCAGCGCCTCTTAGAGGAGTCGGAAGGCCGCCCCTGCACAGTGTGGGGTGTTGGGGGGGGCACCTGCCGCCTGCCTGTGGTTCTGTCAGCCATGGCACTGCTCACAAACCTGCATCTGAATATATTTGCAAGGTGCAGCCCCCAAAAACTGTAGTTTCCTACCTTCGTTCTGTTTTAAATTCAGTGCAAACATAAATTATCCCAAGGGTCTTAATGCTCCCTAATGTTGAGCCCCAGAGAGCCTTGGTGGAAGTGGGCATGGGCTTCGGAATCACAGCCATCTCTGGCTCTTCCCTCCTCTAACCAGTTACACAGAGAGACACCTGCTAACTGGAGGGAGCAAGGGTGAGAGGGGTGCAGAAGAAACGCATGCCTTTGGGAAAGCTAGGAGCAGTAGATAGCAGGCAGTGTATGCAGTGGAAAGGTGGCCCAGTTTCTTAGGGTGCAGCCTCCATTCCTTCCTTTGATTCGACCCCAGTGACCAGCCTAGATGAGGGGGCGTGTGGAGAGCTGGAACTGGGACAGGTTCTGAAGGGCGAGCTTGGCCCAGTGCGGCAGCCAGAGGCTGTGTGGACGGAATGTGGACCCCTCCTGGGCTCCAGCAGGTGGCGCAGGGCAGAGGGGAGCTTTTCTCCATCCCCCTGGGGAGAGTGGGTTGTGTTCCCTCCACAGCTTCTGTCCCCTTAGCTCTGAGGACAAGATATGGTCGTTCCTCTGCTTCTCTTGTGGTCCGGAGATGTGCCCGTCACTATACCATCTGGAGGCCTAACAGGAGGCAGGAGTGCTCAAGTCAAGGCCAAACCCTGGAGAAGCAGCTGACACACCAAGGGGCTGCCACATGCCTGCTGGCAACCTTCACGTGCTCATGCCAGGTCTCAGAGGGCGCTGGCAACACAGATCCCTGCCTTCCCTCTTGGGAGAGGGCTGCAGGGGCCAGGGAGGAGGAGGCCTTCCCCACGCGGGTGCACAGAGCTGGGGACCGGTCTGGAAGGTGGCTCTTTCCCACCATGCGTCTCTGGCAGCAGCAGTTCAGAGCTGGGCTTCCAGGCTCTCCCATGAATTTCATGATTTCTGAGTCTTTCGCTTCAATAAAAAAATTTAAAAAATAGCAGGAGGCATGCCTGAGCCCCACCTCTGCCCACCTCCATCTCATTCCTCACCTCAAGGCGGCCTCCTTGCTCCCCTCCGCAGCCGCATTGTACTGCCTGCTTCCGCCAGGGGTCCCCACCCCCTCTGTGCACAGATGAGCTGCCTCTGAGGCCCAGGCGTGCCCAGGGTGGGTGGAGGGCGTGGGGCATGGGGAGGGCCGGTATTTCCTGACCCGCCTCAGGAGCTGGCCCCACAGGCTTGTGGCCTTGCTAGAGCCTGTGAGTCAGGAACTTCCTACTTCAAGAGGCTTCCCCAGTGCAGCAGCAAACAAACTAGTCACCCCCACTGCTCCCGACCTCTGTGACATCCACACCAGCGGAAATGGGGGCCCCAAACCAGCAGGCTCAGCTCTAGGCGCCTCAGTGCTGGTGCAGCTCTTGGAGAAGGAAGGCTGGGGAGGGGGCGGGGCACAGGTGCAGGCTGTCTCCACCCCACAGATTGCTGGGCGTAGCCCCGAAATATTCTTCCCAAATGGACTTTTTACTGACAACCTAGAGAAGAGGGTTTGGGGTAGGTTGACAATAGATCCCCCTTGTTCCCTTTTGCCACGCTGTGTCACACTGGGAACCAGGAATTCTCAATGGTGTCTTGAAGCCAGCTGCCTGTGCTAGTGGGTAGAGGTTCCCAATGGCCCCTCATTGATGCCCTCACCTCCTGCCCTCTCTGAGGACACTTGGCATCAGCAGAGCTGCCAGGCCTGCACTTGGTGTAGCTGCTAATACACCATTTCCCGGACAACCGTTTTCTTAAAACAGTGCTAAAAAACCTCTTAGGACATAGAGAAATGTGGGCACAAACCAATCGCATCTTCCCCCAAAAGGCCGGGGTGCAATTTTCAAAGCTGGCTGTGGAAACAGGGCCTCCCTCTGCACATGTCCAGTGGGCGCCGGGCACAAGGCTGCTGCCTCTCAGAGTTGTCCACATGAAACAGCTCTGCACTGCCTGCAGCGTCACAGAAACGAGCGATTCCAGCCACACGACCAGGCATACCGGCTTGAGCACTGGTGATATCAGATCAGTGAAACTCGGGCATGCCCTCATTTCACCACCTCCCCCTGCCCCAGCCCTGAGCAGTGGGGTCCCCAAAGAGCTAGAGTAGCAAGTTAAATGCTCCTAGCCATAAGAAGCCTCTTGGAATCCCTGCACTAAATCAGCCTGAATTTCCAGTCACCACCGTCTGAGAGCCTCCCACTCCACCGTGGGTGGGGATGGAATTTAGAACTATCTTGGCCTCCAGCTCCTCCCACAGGCCAGCCCCCCCCAGCCCAGGGGGCTTCCAACCACACCAGAATGCTTTCTTTCATGACTAGGCTTCTCTCTTCATGCAACAAAACAGTCCCATGACACAATGCCAGAAGTTATACTTTATTTTAACACTTAGAGGATTAACATATAGTTACAAGGTCAATAGAAGCCTTCCAGTGGAAGCACTTTATTTGGTTTAATTCCATCTCCAGAGACAAACTGGCAACTCTAGGACCTTTACAGTGGCGACGGGCCGCACAACAGCAAAATGCCTCCAAAGTTTAGAATTAGTGCAACACACACACGAACGCTTTAAAGGTGTTCAACATTAGGTTAAAATAGAATTCTGGACCTTTTTTAAAAGAAGTTTTTGGATGATGTACGCACAGAAGGCAAAGCCAATAAGAAACATGAAACCAGTATTTCTGGAAAAACACTTAGCATGAACGTAACTTTTTGACGTTGTGTAAACTTTCTTCTGTAATGACAGATGTTACCAAAAGGCATGGAGAGCTTTGTGCTGTGCCGGTCAGACAAGCCGCAGCTCATCTCCCCGGGATGAAAACCTCCGAGGAACGTCTCATGACAGCCCTCCGTGCCCTTTCCTACTTTCCCATCCTGCAAAGGAAAAACTGGGTAAAGGACAAGTTCCTCTCTTCCGTTCGTTTCTAAGTCATTTTCAGGGCAGGTTCTTTTAAAATGAGTCATCTTACAACACAACAGTATCCTAGCACGGCGGCGAAGTGACGGCGGCAGCGACGGGGGAGGAGGGAGACGCTCATGGGAAATTCCACGTTCTACTCTGTGCAAACTGCTCCGTCAAAATGCAGGCGTGATTTCACAGTAGGATTCCCAGAGTAAATGACACACCTCAGCTTTCACAGGGCTACTGACCTCCTCTAAGCAGCCCGGCTGGGCAGCATCGAGCTTTCCACGGAGCCACGCAGGCTGGCCAGGAAGCAGCACCCAGGTTCAGCATTTAAGAGCACTCTTTTTGGACACAGGTGGTGGAGAGGTTTTTAGAAAAAAGGCAGAGTTGTTACAGAAAGATACAAGCATATCCTATACCGGGGGCGACAAAGAACAAATTACTGCAGCTTAGACCTTTGTCACTATGTTGCGAGAAGTGAATCTACCCTGAAAGATGCAATGCACATGCAGTCCTGAAACTCTAAAACCAGATTTTAAAGAACCGTTGTGCATCCTTGTGGAGTGGAGAGCGGTCAGCTTGGCGACGTCAGGAATTCCTGGCAATCCCTGTCGGGCCTGTGGGCGGAGGCGGCCTTCGCAGGGCTGTGCACCTGTTGGTCTGCAGGGACAGAGGTGCGGCCCTGACTCCGCCCACCCTGTGTCTCCTGCAGGACTGATGCGTTGTGCACCACGCTCAGGTCGCCCGTTGCAGGGACCGGAAGCCCACGGCTTTGCCGAGCCCTGAGCCTTCAGAGGGTGGTGTGCAGTACCCCGGGGAAGTCAGGCTCACACTCGCCCACTTTAAAAACCCGAAGCCACTTCCTCTTCACCTGCCGAGCCTCGGCGTCTCCTTGCTTGTGGTTTCTCGTCCCCAAGGGCTGACTGAGCTGCTCCGGAAGGGTGGTGTGTGGTCAACCCTGGTTGGCTGAGAGGAGCAATTTCCTGGTTTCCACGAGTAAAGATGGGCCCATCCCTTGGGACCGGTCCTTTCTGTCCCTGTCCCTTTGGCTCCTATAGGCCTTCCTTGTCTTAGATTCATAAACGTCAAGAGGAACTGAGGATGCTTGAGGGAACTACCTAGTTACAAAAGCCAAGCAAAGAGTAAAGCTGGCCGACGCCATCCCCAGGCTTCTGTGGCGCTCTCGGTCACAGGAGTCCTCAGCCAGTGGTTCCTCTTGACTGTTTCTGCACCAAATGAGGAGGGGCTGCTTTGCTCTAAGGTGTGGGGGGCCATAGGTTAGGAGACCCCAGGTTTTCCTAAAAAACCAACTCAGAGAAAGAAACAGCTGAAAAAGCAAACTCAACTCATTCCACATGCCCTGAAGAGCTCGTCATAAAATACAGGGGTGGTGGCCGTGGGACACCTCAAAAGACCAAGAGAGGCATGGGGTCTTTGGTGATGAAAGTGCTAACCTCGGCTGGGCGCAGTGGCTCAGGCCTGTCATCTCAGCACTTTGGGAGACGAGCGGGTGGATCACCTGAGGTCAGGAGTTTGAGACCAGCCTGGCCAACTCGGTGAAACCCCGTCTCTACTAAAAATGTGAAAATTAGCCAGGCGTGGTGATGCAGGCCTGCAATCCCAGCTATTTGGGATTGGGAGGCTGAGGCAGGAGAATCGCTGGAACCTGGGAGACGGAGGTTGCAGTGAGCCGAGATCCCGCCACTGCACTCCAGTCCGGACAACAGAGCGAGACTCTGTCTTAAAAAAACAAAAATAAAAACAAAAAACACCAAGAAAGTGCTAACCTCCTCAGATGCTCATCATCCTGGGGTTCGTGGAAAGAAGACGATGGTCACTTTGCAATGAGCCGGTGCAGAGGGGAGGGCCTCACTCACAAGCGCATGATCTGCCGTTCTCAGAGACAGGGAAGTGACGGGGAGGGCAAGGCTGGCCCGAGAGCTGGAATTCGACTTCCAGAGTGGACCTTCCCAGGCCACTGAAGGCAGGGCGCCAAACCAAAAGGTGTGTGTGTGTGTGTGTGTGTGTGCACGGGTGTGTACCAGTGAGGGTGCATGTGTGCCTGTGTGTGTGTGTGCCCCTGCCCCCTGCCCACCAGATGCTCTCAGGTCGAAGGGATGATGAAGAGTCAACGTTTAGTATGAGGTGCAAGCCTAGAATCAGAAAACAACCACTGAGGACTTCACAGACCCGGGAGAAGAGGAAGTGTTTCCTGCAGCAGACAGTCAGTGACACACGGATGACATCATAGCGCTCTGTCCGCCTGGTGTGTGTCAGACCTGCCTTGTGTCCTCAGGGGACCCGTGATGACATTTTCACAAAAGGCACTGTGTGAAGCGCGGAAGGGCCACCAGGACGAGCCCAGGTGGACCAAGGGCCCAGGAAGGAGCTGGCAGGAGCTGTGTGTCCCACTGTCTCGGTGGCCTGTGGGGTGGGCAGGGAGAGCAATGAGGACTGACCAGAGCCGTGGGGGGGGGGGGGTGGCGGCGCTGGCGAGACTTGTCCCCTCAAGAGGTGGTGGCTTGGGCTGGGCAGGAGGGCAGGGAGCATGCCGTAGAGAGGGGCTGCCCCTCAGGGATGGGGCTGCGGAGGGGTGGGCCATCCACAGGGCAGGGCGCTGGAGGCCTGTGGGGACAAGCAGGCGGAGGCTCCTCCAGGAAGGCTCACCCAAGGCTCGAGGCTTGCTGGCACTCCCCTCTAGGAATCTACAACACAAAGAGAAACAGAGAAACTCTCTGTTAGACAGGAAGGCGCAGGTTCTAGGCGGGCATTTTGCTCTTGGCTACAAACTGCACCGCCTTGTGGGGGAAGGTAGTGGGAGGGGAGGTAAGGGGTGGGAGGCAGCATCTTAGAGCAGGTGGTTATCACAGGGCAAGTCTGAGATGAGGAACTTTCACGGTTTTCTCTCTGGCCTTCAGCCGGTCTTTCCTTCAGGGAAGGAGAAGCCCAAATAGGACACTGATGAGGCCATCTGCCCCAGCTCATCTTTCTCGTAAGTTTAGTTTTGAGAGAAAGTAAGAAACGGAGGCTGGGGACCAGGCGCGGTGGCTCACACCTGTAATCCCACCACTTTGGGAGGCCAAGGCGGGTGGATCACGAGATCAAGAGATGGAGACCATTCTGGCCAACATGGTGAAAACATGTCTCTACTAAAAATACAAAAATTAGCTGGGCGTGGTAGCGTGCGCCTGTAGTCCCAGCTACTCGGGAGACTTGAGTCAGGAGAATCACCTGAACCCAGGAGACGGAGGATGCAGTCAGCCCAGATCACGCCACTGCACTCCAGCCTGGCAACAGAGCGAGATTCCATCTCAAAACAAACAACCACCAAAAAAAACGAAACAGAGGTTGGGGCCAGACTCATGGCTCACACCTGCAATCCCAGCACTTTGAAAGGCTGAAGAGGGAGGCTCTCATGAGCTCAGGAGTTCAAGACCAGCCTGGGCAACATAGCCAGACTTCATCTCTATGAAAAATTTTTAAAAATTAACCAGCATGTTGGCATGTGCCTGCAGTCCTGGCTATTCAGGAGGGTGAGGTGGGAGGATTGCTTGAGCCCAGGAAGGTCGAGGCTGCTGTGAGCCAAGATTGCGCCACTGCACTTCAGCTTGGGTGACCTTAACTTTGCAGTGAGACCGCAACTCCAAAAACAAAAAAAAAAAAGAGAAAAAAAACGCATCGGTTTCCTAGAATGGTGCAAGGGACATGAAGGCCTGATTCTCAGAAGGAAACTCTCGGCTCTTCAGCAGTACAATGTAAAATCTTTGGTGAAAGGAAAACGTGTCATTCTGTGTTCATTCAGTGATAAACAGTGAAAAGTTCTTCATCTCACAGAGAGAGAAAGAAACAAAAGAAACAGACTTCCCAGGCCCTGAGTGCACGCAGGATCAGAAACAGGGGAGGTGCCATCATTTAAAGGAAGAGGCGGGGGTAGGAGGCAGAATTTTTAAAAAAGCATTTGGCTAGACAATCCCCTATTACTGGAGATGAAAGAGTTAAATATTCACATTACACAGAATAATTTTCTTGGAAAGATGAAAAATCACTTAAAATACACAATACTGAGAAAAAATATAACATTTATTAGAGAGGCAGATACGAGGGCACAACTAAAAGATGCCAGACAGAGTCTTTTCTTTTAGGATAAGAATAGAAAGAGACAATCGTGTTGCTGTATTCAAACGAAACTTACTCAGAACCCCAGAGTTTATAATAAACTCAAGTGCGGAGCCGCAGCGGGGGCCTAGCTCCCCATGCGAGAGGCTTCGCGGCTTTCCGGCAATTATAAAAACAGAAAGGTCATTAGGCAGCAGGACACCCATAAAACAAACAGATAAAAGTACAACATTAAAACAACTCATTCAAGTACTCCGTTTAGTTTTTAAGTTGCAGAATATACACATGTCTTCTGTGGGGGAATTATGGAAATATTTAACAGCAATTAAAAAAAAAAAAAAACCACAAAAGAAAGTCACAATCCAGTTGACCCATCAAAAGTCACTCTAGTCTAAGTATTTTGGCAGTTATTAAATAAGCACATTGTAGACACACACACACACACACACACACACGACCACAAAAGGTGCACCGGCATTATTAAAACAGCTGTACTGAGTTACGGGCCTCAGGACACGTGGCTTTGCCCACATCAGATGGGTTTAAGGAGGGCGGTGTTTGTGGGAGGTTGGACAGACTTATAAACACAGTAGGGAGAGAAGGCTTCTCTGTACATATTAATCTCTAAGTGTAACTTTCAAATAGAAGGAGAAAATTGTATAAGCAGCTGAGATTTTGCTTCTTTTAACAGTCTTTTATTTAACTGCTAGAAAAAGAGAAAGTATACTTTGGGTGGAAATGGAGATTCCCAATTCTATGGGTATTGTTTTCTACTATTTCACGCATTGATGAGATGGACCTGAAATTTACAAAATGACTTCAACTGTTTAGTCAATATTACAGAGATTCACCTGTGAGAGTACTGAGGCATACAACGTAATGATCAAAAATTTAAAATTATCATCATAAATGTATGTGCCCAAACCCCTCCCACCCCATTTCCCCTGAAACCAACTGAGCTAGTTTCTGAATTAAATTTGAATAACTAAATTTGAATAATTAAGAAAATACACAGCTAGACAGGATGTCTTTTTGCAAAGCAGGCTTTTACAGTTAATGTTGTCTTGCCCTATTTTTCTTTTTGCAGTGTTTTGGTTTGCTTTGTCCAGGAGTTAACAGATTGGAAATGAGTTTGTCATTGGATAGAAAGGTCAGATTTTAATAACTTAGAAGTTTCCCATTTACTTGATTACTCGGGTGAAGCTGGAAACTTCCTACTGCTCATTTAAACAGATCCCTGTGGTCGAAGGGTCAGCTTATTTTCTTGCTGCAATCCTTACAAAGGAGAACTGAAACAGTTTTCCTAATGAGGCCTGGCGCCAGGATGGGTGGCTTATTGATACTATGTCAGCAAAAATATCCAAAAGAAATGTGGGCCAGGCAAGGTGGCTCCGCCTGTAGTACCAGCACTTTGGGAGGCTGAGGCAGGAGGATCACTTGAGCCCAGGAGTTTGAGACCAGCCTGGCCAGCATGGTGAAAACCTGTCTCTACTAAAAAAAAAAAAAAAAAAAAAAATTAGCCGGGTGTGGTGGTGGGTACCTGTAATCCCAGCTATTTGGGAGGCTGAGGCAAGAATTACTTGAACCTGGGAGGTGGAGGTTGTAGTGAGCCAGGATCACGTCACTGCCCTTCAGCCTAGGCGACAGACAGAGTGAGACTCTGTCTCAAAAAAAAAAAAAAATTTGAACTACAAAGTTAATATATATTTTACCACTCAGGCTGATAGTATGCTGTAATTGTGTAAGAAGAAGCCATTGGGGGATGGTGGGTGAAGGGTGCCGGGGCCTCTCTGTCCTATCTTGGCAGCTTCCCGAGAATCTTGTTACTATTTCAAAATAAAAAGTATGTTTTAAAAAAAAATCAGTCTGTCACCAAGTACAGGTTAACTGGCTGTGAGAATCTTGAAACACAGTCACAAGCAAATGTGCGGCTACTGCTTGGAAAATCAGCTTTAAATGGACTTGAGCTGATCAAATGAACCCACAGTGTAGAGGCCAGGGCTAATTTCCTACTTGAAAGTAGGAGGGACACAAGGAAATAATTTTCAAAAGAGAATCTGAACCTGACACCTTCATTCTGACCCATTTGCCGTGGCTTCTCTATGATCTCGGGGTAGACTCTCAAAATGGGCACAGGGAGATGCCTGGCAACCATCTAGGCGTGTGACCAGTTTCACTATCTACCCTCCCACAGCAGTGCCAATTTAAAAATGCAAATTATCATGTGGCCTAGATTCCTTTCGATGTGGTGAGACATTTTATTTCTTTCTGGCTACCGTTAATTGTATAAAATGAGCCAGACATTCTAAAATAATTTCCAGTAAATCCAAACTTTGCCAATGATTGAAAACAAAAAAAGCCAAAAGCAAACCCCCAAACTCTTTGAGCAGCACCATGCTGAGACCTGTGTCTGTGGGGAGAGCATTTGCTGCCACACCACGTTCTATTTATAGCCCCACCTGGGCACGCGTGAGCGCAGCAGAAACAGAACCAAGGGTGAGAGAAAATCACAGCCAAAAGGAGCTGATGCGTGGATACACCCCGCTTTTAATAACCGCATCTAAACAGCACTAGCACATCCGACCAGCTGTCAGCTGGGGCCAGGCACAACGGCTTACGCCTGTAATCCCAGAATTTTGGGAATCAGAAGCAGGCGGATCACCTGAGGTCAGGAGTCTGAGACCAGCCTGGTCAACACAGTGAAACCCTGTCTCTACTAAAAATACAACAATCTGCAGGATGTGGTGGCAGACGCCTATAATCCCAGCTAGTTGGGAGGCTGAGGCAGGAGAATCGCTTGAACCTAGGAGGTGGAGGCTGCAGTGAGCCGAGTTCCTGCCACTGCACTCCAGCCTGGGCAACAGAGCTGGAGCCTGTCTCAAAACAACAACAAAAACACAAATACATACCAAAAAAAACGCCAATTTGATGACATTTGGAAAATCTGTAATCCCATGTAAAAATCAACGGGTCAATTCACCAAACTTTTCCAGCGTTCAGTTGGTTGTCTGGGATCATACAGACCTCACAGGCTGCTCGTGATGCCCTACCAAGGGCGCTGGCCATGTTTAAGTAAAAATACACACTTTGGATGCCAACCTAAGAATCTTATTTACTGCTTTAGTCAAGAAGAAGGAGATGGTCTTTACTTGTGACTTCCTCCCAAGTGAATGAGTATACCGTTTAACAAACTAGCACAGTTCAGTTTGTTCACTTATAATGTGTAGCCTCCTAATGTAGCTCAATGTATGGTGGACACTAGATATGAACAAGAGAAGGGAAGTCTTTTGCACCTCCAGGATGTGTGCCGGCTTTTAAATTCAGAAAGATTAATTAGAAGCTACAGTGCAACTTATTTTTATCTACAGATGCGGCCAAAAGAAGAAATGTTTATCAGATGTCGAATGACACAGTTGTAAATTGGCAGGTGGCAGCTTTCCACATAATTTTCATCAGCAAGTGAAACTTGATCATAGCCCAAACAAGACAAGGCAATTCAGGTGCCCGGGCCCTGAAGTCCACCGTGAGACTACAGGAACACGGCACTGTGGTGCTTGCCAGCCAGTCTCTTGAAGAACTGCCTGTAACAGTCACAGGTGTGGGGAGAAACAACTCCATTTTTTTTAAGTTTTTTTTTTTTTAATCATATTAAATATAAGTCTTAGCACCTTTGGCATTTTTGTCCAAATAGACTTCGACATAGGAAGTGGGGACATAGCCCTCTTCATCTTCATTCCTCCGGATGCGGGTCCAGCCGTCGCCTTTGTCTTCCTCTATGACGTACAGTGTTTCCCCTTCAACTACGGAAATCGTTCCTTCATTCTGACCTGAAAAAGCAGTATCGGGACACTTTAGATTTCTTGGCAAATGCAGGTAGAAAGCAAACTGTGGCCATCACGCCTGTAGTCCCAGCACACTGGGAGGCTGAGGTGGGTGGATCACGAGGTCAGGAGATTGAGACCGTCCTGGCCAACATGGTGAAACCCCGTCTCTACTAAAAATACAAAAATTAGCCAGGTGTGGTGGCGCATGCCTGTAGTTCCAGCTACTTGGGAGGCTGAGGCCGAAGAATCGCTTGAACCCCGGAGGCAGAGGTTGCAGTGAGGTGAGATTGCGCCACTGTGCTCCAGCCTGGTGACAGAGCAAGACTCTGTTTCAAAAAAAAAAAAAGCAAACTGTGGCCTTTGCAATGAAACAAGTGTCATCAAGGATGAAATCCAGGCCAGGCGCGGTGGTTCACACCTGTAATCCCAGCACTTTGGGAGGCCAAGCTGGGTGGATCATGAGGTCAGGAGATCGAGGCCATCCTGGCCAACACAGTGAAACCCCGTCTCTACTAAAATACAAAAAAGAAAAATTAGCCGGGTGTGTTGTCACACGCCTGTAGTCCCAGCTACTTGGGAGGTTGAAGCAGGGGAATTGCTTGAACCTGGAAGGCGGAGGTTGCAGTGAGCCGAGACTGTGCCACTGTACTCCAGCCTGGCAACAGAGCGGGACTCTGTCAGATGCACTGACCCTTCATCCACTGCTGCAAAACTTTCTCGTTCCACACAGAAATGTGCAGGTTCCTACCTCTGTCTCTCTAAGAACCTCTCTACGTCCTCCAGGGCTTCTTTCTCCTACCTCCCCAAATGGCAAGCATCTCCCCCAGGAGAAATCTTTGGTCCTCTTCTCTAGTCTTCCGTTTCCCTTGGATCTTTCCTGGGGGAAAGGTACTTCCATGGCTCCAACTGCTTCTCTCTCTTTTTTTTTGAGACAGAGTCTTGCTCTTGTTACCCAGCCTGGAATGCTATGGTGCGATCTTGGCTCACTGCAACCTCCACCTCCCCGGTTCAAGCAATTCTCCTGCTTCAGCCTTCCAAACAGGTGAGACTACCTGCCGCCACGCCCAGCTAACCTTTGTATTTTTAGTAGAGTCAGGGTTTCACTATATTGGCCAGGTTGGTCTCAAACTCCTGACCTTAGGTAATCCACCCATCTTGGTCTCCCTTGTTTTTTTTTTTGAGACGGAGTCCTGCTCTGCTGCCCAGGCTGGCGTGCAATGGCATGATCTTGGCTCACTGCAACCTCTGCCTTCTGGGTTCAAGCAAGTCTCCTGCCTCAGCCTCCTAAGTAGCTGGGATTACAGCCACATGCCACCATGCCCAGCTAATTTTTTATTTTTAGTAGAGATGGGGTTTTACCATGTTGGTCAGGCTGGTCTCGAACTCCTGATCTCAGGTGATCTGCCTGCCTCAGCCTCCCAAAGTGCTGGGGTTGCAAGTGTGAGCCACCACAGGTGGTCACTAGGCTCATCTTTCTAACCATCCACCTGTGTTCTAATTGATCCTACACTTCTGACAACGACTTCCCTAAGGTACAGCTCTCACCGCATCAACATCCTGCTCAAGGACCTTCAATAGCTCCTCAGTGTTTGCCACATAAAATCCAGATGTTTCTCCAACCTCGCCCCAAATGGGACTTCCCAATTTTTAGTGCCACATTTCACTATGAGGACTTAAGACATCTAGGCTCCAGCAACAAGACACCCATGCTTGGCCACACAACCCCATGCATGGCAAGTTCTTGAAACTTCCTTAAGGAAACGACCTCATTCTCCCCTGTCCTCCCCATTCCTCTGTATCCCTCCTCTGGCAAACACTGCAAGCTGCTGCTCCTTTTAATTTTTTAAAATTTTTATTTATTTGTTTATTTTTGAGACGAAGTCTCGTTCTCTCGCCCAGCCTGGAGTGCAGTGGCGCGATCTCGGCTCACTGCAACCTCTGACTCCCTGATTCAAGCGATTCTCCTGCCTCAGCCTCACAAGTGGCTGGGACTACAGGCACATGCCACCACGCCTAGTTAATTTTTGTATTTTTAGCGGAGATGGGGCTTCACCATGTTGGCCAGGATAGTCTCGATCTCCTGACCTTGTGATCCATCCACCTCGGCCTCCTAAAGTGTTAAGATCACAGCCATGAGCCACTGCGCCCAGCTGATTTTTGTATTTTGGGTAGAGACGGGGTTTCACCATGTTGGCCAGGATGGTGTTGATCTCCTGACTTCGTGATCCGCCCTCCTCGGCCTCCCAAAGTGTTAGGATTACAGGCGTGCACCGCCGCGCCCAGCCGCTGGCCGCTCCTTAAGTGTGTCTGGCTGATTTCCCTCTGGACAGGTGCCATATCGTACCACCTGCACCCCACTCCTTCATGGGCCTTCACAAGACAGGAGCTCTATAGATACTAGATGTTAAATGAATGGATGAAATCATCATCTTCCATATCATCCACTGCAGTGAAGTTCTCTGGAAGCTGTTAAGTTATATGAACCACAAGTCAAACTACATAACCAAATAATAATCATACCATGAGTAGGATAAAAGCATAGTAGAGAAAGATCTGGAAGGCTGCTGTTGCTCTGTCACCCGGACTGGAGTACAGTGGTGCTCTCAGCTCACTGCAACCTCCGCCTCCCGGGTTCAAGTGATTCTTGTGCCTGAGCCTCCCAAGTAGCTGGGATTACAGGCGTGTGCCACCATGCCCAGCTAATTTTTGTCTTTTTAGTAGAGATGGGATTTCACCATGTTGGCGAAGCTGGTCTTGAACTCCTGGCCTCAAGTGATGTGTCCCCCTCAGCCTCCCAAAGTTCTAGGATTACAGGTGTGAGCCACTATGCCCGGCCAGATCTAGAAGACTTTTAAAGAACGTTCTGGTCACAGAGAACAGTGTGGCTAGGCACAGTGACTCACACCTATAATCACCACATTTTGGGAGGCTGAGGTGGGAGGACTGCTTGAATCCAGGAGTTCAATAGCAGCCTGGCCAACATAGTGAGATCTTGTCTCTACTGAAATATACAAAAATTAGCCAGGCATGGTGGTGCTCGCCTATGGTCCCAGCTACTCAGGAGGGCGAGGCTGGAAGATCACTTGAGCCCGGGAGGTCAAGACTGCAGTGAGCCATGACTGCGCCACTGCACTCCAGCCTGGGCAAGAGAGTGAGACCTTGTCTGGGGGGGAAAAAAAAGGAAGAAAAGTGAAAGAAGAGTGACGCAGATATTATGGTTTATAAAAGGCAGGGGAATCCAGCAGACATGAAATGTCACCTTCAAACGTGTAGAGAGCTTTGCACGTCCCTATGGCAGGGAGGGGCTCCTCATCATCAAATTCGTCGTCAAAATCCGTGGCCAGCACCTTCACCTCACTCTCCTGACTCTGCTCCTCTGTGTAACTGCCATCTGGGCTGCTCAAGAAAGGAAAACACAAAGCAACTAAAGCGACTGGCCCAGGGAGGACTCAGAGTGAGTCCCTGCGACTGCAAAGCGCTTGCGACCCCTGCCCCTCACTGAGTGCTGTCACTGAGACCATGGTAAATCATCCGCACACTGAGATCACCCAGCCTGTGTGGAATTATAAATCTGCGTCATGGGGAAAGTGACAGGTCCACCTTCACAGGCATTTTGGCATCGAACAAGTGCCTTATGCTTATTTCCAGGTTCCGAAATTTAAAAATATAAATACAAAGCCAGCAGGCTTCCTTGCCAGAGGCAGGTGCTGTGCAGATACTGTACCTCTCGCGGTCCTGGGCGCAGTTGTTGACGGTGGGTGTGTTCTGGCTGTCGTACAGTCCGCTCTGCCGGCGCATCTGCTCACTGCGTGCTGGGAGCCGGCCTTCAACCTCAGCCAGCCAGGCCTGGAGACACAAGCAATGAGAGACTCTAACCTAAGGTCATCTGAGGGCCAGCCCAGAGCGTCCTAAGGTCCCAAAGGCCATCAGAGGGCCAGCCCAGAGCGTCCTAAGGTCCCAAAAGCCATCGGAGGGCCAGCCCAGAGTGTCCTAAGGTCTCAAACTCAGGAGCTATTCTTGGTCATCTAACCCAATGTGACAAGGTCCACACGGGGGCAGAATGGCCACATTTTCTGCATTTGACTGTTTAAATGTACTCAAGGGCGGGTGCTTCCATTTCACTCGAAGTTGGAGACGTAGAAGCAAACTCATATTTATGTGGTTGCCCATGACGGGGCAGAAAGCATACCAGACTGCGTTATTCCCTTGGGCTTTTAAGCAGTGGTGCAATCTTGGATAAGCCACTTCTAGCTCCTTTTTTTTTTTTTTCTTGAGAAGGAGTCTTGCATTGTTGCCCAGGCTTGAGTGCAATGGTGTGATCTCTGCTCACTGCAACCTCTGCTTCCCAGGTTCATGTGATTCTCCTGTCTCAGCCTCCCAAGCAGCTGGGACTACAGGCACCCACAACCACGCCTGGCTAATTTTTTGTATTTTTTTTTAGTAGAAACAGGGTTTCACTATGTTGGCCAGACTGGTCTCGAACTCCTGACCTCATGATCCGCCTGCCTCAGCCTCCCAAAATGCTAGGATTACAGGCGTGTGCCACCATGCCCGGCCCTAGTTCCTTCTTGACCATGAGGTCACCCTGTGACACCTGAGGGTACAGCCATGCTTAAGCAGTGACTTGGTTTGAAAGCCACACTTCCCATGTTTTAACTTTTTTTGATAGAAATGAAATTTGTACTTAAAAATTAAAGTAGATAAAATAATCTTCAGCAACATCTGAAACAGTATAAAGAAGTCAAAGGAATAAAAATGACCAGAAGCCTGGGCACGGTAGCTCAGGCCTGTAACCCCAGCACTTTGGGAGGCTAAGGTGGGCGGATCACGAGGTCAGGGTTCAAGACCAGCCTGGTCAACATGGTGAAACCCTGTCTCTAATAAAAATACAAAAATTAGCTGGGCATGGTGGCCCGGCCTGTAGTCCCAGCTACTCAGGTGGCTGAGGCACAAGAATATTGGAACTCAGGAGATGAATCGTTGCAGTGAGCTGAGATGGCACCATTGCACTCCAGCCTGGGTGACAAAGTGAGACTCTGTCTCAAAAAACAAACAAACAAAAACAGAAAAGGACAGTTCTAAATTCTAAAAGCTCAAATGAACATTACTGATGGATTCTGAAAAGAATGAAAAAAGTTGGCTGGGCGTGGTGGTTCACGCCTGTGATCTCAGCGCTTTGGGAGGCCAGTGTGGGTGGATCACCTGAGGTCAGGAGTTCGAGACCAGCCTGGCCAACATGGTAGAACCCCGTCTCTACTAAAAATACAAACATTAGCCAGCTGTGGTAGAATGTCCTGTAGTCCAAGCTACTTGGGAGGCTGAGGCAGGAGAATTGCTTGAACCCAGGAAGTGGAAGTTGCAGTGAGCCAGGCTCATGCCACTACACTCCAGCCTGGGCAACAGAGCGAGACTCCGTCTCAAAAAAAAAAAAAAAAAAAAAAGAGAATGAAAAACGCCATAGCTGACCTTTCATTGCTGGAAACAGTCTACCAGTCTGATTGGTAGAATTGGTTGCTGATGTATTTCCCATGCTCTGTAGTCTTTCAGTGTGGTGTGGAGTGTGGGTTAAGGAGGCTTTTGTTGACAGCTTTTGAGTGCTCCTCTCCCTCCCTCAAACCTTTATGATTTATGTTTCCTGCCTGTTTCTCATTTGTGTTTCCTGCTGGTTCTCACAAACACACCCTTTCCATAATGGGCAAAAAGAACAATTGCATACTTCAGTGAATTTTTTCATTGCTTTTTTGATTCACTGGGATAATGGATTGCTCTATACTCCCAATTAGATTACCATGAGACATAGCAGAATAACTAAAATGACAAAAAAATACTGGCCAGGTGTGGTGGCTCATGTCTGTAATCCCAGCACTTTGGGAGCCCAAGGTGGGAACACGGCTTAAGGCTAGGAGTTCAAGACCAGTCTGTGCAACAGAGCAAGACCCCGGCTCTAAAACAAATAAAACTTAGCCGGGTAGGGTGGCATGTGCCTGTAAGCCCAGCTCCTCAGAGGCTGAGCCAAGGAGATCAAGGCTGCAGTGGGCTATCATCATGCCACTGCTCTCCAGCCTGGGCAAGAGAGCAAGACCCTGTTTCCAAAATTAAAAAAAATAAACAACCCCCACACCCCCCACTGTATACGAATAAAACATTAAACACTGTCAGTTTTTGTGTGTGTTTTTTTTTTTTAGATGGAGTCTCACTCAGCCGCCCAGGCTGGAGTGCAATGGTGCATTCTCGACTTACTGCAACCTCTACCCCTCAGGTTTAAAAGATTCTCCAGCCTCAGCCTCCCGAGTAGCTGGGACTACGGGCACGTGCCACCATGTCTGGCTAATTTTTTTGTATTTTTAGTAGAGATGAGGTTTCACCACATTGGCCAGGCTGGTCTTAAACTCCTAACCTCAGGTGATCCACCCACCTCGGCCTCCCGAAGTGCTGGGATTACAGGTGTGAGCCACCGCACCCAGCCGACACTGCCGGTTTTTACAGACACAATTAACATAGGCTATGATAAGAAGCAGAAGGTTCAACAGCGAACAGTGTATTTTTCCTTTGACTGTAACTCATGACACAAACCGCCATTCCCACTGTCTCCCCCAGTGAGAGGACTGTCAGGGGCCCACACCATTCTACACCGAGGAACATCTTTTCTTCTTTATTCCAGCAAAGCTTTTATTTTTTTTTTAGGAGTTCTTAGAGGGGGTGTCTCACTCATGTTACCCAGGCTGGAGTGCAATGGCGCGATCTCGGCTCACCGCAACCTCCGCCTCCCGGGTTCAGGCAATTCTCCTGCCTCAGCCTCCTGAGTAGCTGGGATTACAGGCATGCGCCACCATGCTCAGCTAATTTTTTGTATTTTTAGTAGAGACGGGGTTTCACCATGTTGACCAGGATGGTCTCGATCTCTTGACCTCGTGATCCACCCGCCTCGGCCTCCCAAAGTGCTGGGATTACAGGCTTGAGCCACCGCGCCTGGCCCAGCAAAGCTTTTTGACAATGGAAGTTTCATACCTCAAATTTCTGGGTTTCTAGTCGCAGTTTCTCTATATTTTGGCTGACTTCTGCTAATTTGTGATCCAAACTGGCTGGATCTCCCATCTGAGGATTCTTTAGGTAGACATCTTTCATTTTTGTTATGGCATCTCTGAAAGGAAGAACAAGTAGAACGCTGTAAAGGTTGCTCTTTTTTTTTTAGATGGAGTTTTACACTTGTCAACCAGGCTGGAGTACGTGGTGCGATCTCGGCTCACCGCAACCTCCACCTCCTGGGTTCAAGCAGTTCTCCTGCCTCAGCCTCCTGAGTAGCTGGGATTACAGGTGTGTGACACCACGCCCAGCTAATTTTTGTATTTTTAGTAGAGACAGGGTTTTGCCATGTTGGCCAGGATGGTCTCGAACTCCTGACCTCAGGTGATATGCCCATCTTGGCTTCCTAAAGTGCTGGGATTACAGGCATGAGCCACTGCGCTAGGCCAGTGTTACTTTTGTCAGCCAATATTCTACCACTTTGAAAAGCAAATGAGGGCCGGGCGCGGTGGCTCACGCCTGTAATCTCAGCACTTTGGGAGGCTGAAGTGGGCAGATCACGAGGTCAAGAGATCAAGACCATCCTCACCAACATGGTGAAACCCCATCTCTACTAAAAATATAAAAAATTAGCCAGGCATGGTAGCATGTCCCTGTAATCCCAGCTACTCAGGAGGCTGAGGCAGAATCGCTTGAACCCGGGAGGTGGAGGTTGAAGTGAGCCAAGGTTGTGCCACTGCATTCCAGCCTGGGTGACAGAGCGAGACTCCATCTCAAAAAAAAAAAAAAAGGTATGAATGGAAATGTGGGAAGATTAGAGTATGCATTATAAGGGACTACTGGGCCAGCGTCCATCCTGGCAATTCTCTGTAGGAATTCTGCTCTCAAGGGCTATAAATACAGAAGCTGAGTTTTAAATTTTAGTTCCCGTCTCTGGATGGTATCTCCTCATTGTCCCCAATAAATGAGGAACATATACTAATACTGCCCTTCCCTTTGCCCCAAACAACAAGAAAAACAAACAAAACCCAAGAATTAAAAAAAAAAAAATTATTTATTTACTTATTTTGAGACCAGTTTATGAGACTGGGTAATTTCTGTATTTTTAGTAGAGAAGGCGTTTTGCCATGTTGCCCAGGTTGGTCTTGAACTCCTGGCCTCAAGCCATCCACAGGTCTCGGCCTCCCAAAGTGCTGGGATTACAGGTATGAGCCACCGAATCTGGCTTCAAAACCCAAGTATTTCCAACATAGTGAAACCCTGTCTCTACCAAAAATACAAAAATTAGCTGGGTGTGGTGGTATGTGCCCATAATTCCAGCTACTTGGGAGGCTGAGGCGGGAGAATTGCTTGAATCTAGGAGGTGGAAGTTGCAGTGGGCCGAGATTGTGCCACTATACTCCAGCCTGGGCGACAGAGCGAGACTCTGTCTCAAAAACAAACACAAACGAACAATAAAACAAACATTTCCACGTGTGCATTCTTCATGCAAACCCAAGCTACGCTGGCATCCTGGGTCTCACGGACGGCAATATGCTCACCTGACAAGCAGTTAATTGCTCTGGCAATGTTAACACACATCTATTTCAAAGAAACTGAATCCACAGCTAGAATCCACGACAGGTAAGCGACAGAGCCTTAAAGCTACACATGGTGGATCCCATATCCTTAAAGAAACCCTGTTTTGAAGCAGCCCACAGCAGTGTGGGCAGGCATCCCTAGAGAAGTTCGGGCGTGTTGGGGTTTAAGACCAAAGGGCTCTGCTCATTTGGCCCTCAAGGCAGGGCACCTTTGGAAGGCTTTGAGTCATGAAAAGTCTAGAGCAGGCCACGCGTGGTGGCTCACGCCTGTAATCCCAGCACTTTGGGAGGCCGAGGCGGGTGGATCATGAGGTCAAGAGATCGAGACCATCCTG
>NW_022437037.1:4644717-4762200 GCF_009761245.1 Sapajus apella
ACCAGGTCATACGATACAATCCGAAGCCAACAGACGAACCTAAAGATACATTCTGAGTCATGGGAAATAGTTTAACAAAGCACACAAATAGCAAGAGAGCTTCCACAAGTCCTCACCACCCTCCGCCTTTGAGCCTGAGACCCACTTGGACTCCCAGCCGCTTTATCTAGTTTCTTTCCTCTCTTCCTTCCTGTCTTCCTCATTTCCTGCCTGCCTTCTTTCCCACAGCATGCATCATTCATTATTATTAGGCTTATTGTTCACTGTCTGTCTCCTGCTGTTAGAATGGAAGCTCTTGGAGGAAGCTCCATGATCTCAAGTTCCGTGGTTCACCTGATGTATCCCAAGTGTCAGGACCATCCTCGGCACATAATAGATGCGCAGTAAGTATTTGTCAAATAAGTAAATATTTAAATAAACATTTAAAAATAATGTTTATAAATAATTTTTAAATACAGTTGTAAATGTTAAATGTCCTTAAAAATGTTTACATAAACATTTATTTAACAAATATATTTAACAAATAATAAACATTACAAACCAAGTGAAATGGTGTCTACCCTTATGATGTCCTTTATTTTTTTTTTTTTTTTGAGGTGGAGTGTCACTCTTGCTGCCCCCGGTGGGGTGCAGTGGTATGATCTTGGCTCACTGCGGCCTCCGCTTCCTGAGTTCAAGTGATTCTCCTGCCTCAGCCTCCCGAGTAGCTGGGATTACAGGCATGTGCCACCATGCCTAGCTAATTTTGTATTTTTCGTAGAGACGGGGTTTCTCCACGTTGGTCAGGCTGGTCTCGAACTCCTGACCTCAGGTGATCAGCCCATCTCAGCCTCCCAAAGTGCTGGGATTACAGGCGTGAGCCACCGCACCTGGTCTCCTTTCTGAAACCCCTCTCTTGACTTTATGGCCCACACCTCCAGCTACCTCGCTATTTCTCAGCAGTATTCCTCCACAGAGTTGTCTATATCTATCATCTTTTATTTTACTATCCTCTCAGTCGTTCCTGACCAATCTCTCCACAAGTTTATCTACTTTATTTATCTTTTTAAGGAACCAACTTTTAGATCTGTTGAATTATATATTTTATTTTAGTATTTTATTTATTTTTTTATTATTTTTGACACAGGGTCTCACTCTGTCGCCCAGGCTGAAGTGCAGTGGCGTGATCTTGGCTCACTGCAACCTCTGCTTCTTGGGCTCAAGCGATTCTCCTGCCTCAGCCTCTCGAGTAGCTGGGACTCCAGGCACCTGCCATTGTGCCCAGCTAGTTTTTGTATTTTTAGTAGAGACAGGGTTTCGCCATGTTGGCCAGGCTGGTCTTGAACCCTCGACCTCAGGTGATCCATCCTTCTCAGCCTCCCAAAGTGCTGGGATTATAGTCAGGAGCCACCATGCCCAGCCTCTTCTACTTCCTTTGGGCTTAATTTGCTGTTCTTTTTCTGACTTCTTGAGAGAGATCCTAAGTGAGGATCTAAGTGAGCTAAGGCTCACTTATTTTTACCTGTCTGCTTTTAATATGCATTCGGAGCAATAAATCTCTTTATAAGGATGGCTTTAATGACATCCTACAAACTATATATAGAATGTATGTTAAAGTTCAGTTCTATTTCATATACTTTCTAATATCTACTATTATTTCTTGTTTGGTTTGTGGCTTATTTAAAGGCATATTTCTTAATTTCTTACTATTTCTTATTGGTATCCAGCTTAATTGCAGAGTGATATATATCACTCTGAATGATATATATCCTTTGAATGATACATATCCTTTGATGTTTGTTGAGATTTGCTTTATGAAACCAAGATATACTCAACTTTTGAAAATGTTCTTACGTAGGCTTGAAAAGAATATTGATATGGTTTGGCTGTGTCCCCACCCAAACCTCATGTTGAATTGTAGCTCCCATAATCCCCATGTGTCATGGGAGGGACCCAGTGGGAGGTAACTGAATTATAGGGGCAGGTTTTTCCTGTGCTGTTCCCGTGATAGTGAGTAAGTCTTATGAGATCTGATGGTTTTATAAAGGGCAGTTTCCCTGCACATGCTCTCTTGCCTGCCACCATGTAAGATGTGCCTTTGTTCCTCCTTTACCTTCTGCCACGATTGTGAGGCCTCCCCAGCCATGTGGAATTAGGAGACCATGAAAGTCTTGGCTGTCTTTATTAGCAACATGACAACAGACTAATACAGAGTATGCCCTACAATTGTTAGATGTTTATGTATCAGGTCAATGTTACTAACTGTATTAGTTAAGTCTTCTATAATAACTTTGAGCACGTTTTTTATTTTAATTTTTTTTTTATGATGGGGTTTCACCATGTTGGTCAGGCTGGTCTTGAACTCCCGACCTCAGGTGATCCGCTCGCCTTGACCTCCAAAGTGCTTGGATTACAGGCATGAGCCACCACGCCCGACTCAAGCACGTATTTTTTTTTTCTTCTTCTTTTTCTTCAGCCCAAAATCCAGCCTTGTCACACCAGTTTCATTCATTTTGATTGGCACCTGCATGGTATAGCTTCTCTTCCCTTTTTTTTACTTTCAGATTTCTAGATCTTGTGAGTTAGATGTGTCTTGTAGATCCCATACATTGCTTTATGTGTTGGGTTTTTTTTTTTTGGTCCAGTCTGAGAATCTCTATCTTTTAATTGAAACACATAGTTTGTTTACCTTTAACATACTGATTCTTTTTTTTTTTTTCTTTTTTGGTCTTTTTGTTTTTTTCCTTTTTGTGGAGAACAGGGTCTTGCTATATTACCCAGGAAGCTCTCAAACTCCTGGGCTCAAGCTGTTCTCCTGCCTCTGCCTCCCTAAGAGCTGGGATTCCAGGTGTGAGCCACAGTGCCTGGCCATATTGATTCATTTTGTTTCCCAGGCACTTATGTGGCAAGCACTGTTTGAAGCGTGTTATGCACATTGCCATATCAGCAGTAGTTAAGTGCAGAGCCAGATCTGACCCCAGGGTATCTGGAGTGCTTGCTATTTAATATCTTTCATCCTACTTTGTGCTTTTATCTTGGAGACAAGGTCTTGCTCCATTGCCCAGGCTGGAATGCAGTGGCATTCTTCTTGAGATAGATCCGTAGCTCTTGATCCTAGTAGTGAGGGTGTGTGTGTGTGTGTGTGTGTGTGTGTGTGTTGTTTGATTTGCTTTTCCTACAGCTGTTTTGATGAATGCACCTTCCCTTCACAGAAGCCCTCCTCCTCGTGGCATATCTCTGCTTTATGGCAAATGGGTTTTGATTCTTTTCCTTTTTTCCCATGAGTCATAGGGAATGAGGGTTTTGATTCTTAAGCAAATAGCCCACTGCAGCCTCCACCTCCCAGGCTAAAGCAATCCTTCCCACCTCAGCCTCCCAGGTACACCCCATCACGCCCAGCTACTTTTGTTTATTTTTGTAGAGATAGGGTCTCACTATGTTGCCCAGGCTGGTCTCTCTCTTCTTTTTTTTTTTTTAGACAGGGTCTCATTCTGCTGCCCAGGCTGGAATGCAGTGAGATGATCATGGCTCATGGCTCATGGCAGCCAGGGCCTCCTGGGCTCAGGTGATCCTCCCACTTCAGTCTCCCAAATAGCTGGGACTACAGGTGCACACCATCATGCCTGGCTAGTCTTTTTCTTTTTTTAGGGGTTTTGCTATGTTGCCTGGGCTGGTCTTGAACTCCCAGGCTCAAGCGATCCTCCGGCCTCAGCCTCCCAAAGTGGTGGGATTACAGGCGTGAGCCACCACGCCCACCTTGAACTTGAATTTTATTTTTAAATTTAAAATTTAATTATTTTTTATTTTTATTTTTTTGAGACAGAGTCTCGCCTGCCGTGCAGGCTGGAGTGCTCTGGCGCGATCTCGGCTCACTGCAACCTCTGTGTCCCAGGTTCAAGTGATTCTCCTGCCTCAGCCTCCCGAGTAACTGGGATTAAAGGCATGTATCACCACACGGCTAGTTTTTATATTTTAAGTAGAGATGAGGTTTTGTCACATTGACTAGACTGGTCTCGAACTCCTGACCTAAGGTGATCCACCCACCTCAGCCTACCAAATTACAGGTTTGAGCCACTGTGTCTGGCTCAAATTTGAATTTGAATTTCTTAATAAGTCATAAGGATGCACTATACCTTTGATCCATCTCCTTTTGAATTTCTTTATTTAACTCATCGACTTTCTGCTGCAGCTTTTTCCTCCTTTGTTCAGGTGGGAGGTTGCTGAAATCCTCTGGTGTCGCACCCTGCAGACACAAATATAAATAAGAAGCCAGAAAGCCCCAGGTACTCCTTGAAAGAAGGCCATAAGCAAAGCCTGCAGCCACGGGCGGTGCCGACGTCTGCATGTGGCTTCATAAAATACATTAAGCTCTTTCCCACTACACCCAGCTGAGAGGCAAAAGTCAATGCATGCAAACTGCAAAAGTCCCCAAAACCATTCCCAGTTCCATGGATGCTGGCCAGAACGCCCCAGGAAAAGCAGTGAGCCACTCTACAGGAAAAGAGAGAAGAAGAGATACTTCTGACTCCAGGGAGAATCCATGAAAACACATTTTGAGACAGAGTCTTCTTCCTTTTCCTACCAAGTATTACCATCGATGTCAGTAGCAACACTGAAGTGTTAATGAAAATTATATTTCCTTAATATAAACCCCGTCCACCACTGCACGTCTAGCTGCCGCCTTTCACACAGGCTGAGGCCAAAAGTCTCCAACCCTGTAAAGCAACAGATGGGACATCACATTCCTCAGAGAATGTGGGTGAAAAAGAACATTAAAAAAAATCTCAGGCCGGGCTCGGTGACTCAGGCCTGTAATCCCAGCACTTTGGGAGGCCGAGGCGGGTGGATCACGAGGTCAGGAGATCCTGACCAACATGTTGAAACCCCATCTCTATTAAAATACAAAAAATTAGCCAAGCATGGTGACATATGCCTGTAGTCCCAGCTACTCAGGAGGCTGAGGCAAGGGAATCGCTTGAACCCAGAAGGCGGAGGTTGCAGTGAGCAGAGATCGAGCCACTGCACTCCTCCAGCCTGGGCAACAAGAGCAAAACTCTGTCTCAAAAAAAAAAAAAAAAACTCTCTCTCCCCCCCAACCCCATGCACACTTCACTCTGCTGCCTCTAAAAGTCTAGTTACTTTTTTTTTTTTTTTTTCCTTGAGATGGAGTCTCACTCTGTTGCCCAGGCTGGAATGCAGTGGCGCGATCTCAGCTCATTGCAACCTCCGCCACCCAGGTTCAAGCGATTCTCCTGCCTCAGCCTCCTGAGCAGCTGGGACTACAGGTGTGCGCCACCACGCCCGGCTAATTTTCCATGGTCTCAAACTCTTGGAGGTGATCGATCCACTCAACTCAACCTCCCAAAGTGTCGGGATTACAGGCATGAGCCCCCGCGCCCAGCCTAGTGACTTCTTTTAGGCACCTTTCGGAAGCATCTGAGAATTCAGAGAGAATGCCCTCCCTGGCCTCAAAATAAATTCTCCACAGTATACGAAGCTGATCTCTGCAGTTTTTAATGTGTTAGAAGAACTGTATTTTGGTATCTTGATTCTCTTTTCAACAGCAACTGCTCTGTTGACTCCGTGCCTGTGCTTGCAGGAGAAAGTGTCAATGGCTTCAAGCTTTCCCATATGCTTACTTGTTAGAAAGTGATGGCTACATTGTGGCGTCAAGTGCTTTTACTTAAGTGAGGCTGTGTTCATAAAGAGAGAAATTTCCAGCTGGGCATGGTGGCTCACGTCTGTAATCCCAGCACTTTGGGAGGCTGAGGCGGGTGAATCAATAGGTCAAGAGATCGAGACCATCCTGGTCAACATGGTGAAACCCCGTCTCTACCAAAAATACAAACATTAGCTGGGCATGGTGGCGCATGCCTGTAGTCCCAGCTACTCAGGAGGCTGAGGCAGGAGAATTGCTTGAACCCAGGAGGCGGATGTTGAGGTGAGCCGAGATCGTGCCATTGCACTCCAGCCTGGGTAACAAGAGCGAAACTCCGTCTCAAAAAAAATACAAAAAATTAGCGGGGCATGGTGGCGGGTGCCTGTAATCCCAGCTAGGTAGGAGAATTGCTTGAATCAGGAGGCGGAGGTTGCAGTGAGCCAAGATGGGACCACCACACTCCAGTGCAGGAGACAGTGCAAGACTCTCTCAAAAAGGAGAGAGAGAAAGAGAGAGAGAGAGAGAGAATTTCTTCAAATAACCAGGGATAAGCCAGGGCATTTAGAAAAGAGATTTTACTTTAAACCCTCAATTCTTTTAAAAGAAGGACAAGACTGACTTGGGGCAGGGCAGAAAGAAGGGACCCAGTTAATGTAATTCCAGAAGCAAGTTGCATTTGCCAAGCAGCTTACATGGCAGCTCGTGACTGAGCTCCTAGGCTGATTATGATAAATTGCCAGGGGGATGTGCTGGGAAGCGTGTGATTCAGCAAATAGTTGACCACAAAGGCCACGAAAAGAACTTTCAGCTACTGTTCTCAAACACACCCGTCAGACACACTAACTGACTCTAACGTGTGCCTGTATGTGCGCGCACGCGTGTGTGTGTGTGTCTGTGTCTGTGTCTGTGTTGGAGATAAGAGGTGAGTGAAACCAGAATGGAAGTCACTATTCCTAATACCAAACCAAAGAAGTTGAATTTGACTCTAAATCTAAGATGAAGCAAAACTAACCTTTAATATAAAAATGAAGACTTGTCTTTTCCATATACTATGGCACTACAATATTTATTTGAAAATTGAAAACTAGATTATTGGCTTTTCAATTTGTTTAATTCAATCATTGAGCTCAAAAGACTTTGTGCTCATGCTAAATTTACTTAAGGCAGATCAGCATTGTGACAGCATATCACACACACACACACACACACACACACACACACACACACACACGAGTTTTCACTCACGGTTCCTGGCTCATAACTCCCATACGGTGTGGTTTTGTTTGTTTCTTTTTTTGAGACAGAGTTTCACTCTTGTTGCCCAGACTGGAGTGCAGTGGCGTGATCTCAGCTCATTGCAACCTCCGCTTCCCGGGTTCAAGAGATTCTCCTGCCTCAGCCTCCCCAGTAGCTGGGATTACAGGTGCCTGCCACCATACCTGGCTAATTTTTGTATATTTAGTAGAGACGGGGTTTCACAATGTTGGCCAGGCTGGTCTTGAACTCCTGACCTCAGGTGATCCACCACCTTGGCCTCCCAAAGTGCTGGAATTACAGGTGTGAGCCACTGCGCCTGGCCTCTTGCTACAGTCTTTTGTTAAAACATCAGAGCACTTTTGGCCTCAGAAAACAGAATCTCTCTCATCTCCCCATGCCCTTCTCTTACCCGCTAAAGGTAGCATTCTGATTGTGACTATATGACTCTCATTCAAGAGGATCCTGCCCCATACCCTGAAGGAAGGAATGTTGCACAGGGAGGCCAAGAAGAATCTGGACAGACGGGCCCTGCTGGGTGTCCCCACCCGGTCGGCTAGGATTCCATCAGGCCCTTTCTTTTTTTTTTTTTTTTTTTTTTTTTTTTTTTTTTTTTTTGAGACAGAGTTTCACTCTTGTTACCCAGGCTGGAGTGCAATGGCGCGATCTCGGCTCACCGCAACCTTCGCCTCCTGGGTTCAGGCAATTCTCCTGCCTCAGCCTCCTGAGTAGCTGGGATCACAGGTATGCACCACCATGCCCAGCTAATTTTTTGTATTTTTAGTAGAGACGGGGTTTCACCATGTTGATCAGGATGGTCTCGATCTCTTGACCTTGTGATCCACCCGCCTCGGCCTCCCAAAGTGCTGGGATTACAGGCTTGAGCCACCGCGCCTGGCCCATCAGGCCCTTTCTGTCCAATCTCATTCCAGCATGGCTGTCCATGTGTCAATCATGCTTATCTGACGAAGTCTCATAAAAGGCCCAAAAGGACAGGGTTTGGGGGAGTTTCTGGATAGCTGAACACATGGAGGTTCCTAGAGAGGGTCTGCGCAGGGAGGGGATGGAAGCTCTGTGCCCCCTCCCCCATATCTCACCCTAAGCATCTCTTCATCTGTATGTTTTGTAATATCCTTTGTAATAAATCAGAAATTGTGTATCCCTGAGTTTTGTGAGCTGCTGCAGCAAATTAATTGAACCCAAAGAGGGGGTCGCGGGAACCCCAATTTGAAGCCAGTCCATCAGAAGGTCTGGAGGCCAGATTGGCGCAGTGGCTCACGCCTGTAATCCCAGCACTTTGGGAGGCCGAGGCGGGTGAATCACCTGAGGTCAGGAGTTCAAGACATCCTGACCAACATGGTGAAACCCCGTCTATACTAAATATACAAAATTAGCCGGGCATGGTGGCGCATGCCTGTAATCTCAGCTACTCAGGAGACTGAGGCAGGAGAATCGCTTCAACCCAGGAGGCGGAGATTACAGTAAGCCAAGATCGCATCATTGCACTCCAGCCTGGGGGACAAAGAGGGACTGTCACCCAAAAGGAAAAAAAAAAAAATCAAACCCTTGCTTGTCAACAGCTTCCCCCCAACCCCCAAACAGCCCAAGCCCCATGTAATATTATTCTTTTAGATTTTTTGTTTTGTGTTGTTTTACAGTTTTTTTTGAGACAGCGTTTCATTCTATCACCCAAGGCTGGAGCAGCCTTGACCTCCTGGGCTCAATCAATCCTCCTGCCTCAGCCTCCTGCGTAGCTGGGACTACAGGCACATATTACCGTGCCCGGATAATTTTAGTATTTTTCTGTAGAGTCAGGTTTCACCATGTTGCCCAGGCTAGTCTAGAACTCCTGGGCTCATATGATCTGCCCGCCTCAGCCTCCCAAAGTGCAGAGATTACGGGTGTGAGCCACGCACCTGGTCCCACACCTTTTTTCATTTTTTTGTTTGAGACACAGTCTCGCTGTGTCACCCAGGCTGGAGTGCAGTGGTGCAGTCATAGCTCACTGCATCCTTGAACTCTGGGCTCAAGCCGTCCTCCTGCCTCAGCCTTCCAAAGCACTGGGATTACAGGCAGGAGCCACCGTGCCCAGCCAGCACCGCAATTCTTTGCTGGCTTCAAGGTAATGGTAGAAAACAACCGTTCAATACCAACTTGGTAAAATAATTTGTTTTTCAAACAGAAAGACTGCCTAAAAATATTACCTTTTGCTGCTAGCACCCAGAAAAACAATGAATAAAGGGTAAGAAGGAAACCCTGGCAGCTGAGAAGGCCTCCTAGTGAATAGATCCAATTCCTCCCAAGTTCATACTGCTCAAGAACCTGTAATTCATTTGGTATCTAGATCTCCTTCCCTCATGTAGAGACCTTAAAGACTTCTCAGGATTTTACTTCACAGTCTAAGAAATGTTTAACTTAATAAAATACGATTTTTCTTTAGGTTTGGGTCCATCACCAAATACTAAGTCATGCTGAAAAAATTATGTATATACATACATATGTATACATACACACGTAAATATTACATATTTTTAAATCACCATAAAATACTATCCTAGGTTATCAATAGCGTGCTTATACTGCTGATCTTACTCCCAGTTGAACTGTCACAGTTGATCACTGTCCCGTTATTTTAGGATATTCTTAGCTGTGGAATTTGAGAAGACTATGAAACTATTATAGATATTTGAAGCACAGTTATAGGTTATGTTAGTTAAGTTACTTTTAATAAATGTAATGATTAGTTTGTTTACTAGGCATATACAGTTAAGTACAAACGACACAAAACACTGAGTAAATAATCCTAAAAAGGCTTAGGAGGCTCTTTTCACTATCCATGAAATTCTCCTGTGGCCTCTTGAATCAGCTATGCACAAGGCACCAACATATCTACGTCACGCCAGAAAGATTCCAGAGTTTTCCATTCCCACGAGTGGCCTCAAACCTGGGTAGGAGCTGCCGGCTGGGATCATTCCTACACGGCTCTTTCAGGCTCCCAGAATTTTTCATCTACTTCTGTGGTTCTCAAATAAGAACATTCTTCAACTATTAAATTTACTTTTATTCAAAATGATGCAACAGACACCGCCAGATTTAATATTTACGTTGTTTTTTTTTGGAGATGGAGTGTCTCACTCTGTCACTCAGGCTGGAGTGCAGTGGCACGATCTTGGCTCACTGCAACCTCTGCCTCCCAGGTTCAAGCAATTCTCTTGCCTCAGCCTCCTGAATAGCTGGGATTACAGGCACACGCCACCACGCCTGGCTAATTGTTTGTACTTTCATAGACACGGGGTTTCACCATGTTGCCCAGGCTGGTCTCGAACTCCTGAGCTCAGGCAATCCACCCACCTCGGCCTCCTAAAGTGCTAGGATTACGGGCATGAGCCACCACGCCTGGCCTTTACGTTCATATTCATATAGACACTTTATTCACATTTGTCCTCTTAAGGCCCCAATAATAAAGAACACCAAGTCATGAGTTAAGTGTTAATTTTCTTAGCAACTTGAAAAGATTAAGATCACCTCTATTAGATTCTGGAACTTTGTATCCAAGAAGTCTAATAAGGAAACACCAACAGAAGCACACATAAGAGAAACACAAACCAAGTTAACTTTGAAGATATGTTGTGCATGGCATAGCATTCACAAAACACACGCCGAAAACCTGATTAGACTCAGGACATGCATGGAATAATTGTGCTTACCAGCTTGAGAGAAAGCTTCATGTAAAAATTGGAGAGGTATGGGAAAGAGAGAGAGAGAAAGAGAGAGAGAAGGAGAAAAAAAAACAACAACGCATCAGAAGAAGAGGAACTTGGTCAGTTCCACCATATTAAAATACCACACACGTCCACCCGCTGATTTATAAAAATGACTTGTAGCAGATCTGTGCAAAAGTTCACAAGAAGGGCTGCTCCCTAATGAACTTTTCTGAGGCTCCACATTGGCAGAGCAAAGATCAGATAGAAAAGGAGGGTTTCTGTTACAGGTTCGTGTTGGTCCCTCAGTCTAGATGTAAACTAAAGTAAGCTTGTGGTCGGTGACACATAATGACTATCAAAGAAAAAATATAATCACACAACCTTTTGTTCTCCAAATTTTCCATGGAAAGTTTTACACAGACTTAAAAAAGTCTGAACACCAATTACTTCCATGATAGGCAAGTAATATTTTTATGTTAAGGAACTGTAATAAATATAAACATTGGCCAGGTGCGGTGGCTCAACCCTGTAATCCCAGCGCTTTGGGAGGTCAAGGGTGGGCGGATTACTTGAAGCCAGGAGTTCGAGACCAGCCTGGCCAATGTGGTGGAGCCCCGTCCGTCTCGACTAAAAATTAAAAAAAAAAAAAAAAAAAAAATTAGCCGGGCGTGGTGGCGGGCGCCTGTAATCCCAGCTACTTGGGAGGCTGAGGAAGGAGAATCGCTTAAATCTAGGAGGCAGAGGCTACAGTGAGTCAAGATCATGCCATTGCAATCTAGCCCGGGCAACAAGGGCAAAACTCTCTCTCAAAAATAAATAAATAAATAAATTGACATGAAGGCAAAGTCTGAAATTGGTGAACTGGTAACAAAGGACGGACGAGCAGGTGCTCCAAGAAACTACCTGCGGGACCCGAAATGTGTCTCGCAGCCGCGCAAGAGGACAACGTTCCCTCCCACCGGAGCACGTGTGCTGCCCTTGCTCAGTGGACAGTGTCTGCTGAGGATTTCTATGAAACTCTGAGCCCCATCCATAGGGGTCGGGTATTTGGAGAATTATCCACTGTGACTGCTCTTTTTAAAGTATTTACTTACTTATCAATTTACTGATTTTTGGTTTTGTATTTGGAGACAGGGCAGCTTGTACGGTGGCACAATGTCAGCTCACTGAAGCCTCAACCTCTAGGGCTCAAGTGATCCTTACATCTCAGCCTCCTGAGTATAGCTGGGACTACAGGTGTGTGCCACCATACTTGGCAAAGTTTTGTATTTTTTGGTAGAGATGGGGGTTTCACCATGTTGCCCAGGCTGATATCAAACACCTGAGCTCAAATGACCCACCCACCCCAACCTCCCAAAGCGCTGGGATGACAGGTGTGAACCACCACACACAGCCTAAAAAACTAATTATTAATTTAAGATTGATTCAAAGTTGACACTTCTTTGTAAAGAAAAAATAACCTTTTAAAGAAATTATCCCTGTATAGGAACATGAGATTTTAAAGGAAAGAAACAGAAAGGCAAGCCTTTGTCGGGGGCAAATGGTACATTATACAGTCACATTCCTGACTGTCTGACGTGGGCTGTCTACAGCTATTTCAGCCTGCCTGTGAACTTGAGCACAGATCTACTTATCACAACTGGAATTCCTCATACGTACAGACAAGACTTACGGTGCAGAGCAGAAGACTCCAAGTATCTTTCCTACAAAGCACACTATCACATACAGATATTTTCTTACACATTATTGTCTAAACATTGCTAATTCAAAGAACTAACATTTCAACTAGGTACACTATTTGCTCTCTACTTGGCTACTTTCATTACTCAAAGTTATATATTCTTTCTTAAGCATTCCACAAACAGAGTTCTCACCTCAAAACACTGTATAGGAAGATTATAACACTTCATAGTAAAAACAAGTCATCAGGATTGAACATAAATCCCCATCGAATAGGAAATACCAGATTCTCAGACAAATTTGATTTTATTTGTGACGGATAATCTATTAATATAAGAAGTGCCATCACAGTACACGGAATTTCTTTTTAATCATTATATATTGGTTTTCAGTCTTAAGCTGTAAGCCAGCCAATTAGAATTTCTCTTAAAATTAGAAAGCAACATCATTGGCTAAAATAATAATTTTGAGGATTCCATTAAGTGCATTGCTAGACACCTGAAGAATTAAAAAGCTGTCAGTTTCAGGCGACAGTTAAAGAGCCGTGGGAGCCACAAGCGTCAATAACACATGGGGAACACAGAGCTGGCAAGTCCATGTGTTATTGGACAGTCACAGTACTAACCTCAAGTACAAAGAAAGGGGACAGTGAAATAAATGTATAGATACATAGAGAGAAGAATACTCATTTTACTGTGCTAGGAAATCGCTCACGTGTCATCGATCTGTTTGTTTGTTCTCCAAGCTTTAGGGCATAACTCCCTAGGGATCCGTTTGTTACAAACACGGATGTGGGACTGAGCTACACTGCCGTCTGTAAGAGCATCACTCTCCTGTGACCACACATTGCAGCTGTGTTTTATGCGTGAAATTCTGCTGTGAAGTCATACCAATGACATCTCAGATGGCAGTCACAGTCCCAGAACTAGAATGAAAAGGGAAAAACAGGCCGGGTGTGGTGACTCACGCCTGTAACCCCAGCACTTTGGGAGGCCGGGGCGGGCGGTTCACCTGAGGTCAGGAGTTCAAGACCAGCCTGACCAACATGGAGAAACCCCCATCTCTAATAAAAATATAAAAAATTAGGCCGGGCGCGGCGGCTCACGCCTGTAATCCCAGCACTTTGGGAGGCCGAGGTGGGTGGATCACGAGGTCAAGAGATGGAGACCATCCTGGTCAACATGGTGAAACCCCGTCTCTACTAAAAATGCAAAAAAATTAGCCGGGTGTGGTGGTGCATGCCTGTAGTCCCAGCTCTTCGGGAGGCTGAGGCAGGAGAATCGCTTGAACCCAGGAGGCGGAGGTTGCGGTGAGCCGAGATCACGCCATTGCACTCCAGCCTGGGCAACAAGAGCGAAACTCCATCTCAAAAAAAAAAAAAAAAAAGAAAAAAGAGAAACAAACAAACAAAAAAAAACCAAGCTCAGCTCACCACTGTTATTAGAAAGTTTGCTTCCTTTATTCATGCAATTTTTTCAGATAAAGTTGCCTATGGATGAATTTATACAATTAGCCTTTTTTTTTTTCCCTCTCAATTAAGAATTTCATTTCATAGTGTGGAAGCATAAGAGAGTGCCTCAGGGTCCCCAGTCTTGGTGCTGTGAATGGGGTTAGTGGCTGTGCCGTGACTGTATGACCTGGCCGTCACAGGTGAACTTACAACATAGTCCCTAGCCTCAAAGGCATACGTGGGTTTCCCTATTGTCCTCTTCATGAGTTCTTTGTGAAAACAGAAAGACTGAGTCTGCCAATAACCAGCAAGAGAACAAGATAAAATAAATAAAATTAAAGTAACCATAAGACTTTAGCATATGACAAACAATTGGTAAGGATTTTCAAAATCTTTTGGTCAACATTGATGGTATTTTTCCATACAATTAACTCTAAAATATGAAAAATGTATGTCTATATTTTAGATATAGAAGTCTCTTGCACAGGCCAGAAAATGAAATCTTAGTTTAAGCAATAAAATTACCCTTCGTAGATGGCAAACTGAGAACATACTATCTCGTTTCATTTTTCTTCAACTTACGTAAAAATGAAATAATGGTTAATGCTCTGGTGGCATCTTTAAAGATATTCGGTGAAACAAAATTTCCTTATACATATCAACAGCTTACAACAAATCACATTTTATCCTGTTTAATTATTTAGAAACAAAATCAGTTATGCTGAGATATGTCTCCATGGGATTTATATACTCCGATGACAGAAACAAATTATTGACATCTGAATCTGAAAGCTGCAAAACATGAGAAATTAAAAGACATAATAAAATCACAGATTTCTTATTCTCTCAGTAACTTTTTCTAATTAAATTATTGTTGGTGTAATAGTGTTGACTTAAAAAGCAGAATGAATGGGAAGGTAGGAGGGGCTGTATCACTTTGGTCACAGAACCTGTCAACCACGCTAGGCACGTTCCATGTTGAGATTGCTTAAAAATGAAATCTACTTCTCCAAACTTCGGATTTTTTTTTTTGAGCGTGTGCTTCCTCTTTTTTTGCACTGCAGCTTCCTAGAGGAAGGAACATTAATTCTGACCCTAAGAACAGACTGACCAAAAGTGAAAGAAGCAAAAATATTTCTCTACTTCTTTACGATGGCTTCTAGTAGATTTAACCTCTGGAAAATAAACTCACCATTTGGGAAAAAAATAAAATTTTTTTTTGAGACCGAGTTTTGCTCTTGTCGCCCAGGCTGGAGTACAATGGTACAATCTTGGCTCACAGCAACCTCCGCCTCCCAGGTTCAAGCGATTCTCCTGCTTCAGCCTCCCCAGTAGCTGGGGTTATAGGCATGCACCACCACGCCTGGCTAATTTTATATTTTTAGTAGAGACGGGGTTTCTACATGTTGGTCAGGCTGGTCTCGAACTCCTGACCTCAGGTGATCTGCCTGCCTCGGCCTCCCAATGTGCTGGGATTACAGACATGACCATTGTGCCCAGCGGGAAGTATTTTTTAACAAAGATTTGCTGAGCACAGATTTGAGGAGTAAGAAATACAATTCATATTGCTGATTATGGTAAAACAGAGATTTTCCTTTAAATCATCAAAAGAACCAGTTTCTCATTTCATCAAGTGTTACATTTTTTTTTTCTAACCATCCTTTTCTTATATTTATCGATGACTGAATTCTTTGGTTTTTTTCTAAACATTTAGCAAATGCCATGAACCACAGATTCACAAACCATTTTCGGCCAATTGCACATTTCAGACTGTGTAATGTTAAGTGAAAACTAGAATTGACACATAAACAAATGGCAAACAACCATGAATATTCATCATGAGAGTTCAAAAAATACAGAGATAATATATAAATATAACACATGAATGCTTGGTAAAACGGCAGAGATGGGTTAACTGACAGTTCATACAAAACTTTCAGTCTAGCAAAAACACCTCGTCATGGAAATTCTTGGATTAATAATGAGTGTTCTAAACGCCAGCATCATTGAGCCAAGAAGCTGCAGATTCTTCAAGTCCTAATTATACAGCTCAGCTTAATCCTACTTTTTTTTTTGAGATGAGCTCTCACTCTGTCGCCCAGACTGGAGTGCAGTGGTGCGATCTCAGCTCACTGCGACCTCTGCCTTCTGGTTTCCAGCAATTCGCCCGCCTTAGCCTCTCAAATAGCTGGGATTACAGGTGCCTGCCACCATGCCTGGCTTATTTTTATATTTTCGGTAGAGACAAGATATCACCACGTTGGCCAGACTGGTCTCGACCTCCTGACCTCATGATCCTCCTGCCTTGGCCTCCCAAAGTTCTGGGATTACAGGTGTGAGCCACTGCGCCCAGCCCCATCATCACCTTTGAAGCTGTACTCTGCCTTCCATCAATGTCTTTCTTCGTATCTTTCAGAAATTACATTTCTAATTCTTAACCTGATATGCTAGATAGCATTAAAGCAAGATAATTCTACCAACTATAAATCTGAGATTCTCATATTAAAGCAACTCTGCATATAAGGAAATATTTCTTCCTCCATTTAAAACAACTAATAACCTTGTTATCGATTATATATTTACATTTTTTGTTTTTTGAGAAAGGGTCTCACTCTGTTGCCCAGGCTGGAGTGCAGTGGTGTGATCTCGGCTTACTGCAACCTCTTCCTCCTGGGTTCCAGCAATCCTCCCATCTCAGCCTCCCAAGTAGCTAGGACTATAGGCACATACCACCACGCCTGGCTATTTTTTTGTATTTTTAATGGGGGGACAGGGTCGAGCCATGTTGCTCAGGCTGGTCTCGAACTCCTGAGCTCAAGCAATCCACCCACCCTGGCCTCCCAAAGTGCTGGGACTACAGGCATGAGCCACTGCTCCAGGCCTCTTTTTTACACAGAGTAGTTTTTGTAGAAATATGATTGTCGGGTTAACAATGACTACTGTTATTCTTTTACTGGTAACCAGCTATTGATTCCAAGTCCAAGAAGGACATCTCTCCCCTCCAGTTAATTAGTTGTAGTTTACAATCTTTTCCCATGCCAATGTGTCAGCTGACACTCAAGAAAGGCTGGCATCCAACTCTGGCTTTGGGGCACTACCAGGCATTATTTGGAAAGAAGTAACCCAATTGTCAGTTGACTGGAGAGCCCAGGAGAAGGGAAAAGTAAAACTTATGTTTGCACCAGAAAGCATTCTGCTACAGCTGTATCGCAGCTCCCACAGGATGGGATTTTTTTTTTTTTTAAGGTAAAAAAGATATGTGAATGCTGCAGGGATTACAGGCATGGGCCATTGTGCCTGGTCTAAATATCTGTTTACTCATTATACTCATCATAAAAGATATTTTGGGAAGGCTTAGACTAGACTAACCATTTAGAATGATGTGGGAATCAACATATTACTTTACGCCAATCTTTCTCTATAAACCAAGCCGGTATGTACATTAGATGGCTATCTCAATTCCATTAACTCTGTGACTTAAGCACATCAATCTTAATTAGGATGGCGAACTTGAATCTTAATAACATCCACTTATGAGTCAACATAGTAGTTGCTCCCTGAAGCTGGACGTCACGGAATCGCAGACTCTGTTTACAGACTCCCCGGATCTAATCCCAGCTCTGCATCTTCCTCACTTCACCTTTGTATGCCTCAATTTCCTTAGCGGTAAAATAAGGAAATGTGAGTACTATCTAGGCTTCACAGTGTGGTTGGAAAAATGTAAATGGGCACACAGAACAGAGCTTTGCACACAATAAGCGCTCAGTAAGTGTCAACTGCTTTTATGACTTCATCCTTTAAAGAGAAATCCTGCATTAGGGCTCTTCCAATCAATGGATATTTTATGAACTCCTTATAATCTCAATAAAATTGCGAATGAAACCGCTGTGACTTATGACTCTTCTCCTTTGAACCCTGAGGCATAGCTCAGGTAAGTATCTTCATTACACTCACATGGCTTCAGTAATTATTAAGGCAGTATTTTTTGACTTACACAGTCACTTCCAATTCCTTATCTCATAGGTTGCTGGTTTGTTTGTTTATTCATTTATTTATTTATTTAGAGATGGGATCTGACTATGTTGTCCCGGCTGGTCTTGAACTCCTGAGCTCAAGTGATCCTCCCACCTCAGCCTCCCAAAGGGCCAGGATTACAGGCATGAGACACTGTGCTTGTCCTATTTATTTTCACATACATATTTTAAGAGACGGGGTTTCACTATGTTGTCCAAGCTGGCCTTGAACTCCTGAGCTCAAGTGATCCTCCTGTCTTGGCATCTCAAACTGCTAGGATTACAGGTATGAGCCGTCATGCCCAGGCTCAGGTCGCTTGATTTAGAAATGAAATCTTACGTTTCCTTTTTTGGTTAAAATTAAGGTAAAAGATTAATGACTTGGATGCTTTAAAGAGGAAGAGGGGTCAAGTCCTTCCAAATGTAACAGAAACAAACAGGAAGAGTTCTGGGACACCTGGCTTTCTCCTTTCTTCTTTTTTTTTTTTTTTTTTTTTTTTGGGAAGGGGTTTTCCCTTTTTTTCCCCGGGCTGGGGTGCAATGGCGCGATCCCGGCCCACCGCAACCTCCGCCTCCTGGGTTCAGGCAATTCTCCTGCCTCAGCCTCCTGAGTAGCTGGGATTACAGGCACACGCCACCATGCCCAGCTAATTTTTTGTATTTTTAGTAGAGACAGGGTTTCACCATGTTGACCAGGATGGTCTCGATCTCTTGACCTCGTGATCCACCCGCCTCTGCCTCCCAAAGTGCTGGGATTACAGGCTTGAGCCACCGCGCCCAGCCGTTCTCCTTTCTTCTATGCACCCTGCTTCCTTCTTTCTTCCCTCCTCTTTCTGGCTTTTTCTCTCCAGCTATAATGGTTTTTTAACTTTTTTATACGTTATGGGAAAACACAATGAATTCATTCACAAACAAAATTAGTTATGCAGAACCGAACATGCAACAAAAGCACGCCAGAGAGACAGGATTCCGGAGCAGAACTTACCCCACGCTTTAGGCTCCTGAAGCAGTGGATTTTGGGTTTGGAGGTCATGAACTCGTTGAAGCGGTGGGAGAGGGGTTCCTTTTGCTGCTTGGGAGACTGGGGGCCGTTGGGAACAGCAGAGGGTGAGGCAGAGGCAGGAGGGGGAGGGGGAGGCTGATGGGGGGATGTTAAAAGGGACATAAGCTACATGTAAGAGATGGAGCCGTGACAGAGTAAAAATCAGAAACAAGAAGATAAGACACAAAACAAAAATAAGCATCAAATCATATTTGAAATCCAACGCAAGTAAAACACAAACAATTAAATTTTAGGCCATGGTCCAAAAGAAAACATGTAGGAGGTGGTTAAATGAAGATGATGAGAGTTGGGAGGTTTAGTAAGTAACGCGACAGAAGAGGAGCAAGAAATATCTGACAAGGAGCTCGTGCAGACTTTCCCATGCAAACTACAGCTCTAGTTAGCTATTCCAAACCAGCTTAAGCCAGAAGGTAAATATTTCCATATCACCTAAGCTAACATAGCCTGATGGGAAAAAATGGCAGACCTTCAATGCTAAGGTTGTGAAAACAGTAGACAGTCTGTTTAAATTAATAAATATTAAGTCATTCTAAAGTTAAAGCAGTAATGCTGCCTTGATCACATTCTACAACCCCAGGTTAATGCTGTCATGCACCTATGTCTCACACTATGCAAAGAAAATGAAAAATGTTCATGGACACGCATGTTAACATGAATTCGAAACCAAGTTATTAACATGGTAACAGTTTCAATTAGATGTGCCGATAAAGTGTTACGGGAATTTCGCACCACATCCTCTCCCAGCCAAGGTCACCAGCAGTCCAGGAGACGAAGGAGTGAAAGGTATGATGGGAAATGGTGGAGAGGTCAGTAATCTGTTAGTGTGGGTGTCACGGGAGGAGGAGAATGCTTCTGAAGTAAGACACAGGGCCATGGCAAAAATACCACCACCAAAAAGAAATGCTGCCTCCAGATACAAGCAGCACACTAGCTTTTTTCTTTTGCATTCTGAAACTACAGGTCTAAGATCTTAGTTTTCGAGACTCAAAGGTCAAGTCAAAATCTCCACGCCTTATAAAACTCATTTCACACCGCATCCAACCATCAGTACCTTATTCTTTTTGATGAACGGCCACAACTTTCCTTTGGATTTGCCACCAAATTTGAGGTCTGGTTTGCCTTCTCCTCTGGAATTTGAAAGGCTGTTATCGGACACGGTACGCTTCATTGGCTGAGTGTAATCCTCAAACTCAATGTCTCCAGGAGGCTCAAATCCTGATTTATAAGCTTCTATTACCAGCTGTGAATCCTGAAATTATACCCGCAAGCATATAAATACATTCAGAAGCACGCAAATACTTTTTAAACAATGAATTATGATGACCTCATACAGATGAAACCTAAGGAAATAACATTGATTGATAATAACTTTTTTCCTAGTAACCTTTTTTGCTTTTTTTCAGATGGAGTCTCGCTCTGTTGCCCAGGCTGGAGTGCAGTGGTGCCATCTTAGCTGACTGCAAGCTACACTTCCCGGGTTCAAGCGATTCTCCTGCCTCAGCCTCCTGAGTAGCTGGGACTACAGATGCACACTATCACGCCTAATTTTTGTTTTTGTTTTGTTTTGTTTTGTTTTTTTGAGACAGAGTCTTACTCTGTCGCCCAGGCTGGAGTGCAATGGCGTGATCTTGGCTCACTGCAACCTCTGCCTCCTGGGCTCAAGTGATTCTCCTGCCTCAGCCTCCCAAGTAGCTAGGACTATAGGTGTGCACCACCATGCCCAGCTAATTTTTGTATTTTTAGTAGAGATGGGGTTTTATCATATTGGTCAGGCTGGTCTTAAACTCCTGACCTTGTGATCCACCCACCTTGGCCTCCCAAAGTGCTGGGATTACAGGTGTGAGCCACTATGCCCAGTCTAATTTTTGTGTTTTTAGTAGAGATGGTGTTTCACCATGTTAGCCAGGCTGGTCTTGAACTTTCTATCTCAGGTGATCCACCCACCTAGATTTCCCAAAGTGCTGGGATTACAGGCGTGAGCCACCACACCTGGTCAGCTTTCTTCATTCTCTTCAGAAGCTATCAATAATGTCCATTTGAGCTTTTAGAACACAGAACTGTCGTTTTCTGATTTTTTTTTTTTTTTTTTTTTTGGGAGACAGAGTCTCGCTCTGTCACCCAGGCTGGAGTACAGTGGCATGATCTTGGCTTGCTGCAACCCCTGCCTCCTGAGTTCCAGCAATTCTCGTGCCTCAGCCTCCCGAGTAGCTGGGACTACAGGCATGTACCACCATGTCCAGCTAATTTTTGTATTTTTAGTAGAGATGGGGTTTCGCCATGTTGGCCAGGCTGGTCTAGAACTTCCGGCATCAAGCGATCCACCCACCTTGGCCTCTCAAAGTGCTGAGATTACAAGTATGAGCCACCACACTGGGTCAGCTGCATAACTTTTATGTTAAATATTTGGTTTTTCAAATTAAAAGTAAAAGCCTATGCTGGTGTTATAGTTTATATTTTTTGAGAGAAATAGGTCTCTAGGAATTCATTGGTCCCCAAGCAGTATTCTCAACCAAAGAAGGTTTTGCCCTCTCAGGGGACATGCTGCAATATATGGAGACATTTTTGACTGTCAGAACTTGGGAAGTGCTACTGGCATCTCCTGGGTAGAGGCCAGAGATGCTGCTAAACATCCTGTAATGCCCACAAGAAGAAAAATGATCTAGTCTAAGATAATGTCAAAAGTACCTGAAGAGGCCCTGTTTTGGCTGGGCACAGTGGTTCAGGCCTATATTCCCAACACATTGGGATCCTGAGGCAGGCAGATCAACTGAGGTCAGGAGTTGGAGACCAGCCTGGCCAACATGGTGAAACCCCGTCTCTACTAAAAATACAGAAATTAGCTGGGCGTGGTGGCACGTTCCTGTAGTCCCAGCTACTCGAGAGGCTGAAGCAGGAGAATCACTTGAACCCGGGAGGCAGAGGTTGCAGTGAGCTGACATCGCGTCACTGTGCTCCAGCCTGGGCAACAAGAACAAGACTCCGTTTCAAAAGAAAAAAGAAAAAAGAAAAAAAAAAAGAAGAAGAAGAAAGAAGAAGAAGAAGAAGAAGAAGAAGAAGAAGAAGAAGAAGAAGAAGAGGAAGAAGAAAGAAGAAAAGAAAGAAGAAAGAAGAAAGAAGAAAGAGGAGGAGGAGGAGGAGGAGGAGAAGGAGAAGGAGAAGGAGAAGAGAAGGAGAAGAAGAAGAAGAAGAATCTGACTTACAGGAAACAAAGTCTTTCCCTTTTTCCAGCAAACACTTTTCCAGAAAACAGAAACTCAATTCTGTCATCTCTTGGACAATTTACCACTTAAACGTGTTTTCCAAAAAAGGAATTATAAAGTTAAATCCAAGACACAGGGCATGTATGACCACTGAAAGCAACTACCCACCGTGAGATGATTCAACGAGGTCATACAGAAAGGGGACAGGGAGAAAAAATGGAACTGCAAATAGTTATCAGTGAGGCTCAAATGGCAATACTTACATTTTTCTGATCGATGGACTCGGCTGCTTTTACTATTCCATCCAAGCACTTCCCAATGATGGGTATCACCTGCCGATCAACCTCTGCGTACGTCTTCATGGAGTCTCCAATCCTCACAATCCTCCTTTCCTCCATCTCTTGTATTTTCTGCAAAATGAGATTTTGTATAAAGTCAGCCTGGTCCATGATTATTAAATGAAGTTGTTTTTTGGTAGCATTGTTACCTCTAACGAGTTCTCTATGAGGAAAAACGGGTTAGAGTTAGCGTGGCCATAAGTATACAGTGCCTCCATATGAGCCAGTTGTACACTGACTTTATAAACTGTTAGGCTGCCTAAATATACGCTTTGTACAATTCCATTCTAATGTTAATAAGAATGCCAAACTCAAATAGTTGTTTGTTTGAGATAGAGTTTTGCTCTTTTGCCCAGGTTGGGGTGCAATGGTGTGATCTCAGCTCACTGCCACCACCGCCTCCCAGGTACCAGCGATTCTCCTGCCTCAGCCTTCCAAGAAGCTGGGATTACAGGCACCTGCCACCACACCTGGCTAATTTTTTGCATTTTTAATGGGGTTTCACCATCTTGGCCAGGCTGGTCTCGAACTCCTTACCTCAGGTGATCCACCCACCTAGGCCTCCAAAGTGCTGGGATTACAGGCATGAGCCACCCATCCTGGCCAATAGCTTTATTATTAACACCATTTGAAGTCCACTTCAAACATTTTCTCCATCTTTAATCTACTAACTTTACCTTTTACCAAAAGCACAGTATGTAGTTAACCGTCTCAATCCAGCACAAGTGGGTGTGCCTTCCAACTGTCATTTTGGAAGTGCTTGTTTGCTGTGCGTATAGACACTAAGAAGCAAATATTTATTATTCTTTTCTACAGTTGGACTCAAAGTTGCAAAAGATCTGTAAAATGGAAGAAGGTATGCCTATCTTTTCTCGTACCATTTTTGACAACCTAATATGGGCAAAAGAAAAAAATCCAAAAGAAAGAGCTGTCTTTTGTTCAAATCCAACAACTCTATGAATGCTGCTTTGACTTCTCCAGTTAAGCTGGCTTTTTTTTTTTTTTTTTTTTTTTTTTTGGATACACTGTCTTGTTCTATTGCCCAGGCTGGAGTACAGTGGCTCAATCTTGGCTCACTACAACCTCTGCCTCCTGGGTTCAAGTGATTCTCCTGCCTTAGCTTCCTGAGTAGCTGGGATTACAGGTACGTGCCACCACGCCCAGCTAATTTATGTATTTTTAGTAGAGGCAGGGTTTCATCATGTTGGTCAGGCTGGGATGGAACTCCTGACCTCGTGACCCGCCTACCTTAACCTCCCAAAGAGCTGGGAGTACAGGCGTGAGCCACCATGCCAAGCCTAAACTGGCATTTTTATAACCACAATCATCCTGTAGCAAAGACAGCATTAATCAGAGAATCATAGTTTAAGACTGACAAATAATTGGCTGCAGGTGCAAACCATGGAAGTTTGCAAAGTTTATTGATTAATCTTGAGATTATTATATTTCATTCATATTGCTAGTCAAGGTTTGATCTAGATGCTTTAAAAAATGATTTATCATGCCTGTAATCCTAGCACTTTGGAAGGCTGAGGCCAGAGAATTGCTTGAGTCCAGGAATTTGAGGCCATCCTGGGCAACAGCAAGAACCTATCTCTACAAAAATTTTAAAAATTAGCAGGGCCTAGTGGTGCATGTCTGTAGTCCCAGCTACTTAGGAGGGTGAAGTTGGAGGATCCCTTGATCCCAGGAGTTCAAAGCTGCAGTGGGTCATGATTGTGTACTGTATTCCAGCCTGGGCAACAGAGTGAGACTGTCTCAAAAAAAAAAAAAAAAAAAGGCCAGGTTTGGTGGCTCAGGTCTGTAATCCCAGCATTTTGGGAGGCCAAGCCAGGTGGATCATCTCAGGTCAGGACTTCGAGACCAGCTTGGCTAAACATGGCAAAACCCCATCTCTTCTAAAAATATAAAAATTAGCCAGGTGTGGTGGTGTGCACCTGTAGTCCCAGCTACTTGGGAGATTGAGGCAAAGGAGTCACTTGAACCCAGGAGGCAGAGGTTGCAGTGAGCCAAGATCATGCCATTGCACTCCAGCTGCACTCCAGCCTGGGTGACAGCAAGAGCAAGACTCTGTCTCACAAAAAAGAGAAAAGAAAAAGACTTAGTGGAAATTTGGAATTATATAAAGACTCAGAATACAAACCCAGCAACCATGATTCAGAGCATCGTCTTTCTAAGGAAATCAAAGCATAAAACACAAAATCTGAGAGGTGTTCAGGACTTACCTGGAAGATGTTGGGGATGTGAGTATGGTAATATTCATGCTGCTCATGATTGAATTTCTGGAGAATGGATGAGTAATCTGCTTTGCTGTCCTCTGCCATTTGGTGACGTATTTGAGCTTGTTGTCGGGCCTTAGGGCAAAAACATGAATACATCATAAATAAAAGCCTGGCCGCAATCAATAAAAGCCTAGAACTGCACACTGGGATGCCCAGGGGCCAGATTTACCTCAAATGTATTTAGTAGGTGCTATTTTTTAATGTTCTGAAATTGAATTTACTTTAGGTAAGCAACGTGCATCCTAGTTTGTACAGAACTCCACCATTCCCTATTGTCTTCACGTGGTGCGCACCTTCTAGTTTGACACGACATTCTATATGGTCTCCACTTGGGCCAATTCCTATATTTATGTTACCTGGAGGACCCTTGTGGGAACCTTTGCTCATATACATATTTTTTTTTTTTTGAGACAGAGTCTCATTTTGTCGCCAGGCGCCAGGCTGGAGTGCAGTGGCGCAATCTCGGCTCACTGCAATCTCTGCCTCCTGGGTTCAAGCAATTCTCAGCCTACCGAGTAGCTGGGACTACAGGCACACGCCACCACGCCCAGCTAATTTTTGTGTTTTTTAGTAGAGATGGGGTTTCACCATGTTGCTCAGGATGGTCTCGATCTCTTGACCTCATGATCCGCCCGCCTCGGCCTTCCAAAGGTGCTGGGATTGCAGGCATGAGCCACCGTGCCTGGCCACTTTTTGTTTGTTTGTTTGTTTTGAGGGAATGAGAAATCCATAAATTTTTTTTTTTTTTCGAGACAGGGTCTTGCTCTGTCACCCAGGCTGGAGTACAGTGGCACGATCCCGGCTCACTGCAGCCTCAACCTCTGGGTTCAAGCGATCCTTTTACCTCAGTCTCCTGAGTACCCGGGACTACAGGCATGTGCCACCATGCTCGACTAATTTTTGCAGAGATGAGGTCTCACCACATTGCCCAGGCTGGTCTTGAACTCCTTGACTCAGGCAATCCACCCGTGTCAGCCTCCCAAATGCTGGGATTATCACTGTGAACCATGGGGCCCGGCTGGGAAATCCATAAATTTTTAAACCCAGTTCTCAATGGGATTCAGGAAAATGGCACATAAACCACTGACCGAAGTAGACCTTTCTGAAGCTCTGTACCATGCTCATTTTTAGTCTATACGTTAAAGAGGCAGTAGGTATGGCTCCTTCTTTATGCTTTTTTATGTTTTTTGAGGGGTCCTATTTTATGTTTTACTACTTTGTTTTTCTCTTCTAATTCATATTGTGATTAATCCCATACCTAAAAAAGGACAACAACTGTTGACTAGTTGCAGAATTGACTTTAAAGCTCAAACAGGAATGTCTACAAACTCCAAAGTCATCCGGAAGTACCAGAGCTTACGCCGTTAACACACCTTAGATTCATATGGCACTGTGGCACTATCTTCATAAATACAATCCCGTGAATCTCTTACACAATTTGAGGTCCACACAAGGCAAAAAACAGATGAAGATACGGTTTTTGGTCTTTCAGTGACCTGGCAAACTCACCGCATTGAGCCAAAAACACAACAGGAAATGGGCTGTCTTCCAGCATAACCAGGGCAATTATTTGTTTGCTTGTTTTTGTTTTCTTTTACTGAACCAATGTTATAGAAAATTAAGACCTGGCTGAGTGTGGTAGATCATGCCTGTAATCCCAGCGCTATGGGAGGCGTGGGTGGGCAGATTTGCTTGAGCCCAGGAAATTGAGACCAGCCTGGGCAACATGGTGAGACTCCTCTCTCTACAAAAATTACAAAAATTAGCCGGGCATGGTGATGTGCACCTGTAGTCCCGGCTACTTAGGAGGCTGAAACAGGAGGACTGCTTGAGCCTGGGAGGCTGAGGCTACAGTGAGCTGAGACCACTACCACTACCCTCCAGCCTGGGCAACAGAGCAAGACTCTGTTTCAAAAACCAAAATGAAACAAAACAAAACACCACACAAAGAAACAAACAAAAAAAAAAATGAGAAAATTAAGATGTAATCATGAAAGAAAGAAAATCAAAAGATAAGAAAAAGACAAAAGGAAAGACAAGAAGGAAGGAAGGAAGGAAGGAGGGAGGGAGGGAAGGAAGGAGGGAGGGAGGGAAGGAAGGAAGGAAGGGCAAAAAGAAAGAAAGAAAGAAAAGAAAAGAAAGAAAGAGAGAGAGAAAGAGAGAAAGAAAGAAGAAAGAGAGAAAGAAAGAAAGAGAAGGGAAGGAAGGAAGGAGAGAGAGAAAGGGAGGAAGAAGAAAAAGAGAGAAAGAAAGGAAGCAGAGAAACACAGAGAAACATTCAAACGTCAACCCAAAGGGGAATGCTCAAGTCGCTGTTCCACTTTCTGCTTGACGGGAACATCTAGTATCGACTTCTTTTTCGTGTCTGTGTTCTTTATTGGTCTCCTGCCTATGTGCCTTGAAGGCTTAACCTGAATTTCACTTCACACATTTGACTCATACGCATCTGGTGAAAGCCTAAGGTAATTCACAGTCGCTTCCTTTCTTTTCTTCCCTATTCACACATGAACACTTCCCAAATGAAGGTAACAATATGAGTGTTTCCAAACGCACTTCCTTATGACCGAGGTTTTTTGAGTTTCTTAAGGCCTTTTGATCTCTCGGTGCCATTGTACCCTCTTGTCACCTACCCTGGGTGCATTTCAGCTGCCACATTCTTCCTCTTTGTTGGTGGCCTGTTAACTCCCTTCCTGACCATATGCCTTGGCGTCTGCTTCTTCCTGTGTCCACTAGTAAATATATTAGTCTAGCCTCAAAATGGTGAGTACTCGGCTACCCCCAAAAATCCACCCCCTTCCAATACACAGTAGCCCTCCTCTGATTAAATAATAGCTTTCCCACCTACATGCATTCCATCTGTTCCCCGAACCCGTCCATCACAAATACCCTATTAACTCTTCAGCTGCTGACATTTCATCGTGTATCATTTCGTTATGAAGGTTAAAAAAAAATTTCCATGTAACCTCAAATTTCTAAAATAGTCTCTATTTTATTCACAAGCTTTCCTCAGAAAGTCTCACAAAAATCCAGTTGGGGATTTCTTCATCTCTTCTGTAAAGAACAGTAAGAGGGCTGGGCGCGGTGGTTCATGCCTGTAATCTCAGCACTTTGGGAGGCTGAGGCAGGCGAATCACCTGAGGTCAGGAGTTCGAGACCAGACTGACCAACATGGAGAAACCCCGTCTCTACTAAAAATACAATATTAGCTGGGTGTGGTGGCGCATGCCTTTCATCCCAGCTACTTGGGAAGCTGAGGCAGGAGAATCGCTTGAATTGAACCCAGGAGGCAGAGGTGGACCAAGATTGCACCACTGCCCTCCAGCCTGGGCAACAAGAGTGAAACTCTGTCTCAAAAAAAAAAAAAAAAAAAGAACCGTGAGAGGTCAGGAGATAGTTTCCTCATTTATTTTGGAGATTCTATCTAAGTGAGTTTTTAAAATAACTGTTCTGAAACAGGTATCACATCAGAGTGCCATCATTATATAGAACACGTATGTATTTACGTGCACACACATATACACACATCCCACATGAGCAGATAAAAGCTTCCTGACAATAAATTCACTCACACCAATATTTTAGAATATTTTACCCAAGTAGAATTTTTTACCTATGAAAAGCTGGTGCCACCGGTACCCCAGCACCATTTGATCGGAAGTGACTGTGATCTTCTTCCTGTAGCTCCACAGAACTCCTAATCATGCTTTGGCTTTAGCTGCATGATTCCTTCTGTAAGCTTATTACCTCCTAACAGATTCATGATGCCCTGTGCCTTGTTTCTAAGCAGGAATCCGGAAAACATAACAAGGGCCCTAGACGTGAATGGGGGAAGGCGCTGAGTAAGGACTGACATGTCTATAGTCCAGCCTAGAAAGTGGGATGTGTAGCAGAAAATAAATCAGAGAAGTATATTTTAGAGAGAACAGGTCTGCCTTTTATGTTAAAGGAGCGTTGTCTCTCTGGGAGTTTTTCTTCCATGCAAAAGACTGGACAAACGACTGCAAAGGCCTGTTTCTACGCCTCTCACTCACTCTCGCTCACTAAAACTATCGGGAAACCTTCAAAAAACAGCGAGATATTGTGATATACCAAATTCTGTAAAGCCGCAGCAGAAAGACGGGACTGTCTTTTTCTCCATCCCTCAATCCAGCTGCTTTGAACTAATAGCCACTTTTGAAACTCTGGCCTAGGAATGCACCATTGTTCTAACCAAGTTTCACCATGAAAAATCTATTTCTGTTTAGTAAACTGTTTATTTGGCAATGGAACTTAAGAGTCTTTCTCTAACGCTAGTGTTGAATCAATTACTCATTATGACAAAAATACCTTTAAAATATCTTGTATTTTCAAGAACGTATTTGGAGTAACTGTTAACGATATTTTGCAGACTACCTCCTAATGTCTAGGACTAACTGGAGCTAATAAGCATCATGACTCCTCATCTCTTTTTGTAAGTCAGTCTAAAAATAACAACCATTACCTCAAAGAGATAGTATTTCCATTCTAAACCAGGCCGGAAGCTATTCTTTCAATTACATTAAGTTTCCCATTCCGAGGATAAAAGACACTGCATCTTAACAGCAACATTACTACAGGGAAGAAAGATGTACAGAGAGTTGGCTTGTTTTGTTTTACTTTCAATGACTCAGTGTCACAGAATTTCGAGATAATTTTCTAAAAATTCCAGAATAACCACGCTGCCTAGGCTGGGTCACAGACATCTTAGAATCAGATCTATACCACTTTTGTCTAACAGAAAGAATTTAAACTTGAGAATTTTTTGCACAAACCCTTGGGGATCTCCCTCAAACAAATCCAAATAAGCCTAAGGATGTATTGCTTATATATGACTTCACTTCTTGGTAATCCCTTTTTTTTTTTTTAGTTTTTTTGAGAGGGAGTCTTGCTCTGTTGCCCAGGCTGGAGTGCAGTGGCACGATCTTGGCTCACTGCAATCTCCTTGTCCCGGGTTCAAGGGATTCTCCAGCCTCAGCCTCCTAAATAGCTGGGATTACAGGCATGTACCACCACGCCCAGCTAATTTTTTATATTTTTAGTAGAGACTAAAATATATGGGTTTCACCACATTGGCCAGGCTGGTCTTGAACTCCTGACCTCAAGTGATCCGCCTGCCTTTGCCTCCCAAAGTGCTGGGATTACAGACATGAGCCACCACACCCGGCCCACTTCTTGGTAATTCTTAACATAGTCCATTGTCAACATCATTATGGAAGTTAAGTCATATTGCCTAAAAAGTCAGAGTTGCAATCTCTAAATAAAGAAAATAATATTTTAGAAACTGAACTGTAGCCCAAATTTTGAAATTCTATTTAAAGACAAAAATACTGTCATCCATTCAGTTAGCTAAATTTAGATTATTAGCATGGCCTAAATGTGTAGCTATTTCCTGTTTAGCTCTGTTTTGTTTGTTTTTTTTTTGGCAGGGTCTCTCTCCGTCACCCAGACTGGACTGCAGTGGCACTATCACAGCTCAGTGCAGCCTCAAACTCCTGGGCTCATGCCACCCTCTTACCTGAGCCTCCCCAAGTGCTGGGATTATGGGTGTGAGCCACCATGCCAGGCTTGTTTAATTCAATGTTACTTTTTCCTTAATAATTTAAAATATTAAGGACAATAACACTTTCCGCAGTGTCTCAATTGTCATAAGGAGAAAATACAAGTGCACTAAGAAACTTGTTCATTGCACATAGGGACAAAGTTATAACTGAGTTATAACCTTGCATCTTACCAAGTCATACTTTTGCATCAAAATTTTTTTCTTTTTTTGAGACAGTCTCGTTCTGTCGCCGGGGCTGGAGTGCAGCGGCACAATCTCAGTTAACTGCAACCTCCGCCTCTCAGGTTCAAGCGACTCTCTGGCCTGAGCCTCCCGAGTACCTGGGATTACAGGTGGCCGCCACCACGCAGGCTAATTTTTGTATTTTTAGTAGGGATGGGATTTCACCTTGTTAGCCAGGATGGTCTCGATCTCTTGAGCTCATGATCCGCCCACCTCAGCCTCCCAAAGTGCTGGGATTACAGGTGTGAGCCGCCGCGCCCAGCCCCCTTGCATCATTTTTCAAGGCTGCCTATGGCTTTTGACTTTTTAACCAGATGAGCAAATATAGGCTGGTTCTATTTACACATTGATCCAATGAATAAATAATGAGACTTACTCACTTTTTGAATGTGGCCCCAGATCTCCCGATTTTATACACTGCTGTTCCTTCAATGATAAACTATAGGTTGGTACAAAAGTAATTGCCGTTTTTGTCATTTGAATGGAAGGGCAAAAACCACAATGACTTTTGCAGCAACCTAATACTTAAAGCAGCAGTCTCCAGAGCTTTTGGAAAGCCACTGTTCCTTTGTTTAAAGGATATAACTAATTATAAATGCCCATCTTTTGTCACCGAAAGTTTGGGGAGAGCCACGTGGAATATTTTACAGTATCACTGGTAGTCCAAACCACAGTCAGTGTTTTTCGGAACGGCTGCATGTTTAGCATGTTATGTCACTGTTATCATCAGAAGAGACCAATTATATTTTAGGCTGGCTGGAGAAGGGGGCTTAGTTTAGATTTTATTCCCTTTCCTCTAAGAATGTACTATTTTGCCCTCAGAGAGGATGCCTGTACTGATTATTCAGTGAGCGGCATCCCGCAGCAGCTCCTCCTGACTGGCAGATGGGCCTGGCGGGCACCCAGAGGCTGGAGGCACAGCAAGAATCCAGCACGCCCTCACTGATCCCGATTCCCTCCTCCCCAAACTACCTGAGCCACAGACTTCATTTTGTGGACAAAATTGAACTTGCTACTTTAACAACCTGGGTTATCTGGTCACCTTTTGTTCTTTTCTCTCCTGCTTAAAAAAATGTTTGCTGTAGAGAATTCAAATTTATAGAATTGTATGCTTCAAGAAATAAAAGTTTCTGCACATTCCGTCTCCTGAAAACCACTAGAGGATCGTGACTTCCAGAAGTGGCCAGGTAAATGAGATTTTCGTAGCACACAAATGAGGTAGAGGCCACTGGATATTATTTTCTATTTCTAGGTATTTTTGAGAACAGAAAAAAGAGCAACCTGTTTGAAATCCATGAAAATCCTATTAGCATTTCTCTAGGATTTGTCAATGGTTAGGAATAAAACTAATGCCCAGGCGCGGTAGCTCACACCTATAATCCCAACACTTTGGGAGGCTGAGGCAGATGATCACCTCAGGTCAAGAGCCCAAGACCAGCCTGGCCAACATGGTGAAACCTTGCCTCTACTAAAAATACAAAAATTATCCAGGTATGGTGGCATGCACCTGTAGTCCCAGCTACTTGGGAGGCTGAGGCAGGAGAATTGCTTGAACCCAGGAGGCAGAGGCTGCAGTGAGCCGAGATCATGTCACTGCACTCCAGCCTAGAGGACAGAGTAAGACTCTGTCTCAAAAAAAAAAAAAGAATTTTACTCTAATCTTTGACCCAGAAATTCTGCTTCTGAAAATTTATCCTAATGATACAACAAAAGATATCCATGAGAGCTGTTTATAATAGCCAATAATTTAAAATAATTTGAAACAAACAAATGATTGGTTTAATATTACATCACACCCTTGATGAACTATGTATATCCTGTTTTAACAATGTAAAGTAGTATTTAATAAGATGAAGTAAATGTATATATAATTTTTCATAATTTTTAAAGTTTATCAGAGTTTGCCTTTGACAAATTTGTAAGGGCAGTTAAAACACAAAACAGAAAAACTTTAATACGTTTTTCAAAATAAGCTAACCAAAGAAATATGCTTTATATAACTTATAAGTTAACCAAATTTTTAAAAAGTCTGGGCACAGTGCCTCATGCCTGTAATCCCACCATTTTGTGAGGCTGAGGTGGGCACATCACTTGAGGGCCAGGAGTTTGAGACCAGCCTGGCCAACATGGTAAAACCACGTCTCTACTAAAAAATACAAAAATTAGCCGAGTGTAGCGGTGTGTGCCTGTAATCCCTGCTACTAGGAGGCTGAGGCAGGAGAATCGCTTGAACCCAGGAGGCGGAGATTGCAGTGAGCTGAGATCATGCCACTGCACTCCAGCCTAGGTGACAGAGTGAGACCTCAAAAAATAAATTAATTAATTAATTGGTGGGAAAAAAAAAAGCTCTGAAAAGCTAATGGAGTAGAAGGGACACTAGCAAAGGGAGAGATGAAAAGGCTCTTTGTCTGGAGCAAAGCTGTTGTATGATAAATGGCATTGTTTAAATTTTCCAGCAAACTGTTGCATCTAGAATACATTTTCAATTTCAAGACTAAGAATGCATTTAAAAATTCCTATTCAGATAGAGCGCTGTGAGTTTTTGTTGGAGACTTCCAGGCCGGGAGCTTGCCAAAACAATGAGTCTGTCTTTGATAAATTATAAGGACAGCTAGAATAGAAAACAGAGAAAAACTTCAAAATAAGTTAACCAAAGAAACATGCTTGAACTATTCCAGCAATTTCCTGACTTTTTTCTTTCTTTCTTTTTTTTTTTTTTTTTTTTGAAACAGTCTTACAACTTTCTAGCTCCAGTATTGCAGGTGGAAGGCCACTGAAATGGAAGGAGGGACTACGGAAAGACAGCCAGTGAGACCAGCATCTCAACCCCACGTGGGTCATTCACTCGCTAAGCAGTTTTAAGAAAAGACCTAGGCCGGGCGTGGTGGCTCAAGCCTGTAATCCCAGCACTTTGGGAGGCCGAGGCGGGTGGATCACGAGGTCAAGAGATCGAGACCATCCTGGTCAACATGGTGAAACCCCGTCTCTACTAAAAATACAAAAAACATTAGCTGGGCATGGTGGCGCATGCCTGTAATCCCAGCTACTCAGGAGGCTGAGGCAGGAGAATTGCCTGAACCCAGGAGGCAGAGGTTGCGGTGAGCCGAGATCGCGCCATTGCACTCCAGCCTGGGTAACATGAGTGAAACTCTGTCTCAAAAAAAAAAAAAAGAAAAGACCTTCTGTTTCCCTATGCTCTGGATGACTTATCTGAAATATCTACTTACTCAAGGTGAGTGACAATTTCTGCTGAAGGAGAAGAGGCCAATGCTGATATTTCTCATCATGATGTTGGCAAGCCTCCAAGGGAGGCTGGTGGAAGAAATTCAGCATGTGCTTAGAGATGTTGCTAAGATGTAAATGATGGTTTCCAAGACCTGGCTTCCTTCTCCTCCCTACCATTATGGTAGGTTTGAAATTGATTATGATTATTATTTTTGAGACGGAGTATCGAGTATCGCTCTTGTCGCCTAGGTTGGAGTACAGTGGCATGATCTTGGCTCACTGCAACCTCCACCTCCCAGATTCAAGTGATTCTCCTGCCTCAGCCTCCCAAGTAACTGGGATTACAGGCACCTGCCACCACTCCTGGCTAATTTTTGTACTTTTAGTAGAGACAGGGTTTCACCATGATGGCCAGGCTGGTCTTGAACTCCTGACCTAGGTGATTCACCCACCTCGGTCTCCCAAAGTGTTGGGATTACAGGCGTGAGCCACCATGTCTGGCCTGAAATTATTATTCTTTTCCCTTCTCTCCTTCATAAATAACCTCACCCTGGAATATGACACTTGCAAGGTTTCATATTCTTGCAAGATATACAGCTGAAGATAACAGGCAGGATTCCAGCTAAAAGTTAATGTCCATATGATCACCATTCTCTACTGCTGTGGAGTTATTACAATGGGCAGAAATACTTAAAACACTGTATAAATGCAGTTCTAGAAAAGATATGCTCCTTAGTAGTGTAAATAAATGAGTCATGTTACATAACTCAGGGAAAGAAATGAAATTACACACTTCCATTTCTGGATAAATCTGAGGTATCTGGTGATTAGCAGCTGTTCACCCTTAGTCTCCACTCATAAGAGATGCTTAATCAAGAATGCTTAATATGAGGCCGGGCGCGGTGGCTCAAGCCTGTAATCCCAGCACTTTGGGAGGCCGAGGCGGGTGGATCACGAGGTCAAGAGATCGAGACCATCCTGGTCAACATGGTGAAACCCCGTCTCTACTAAAAATACAAAAAATTAGCTGGGCATGGTGGCACGTGCCTGTAATCCCAGCTACTCAGGAGGCTGAGGCAGGAGAATTGCCTGAACCCAGGAGGCGGAGGTTGCGGTGAGCAGAGATCGCGCCATTGCACTCCAGCCTGGGTAACAAGAGCGAAACTCCGTCTCAAAAAAAAAAAAAAAAAAAAAGAATGCTTAATATGAAAAATCTTGGCGGGGTGCGGTGGCTCATGCCTGTAATCCCAGCACTTTGGGAGGCCGAGGCAGGTAGATCACCTGAGGTCAGGAGTTTGAGACCAGCCTGAGCAATATGATGAAACCCCAGTCCATACTAAAAATACAAAAATTAGCCAGGCATGGTGGCCTGCGCCTTTACTCCCAGCTACTCGGGAGGCTGAGGCAGGAGAATCGCTTGAACCTGGGAGGTGGAGGTTACAGTGAGCCGAGATCATGCCTGGGCAACAAGAGCAAAACTTCATCTCAAACAAACAAAAATAAAAACAACAGGAACAACAACAAAAAATCTTGCACATGTTATCCGGTAATATACTATCCATGAGGTAAAGACGTAAGGCTGTAAGCCCTTCCTACGTTAACCTCAATGTTAGTTCTGTCTTCTTTCCTTTAGATGAGAAATAACTGGAGAAACTTCCCGTGACCACAGAAGACCAGGAAGCTTATGTAGGTCTCAAGCTGTGGAGTGGGGGAAGAGTATCTTCTACAAAACAAAAGCTCCAGTCTGTGCTAGTACAGATGGTGCAAGAATCCCCAAGCCAAGAAATTAACATAAAAATTAGTTCCAGGTTGTCTGGCAGAAACACCATAAAACCTCACTGGGGGGATACTTCTACAATCCTGTTTTTATAAGATTCCCAGAGAAAAAAACAATCTCTATTGAAGTTATGCTTAGACAAAAAAGGTAATTAATAATAATAATAATGCACAAGGAAATAAACCACCATGAGAGCTGATGCAATAGTGAGAAAAATAATTACCGTAAGAACCTGAGCTAAAAGAACAATCTGAAAGAAAATATAAAAACAACAGGTCAGGCACAGAGGCTCATGTCTATAATCCCAACATTTTAGAAGGCCAATGTGGGAGGATCACTTGAAGCTAGGAGTTTGAGACCAGCCTACGTAACATAGTGAGACCTCATTTCTTTTTTTTTTTGAGATGGAGTCTCACTCCAGCGGGCTGGAGTGCAGTGGCACAATCTCGGCTCACTACATCTTCCGCTTCCCAGATTCAAGTGATTCTCCTGCCGCAGCCTCCCGAGAAGCTGGGACTACAGGCGCACATCACCATGCCCAGCTAATTTTTGTACTTTTAGTAGAGATGAGGTTTCACCGTGTTGGCCAGATGGTCTCGATCTCTTGACCTCATGATCCGCCTGCCTCCGCCTCCCAAAGTGCTGGGATTACAGGCGTGAGCCACCATGCCCGGCAGTGAGACCCCATTTCTACAAAAAATTTAAAAATAATCAGGGCATAGTGGTATACACCTGTAGTCCTAGCTACTCCGGGTGCTGAGGTGGCACTTGAGCCCAGAAGTTCAAGGCTGTAGTGAGCTATGATTGTCCCACTGTACTTTAGCCTGGGCTTAGGTGACAGAATAAGACCCTCTCTCAAAAACAGCAACAAAACAAGGACATTTTGAAGGATTAAGGAAGTGAATGATGCAACAGGAATCATAAGAAAATAAGATGTGATAAATATAGATCAGGTGTATCTGCAAAAGAATAAAATGGAACTTGTAGAAATAAAAAATGCAGCCACTGAAATTTTAAAACTCAACAGATGAGTTAAATAGCAGAATAATTTGAAGAGATTTCATGAAGTAGCTGACACAGTTACACAATATGTAATACATAGGAAATGAAATCTATGAAAAAGAAGTGAAGGGCGGGTGCAGTGGCTCATGCCTGTAATCCCAGCACTTTGGGAGGCTGAGGTGGGCAGATTACTTGAGGTCAGGAGCTCGGGACCAGCCTGACCAACATGGAGAAACCCCGTCTCTACTAAAAATACAAAATCAGTCCGGCATGGCGGTATGTGCCTATAATCCCAGCTACTCGGAAGGCTGAGGCAGGAGAATCAGTTGAACATTGGAGGCGGAGGTTGCAGTGGGCCAAGATCATGCCATTGTACTCCAGCCTGGGCAACAAGAGCAAAACTCCATCTCAAAAAATAAAAAAAAAAACTTAAAGAGACATGGGGAACAGAATGAGAAATTTCACATACATCTAACATGAATCCCCAAAACCAACAATATTAATAACAACACAATATAAGAAGAGTTAACACCTAAGAGTTTTCATCTATTTATGAAAGGAAGAAATTCTCTAGGAACCCCAGACAGAATATATTAAAAATAAAAAGTCTGTGCTTTGAAACATCATATTGATGCCATGGAATATCAAAGGGAAATACAAGGTATTAACAACTACAGGAGAAAGTAAAATATCTACAAAGAAATGCTATTAACTAGAATGTAAAATTTCCAAGAAGACCAATTGACAATGATAGACAACGAAATTACATTTTCTTTTTTATTGAGACAGAGTCTTGTTCTGTCAACCAGGATGGAGTACAGTGGTATGCTCACAGCCCACTGCAGCCTCAACTTCCCAGGCTCAAGCAATGATATTGCCTCAGCCTCCTGACTGAGTAGATGGGACTACAGGCATGCCCAGATAACTTTTTTATTTTTTGTAGAGACAAGGTCTTCCTATGTTGCCCAGGCTGGTTTCGAACTCCTAGGCTCAAGTGATCCTTCCACCTTGTCCTCCAAAAGTGTTGGAATTACAGGCATAAACTACTACACCTGGCTTGGAATGATATTTTCAAAATGTTTAGGCTGAGCACAGTGGCTTATGACTGTAATCCCAACACTTTGGGAGGCCAAGGTGGGCGGATCACACAAGGCCAGGAGTTCAAGACCACCCTGGCTGACATGGCAAAACCCCGTTTCTACTAAAAATATAAAAATTAGCCAGGCATGGTGGTGGGCATCTGTAATCCCAGCTACATGAGAGGCTGAGGCAGGAGAATCATTTGAACCTGGGAGGTGGAGGTTGCAGTGAGCCAAGATTGCATGACTGCACTCCAGTCTGGGTGACAGAGTGAGACTCCATCTCCAAAAAAACCAAAACCAAAACAAACAAAACGTTTAGAGAAAATAATTGTCAACCCAGAATTCTATATCTAGCTAAACTATCACATTAGAGTGAGGACAAAATAAAGACATTTCAAACAAATAGAGAGAATTTACCACTCACAAACTCCCATGGAAAAAAATTAAAACAACCCATCTTCCAGGAAGAAGAAAATTTAACTCAGAAAGGAGTGACATACAGGATGCGACAACACTTGGTCTGCATTATCAACGGCTATATGTGTAAATAGATGGTAAATAATGGCCGCCCTGTTTACATGGGACTTGGGCTTCCTAGGTCAGGACAGCCCCCACCTCTCCTTATTGGGTCCTGATACCGAGGCCCTGTGCTAATAGCTATTTGTCATCTTACTCCAGCCCACCAGTTTCACACATCTATTACCTGCCTAGTTCTGTAGGAAAAAGCGGTGGCTAAGAGTAACGAGCTTATCTAATACAATCTAGTAGTAAAGCTGAACGGTAAACAGGCAAGAACACTGAACTTGAGGCATAGAAACATGCTTCAGTCTTGGCTGTACCATATACTGCAGGGCCACTTTAGGCTAATGGTAATTTCACATTTTATAGGTTCACCCTATTTATCTATAAAGAGATAAAGGAAACACGAAGTGGACTAAAAGCCCTTTAGAAAATACAAAACACTTTTAAGTATAGGTTTTTTGAGTAGGTTCAATAGCATTTTATCAGGGTCACATTCATCCTGCCATTTGGCTTTTTAAAATTCTTCCTTTTTTTTTTTTTTTCTTCTTTTGAGATGTGGGTGGGTGGGGGGTGTCTCACTATGTTGCCCAGGCTGGTCTCGAACTCCTGGTCAAACAATCCTCCTGCCTCAGCCTCCCAAAGTGCTAAGATAACAGGCATGAGCCACCACACCTGGCCCATTTCGCTTTAAATATCTTTCACAAACTGTTCTCATTTTACTTCTTCAGCTAGGTCCCACAGAGTCCCCTGTCCTGGCAGGAAGGTCAACATCAGCAACAGGCTCCTTCAGTGCCCCGGATGAAGCTGTCTACACCTCGATGGCGCTCTCTCTTTTCCGTCTCTGCCTAATCTTCATATTCAAGCCCCAATTCCGCTTTCAAGCCTATGCCAACAACCTACAGGCTGCACAGACCTTTTTCAGATGCAGAATGCAGGAGCAACTGTCGAGCTCCTAGTGTTTGCTGGTCACAGGACCAGGTGATTTCATACATGATGGACCTCACTGATGGTTTTTATAATTTTTGTTTTTATAATTTTCTTTTTTTTTTTTTTTTGAGAGGGAGTTTTGCTCTTGTTGCCCAGGCTGGAGTACAGTGGCATGATCTCAGCTCACTACAACTTCTGCCGTGCGGGTTCAAGCGATTCTCCTGCCTTAGCCTCCTGAGTAGCTGGATTACTGGTGTGCACCACCATGCCCAGCTAATTTTTGTATTTTCATAGAGATGGGGTTTCACCATGTTGGCCAGGCTGGTCTCTAACTCCTGACCTCAAATGATCTACCTGCCTTGGCTGGTAGGATTACAAGCATGAGCCACTGCGCCCGGCCTAAATGCTTCTAAACTGCTATCGTTCTGATGATCTTCACACAATTTGGCACGCTACATGTCAGACTCCACCTTATTCCCCAACTGTCTCATTTTCCTCTTTCTCGTGTCATGCTTCTCTCATCCGTCTCTCTCCTGTCTGCTAACTGGGGACCTCAAGAAAGGTATCTATTATAAATAGTCCTATTGGTGCTATACACACTTTGTCCAATAAATATTCTTGCTGAATGTCTAGATGTCCAGAATGCCTAGAATGTTAAAAATATGGCCAGGCACGGTAGCTCACGCCTATAATCCCAGCACTTTAGGAGGCCGAGGTGGGTGGATCACAAGGTCAAGAGATGGAGACCATCCTGGCCAACATAGTGAAACCCATCTCTACTAAAAATACAAACATTAGCTGGGTGTGGTGGCATGTGCCTATTAGCCCCAGCTACTTGAGAGGCTGAGGCAGGAGAATCACTTGAACCCAGGAGGCAGAGGTTGCAGTGAGCTGAGATGGTGCCACTGCATTCTAGCCTGGCAAGAGAGCAAGTTTATGTCTAAAAAAACGTAATTATACACACACACATATACACACACACACACACACACACACACACACACTGAATCGATTAATAGTTGACTGAAGGGTGGCCAGGCGTGGTGGCTCATGTTTATAATCTCAGCACTTCAGGAGGCCAAGGTGGGAGAATCACATGAGGCCAGGAGTTCGAGACCAGCCTGGCCAACGTGGCGAAACCCTGTCTCCACTAGAAATGCAAAACTGAGCTGGTCATGGTGGTGTGCACCTGAAATCTCAGCTAATTAGGAGAATGAGGCAGAAGAACCACTTGAAACCAGGAGGTGGAGGTTGCAGTGAGCTGAGATGATGCCAATGTGCTCCAGCCTAGGCAACAAGAGTGAAATTCCCATCTCAAAAAAAAGTCGATTGAAAGGGAAGAAATGAGGGAGGAGGCAGAAGTAATCCAAGGAGAAGCACACAGGCAAAACACAGATGGTAATAACAGTGTCAGCCAATCAATTGCAGTCCAAAAATAGGCCACTGCACATACATGACACACCACTGAAATCTGATACCTAGCCTTTGAGGTGCAGAATCACATCCTTATTTACAGCACAGGAACCAGAGATGACGTAAGTTGCCACATATCATGCCATTTGTAAGTGATAGAAACAAGATTTGAACCCACTTCCCCGTAATATAAAGATCAGGAACAAGCTCCTGGCCATGGGCTAGGCCATTTACACTCACTGAAAATTAAAAGACCTTATTATATGACTTACCATACAAAAACCTTTAGGACAGTTCTAAGTGCCAAGTGCTGAAGCTAAACACACACACAAATAAATACGTACATTTCAGGGAACTCATGTCTTCATTTCTGTCTTCCGATGCAGGGTATGAGAATGACCTGCCATGCTACTCTGCTTTACTGCTGTTTGGCACATTAACTACAGGCTTGTTTTTGGTTTTTGTTTTTTGATATGGAGTCTCACTCTGTTGCCCAGGCTGGAGTACAGTGGCACGATCTTGGCTCACTGAAACTTTTGCCTCCTGAGTTCAAGCAATTCTCCTGCCTCAGCCTTCCAAGTAGCTGAGATTACAGGCATGCACCACCACGCCCAGCTAATTTTTGTATTTCTAGTAGAGACGGGGTTTCACCATGTTGGCCAGGCTGTTCTCGAACTCCTGACCTCAGGTGATTTTCCCGCCTTGGCCTCCCAAAGTGCTGGGATTATAGGCGTGAGCCACTGCGCCCAGCCCAGGCTTGTTAATAATTATGCTTTCAGGAGTAAATATAAACTCCACAAAAAAGAGAATAAGAAACATGTATTTTCTAGAATCTTTGATTTGAACATGGATCCAGTTATAAAAGAACAGTTATGGTAACAATATCCATTTTTGGTAATACTTATAATAAGATTCTGTATACTTTTCTCTTGTTTGCAATGAAAAGCATTTGAAACTTTTTTAAGCCTAAAAAGATTAAGCTGCAGTTGCAAAATGTATTTCCTGAATTTATACTAACCACTTCCTCTTTAAAAAAACTGTTTTCTAAATTGTTACAGCAAACAGTTCCTTCAGATAAGGAGAGTCAGACATTTTGGAAGAAGAAACAGAAACATGGGGAATGAAGATATTAACATGTTCAATAAAGATGTCAACCCAGTGCCACAGCAATGGTAAACAAAACGTTTAAAGCACAATTCCTTATACGTACAATAACTGAAGTGGCCATCGAGCGAGAGAGACTGTTTCCCCAAATGGTAAAAAAATTTAACACTCTGCTATGCAGCTGGCTTCACTTAGAATGGAGCCAGCTCCATCCTGTCTGCTTCACAGAGCAGACAACACGGACTCCAACTGAAGAAAACCTAAACTACTCAATTTTGTTTGTTTTCTTGAGATCATTATCAAAATGATAATCATTTAAAGTAAGCTCCTTCATTCTTGCTTAAAATTGGCATAGATTCCTTTCTATAATTTTATTTTTCTCTTAAAAATATTCTATTATATTGTTTCCTATGATCTGTGTTAGAAATAAAAAAAGAAAAAAATATTCTATTACATAATACATGACACATTAAAAAATTACATGTAGGTTGGGCACGGTGGCTCAGACCTGTAATCCCAATACTTTGGGAGACCAAAGCAGTGAGCCCAGGAGTTCGAGACCAGCCTGGGCAATGTGGAGAAACCCCATCTCTACTAAAATTACAAAAAATTAGCTGGATGTGGTGGTGTATGCCTGTAGTTTCAGCTATTCAGGAAGCTGAGGCATAAGAATCACTTGAACCCAGGAAGTAGAAGCTGCAGTGAGTTAAGATTGAGCCAGTGCACTCCAGCCTGAGCGATAGAGCAAGACTCAGTCTCAAAAAAAAAAAAAGAAAAAGGAATGAAATTTTATTTTGTATTATATATGTCACAGAATTCTACTTTAATTCATAAATGACTCAGGATTTCCTATTCTGCTTCACAACAGGGACATCTATGTAGAATTAAAAAGTTAATCACAGCCAGGTGTGGTGGCTCATGTCTGCAATCCCAGCACTTTGGGAGGCCCAGGCAGGTAGATCACCTGAGGTCAGGAGTTTGAGACCAGCCTGGCCAACGTGGTGAAACCCCATCTTTAGTAAAAATAAAAAATTAGCTAGGCATAGTGGCATACACCTGTAGTCCCAGCTACTCGGGAGGCTGAGGCAGGAGAATCGCTTGAACCCAGGAGGCAGAGGTTGCAGTGAATCAAGATCACGCCACTGTACTCCAGCCCAGGTGACAGAGTGAGACTCCATCTCAAAAAAAAAAAAAAAAAAAAAAAAAAGTTAAATCACATTCAAAGTTAAATACTTTGAGAAATTGTAACTGCATACAAAAAAATGGAATGCAGACTCCCAAAGAAACTGATACATTGTTCAGTGCTCATGGTTAGGATTTTAATTTTTAAAACATTTCCTCGGCCAAGTGAGGTGGCTCACGCCTGTAATCCCAGCACTTTGGGAGGCCGAGGCAGGCAGATCACCTGAGTTCGAGATCCGCCTTACCAACATGGAGAAACGCTCTCTCTACTAAAAATAAAAAAATTAGCCGGGTAGGGTGGCTTCTGCCTGTAATCCCAGCTACTTTCGAGTCTGAGGCAGGAGAACTGCTTGAACCCAGGAGGTGGAGGTTGCGGTCATTGTGCCACTGCGCTCCAGCCTGGGCAACAACAGAAATTCTGCCTCAAAAAAAAAAAAAAAAAAAAAATCCTCAAATTGGGTTACATAATAAAAACTCCTAATTAGCCAGAAATAAGGAAACTTCTCACACTGTATAGAGAACACTTCTGGCCATTCAGTGCTCAGAATCAATTGCAATGAATTTGAATGAAGAGGCACCGTTAATTTGTGGTGGAAAACATCGGCTCATAAATTGAGACTCTGGCAGAAAAAGAACCCATACCAGTTAAATGACACCAGACCTATAAGAAAAGGAAGAAATTGTTCCTGGAGTTTTAAAAACATAACTTGAACTTAACTAACAATTTCTGCAGCTGTTTATAACCACTAACTGCAGTTTCTGTTAGACAATATCCTATTTTGCATTTAGAAATTATGTAAGAGCCAACAGTCACAAGGGAAGGCAGAATTAGAGAAAGGGAATTATTCATTGCCTGACATGGATGAACTCAGTTTAATGCATGCATTTAGAAAACACTGTTCTCTCTGTTCAGAAATATTAGTTCACATTCCATTCATTTTGATAACCTTTTCCTTTTCCTTCACAATACCACAGTAATCCACTGCCACACTATCGGAACACAAACATTAGGTGTTGTCTCTCATCCAAGTTTGTCGGCATGGTGTTTTTCAAAACAGAGTGACAGACAAATCCTGATTTTAAAGTCTTTGTCACCGGAATGCCATTCAAGAGTTGTTTAGGTGGGCAAGTAGGAAAATTCACAATACAGCAAACCAAACATTAGAAAAAAAACAGGCCAGGCGCGGTGGCTCACGCCTATAATCCCAACACTTTGGGAGACCGAGGTAGGTGGATCACCTGAGGTCATGAGGAGGTCGAGACCAGGCTGCCCAACATGGTGAAACTCCATCTCTGCTAAAATACAAAAATCAGCCAGGCGTGGTGGCGTGTGCCTGTAATCCCAGCTACTTGGGAGGCTGAGGCAGGAGAATTACTTGAACCCAGGAGGCAGAGGTTGCAGTAAACGGAGATCATGCCATTGCACTCTAGCCTGGGCAATAAGAGTAAAACTCCGTCTCAAAAAAAAGGGGAAAAAAAGAAAAGAAAACAAAAGGCAAGCTCCTCAGAGTCAGGAATTGTGTGATTATGTGTTGGTATCTATACTTGCACCCCTTGCCAGGAGATGGTCAGTGAACAACAGGCAAGGCAATGAATGAATACATGTGAACACTTCCGGACTTAGGAATTTCACTAATGAGTTACTTTTTTTTGAGACACAGTTTCATTCTTGTTGTTGCCCAGGCTAGAGTGCAATAGCGCGATCTCTGCTCACCACAACCTCCGCCTCCCGGGTTCAAGTGATTCTCCTGCCTCAGCCTCCTGAGTAGCTGTGATTACAGGCATGTGCCACCATGCCCGGCTAATTTTGTATGTTTAGTGGAGACAGGGTTTCTCCATGTTGGTCAGACTGATCTCGAACTCTCGACCTTAGGTGATCTGCCTGCCTTGGCCTCCCAAAGTGCTGGGATTAAAGGCGAGAGCCACTGTGCGGGCTGAGCTACATTTTTTAAAAGATGAGAATAAGACCGTGAAGTAATAATTCTACTAGAATTCCCTTAAATTAAAAAAAAAAAAAAAATTGGGGCCAGTTGTGGTGACTTACGCCTATAATCCCAACACTTTGTGAAGCTGAGGCAGGAGGATAACTTCAGGCTATGAGTTCAAGACCAGCTTGGGCAACACATAGGGAGACCCTGTCTCTACCAAAAAAAAAAAAAAAAAATTAGCTGGGCATGGTGGCATGCACCTGTGGTCCCAGCTACTTGGGGGGCTGAGGCAGGAGGATCACTTGAATCACCAGGTTGAGGTTGCAGTAAGTTGTGCTCACATTACTGCACTTCAGCCTGAGCAACAGAGCGAGACCCTATCTCAACAAATGAACAAAATACCTATTTTATTTAATTTACTTGTCTTTGCTATTGCTAATAAAAAGCACCTATTTTTGGTGGTTTTTTTTTTTTTTTGAGATGGAGTTTTGCTCTGTTCGCCAGGCTGGAGTGCAATGGTGTGATCTCAGCTCACTAAAACTTCTGCCTCCTGGGTTCAAGCGATTCTCCTGCCTCAGCCTCCCAAGTAGCTGGGAGTACAGGCACATGCCACCATGCCCAGCTAATTCTTATATTTTCAGTAGAGACGGGGCTTCATCATGTTGGCCAGGCTGGTCTTGAACTTCTAACCTCAGGTGATCCGTCCTCCTCAGCCTCCCAAAGTGAAGGATTACAGGCGTGAGCCACCATCCCTGGCCCAAAACACCTGTTTCAACAGGGTTCAAAAGGACACACATTAAGGGGTTAAGAGTAATTACCTCTGAGAACGATGGCAAAAGAATACTTCATCTTTTGCACTAAAGGCTCAAAGTGTGAGAACTTGTTCTACATTTGTCTGAAACTGTTTCACCAATAAAGATAATAAATAAATGTTTCTTTTAAGAACAAAAAAAAGAATACTTTATCTCAGTGTTTTAATCAATTAATTCTTTTTTACAAGAGTAAGACGCACGTAGCATAATTTTCCCATGTTCCTTTGCAGTTTCCCTCTCAATATCGCAAAACAGAGAGTACGGCTGTCTAGTCCACTTTGTAGAAAGGGTGGCGGGGGAGCCTGTTTTACCTTCAACTGAAACACGGGGGTCATGAGCTGCAGGATGACCTACCCCAACATACACTGCTTCTTTTACAAACCCAGATGAACTAATTCCAAATCACTCGAGCTTGTTCAAAGCTGTCAATTTCAAAACTCCATGATGGTAGCAAGTCGTCAAAGAAGGGAAAGAGACGGCATGGTTCCTTGAGTTTTCATTGCCAATAATAATTGTTCAATTAAGTTGATTTCCTCTCTTCATTGTTCCTCTGAGGAACACGGCATCCAAATCTGCACTCTTGCCCAGAGATAAAAACTGCTATTTTTTTCTTTCTACTTTTTTGAGATGGGGTTTTCACTCTTGTTGCCCAGGCTGGAGTGCAATGATACGATCTTGGCTCACTGCAACCTCTGCCTCCCGGGTTCAAGCAATTCTCCTGCCTCAGCCTCCTGAGTAGCTGAGATTACAGGCATGCGCCACCACGCCTGGCTAATTTTGTATTTTTAGTAGAAACAGGGTTTCTCCATGTTGGTCAGGCTGGTCTCGAATTCCTGACCTCAGGTGATCCACCTACCTAGGCCTCCCAAAGTGCTGAGATTACAGGGATTACTAAACATCCGGCCACACGCTGGCATCTAACACAATGCAAAAGCAAACCAAAGTCTGAGAGTGGACGTGGACTGATGGAGGTGATCTGAACACAGTCCTGGCCAGGCACGTTGGCTCACACCTGTAATCCCAGACTTAGGGAGGCAGAAGTGCAAGGACAGCTTGAGCCCAAGAGTTTGAGACCTGCCTGGGTACACAGCAAAACCTCGAACACCACAAAAGGTAAATAAATAAACATCAACAACAACAAAACAACAATGAACACAGTGCTAATGAAAATGTGGTTTCAGCTGGGCACGGTGGCTCAAGCCTGTAATCCCAGCACTTTGGGAGGCCGAGGCAGGTGGATCACGAGGCCAAGAGATCGAGATCATCCTGGCTAACATGGTGAAACCCCGTCTCTACTAAAAAGACAAAAATTAGCTGGGCATGGTGGAGTGCGCCTGTAATCCCACCTACTCGGAGGCTGAGGCAGGAGAATTGCTTGAAACCGGGAGGCAGAGGTTGTAGTGAGCCGAGATTGTGCCACTGCGCTCCAGCCTGGTGCCTGGCCACAGAGTGAGACTCTGTCTCAAAAAAAAAAAAGAAAGAAAAAGAAAATATGGTTTCAATCCATATCTGGGCATTAACTCCACAAAAAGAAAAGAAAATCAGGCTTACACTCAGGATTCTAAGGAGTTTAAAAAATGCATACATGCTTATAGTTCATATCAACTGTATCACCAAGTACAAGACAAAGTTCACAGGTGCAATGCCTTTGTAAGCACAGGCTTACCGTTCCCAGTGCTGTGTGGCTGGCTGCTAGAAAAAGGGAGGATGAGTTGTTTTGGATACAATTAGATAATTTAATCATTTGCAGGAACTGGGGGGAAACATTTATGTTAGATTGAGAGACTGTCAGAAACCATAATGGGAGACGACATTAAATAACTATAAGAACCGAAACTCTGCCTCTAGTTAGCTAGACGCTGACGGAAGGCTTCATAGGCAACAAAGTAAAAAATTGATAGAACAGTCAAAGAACTGAATGTTTTGGGAAATTATAGTGTTTCAAGTCATTTCCAAAGCAAAATAACTTAAACATTTCAATGTTTAGACACAGCTGCTCCCTCAGCTTCAATGTTTGTGATGCCAAAATTGGGTAATTCATCATATCCTTGGAGAGGAGGTAAGTGGTACTTACATAAATATAGGAAAATGAGGCTCCCAGTGTAAGAAAGTTGAGGATAGCAATTCAATTTGGCCGCACATGTCCAAAGTCCTAAAATCACCTTTGGATTCAGCAAGTGCACTTTTTAAAAGTTAAAACTTCATATCGAACCAAAAGGAGCCCGCATAGCCAAGACAATCATAAGCAAAACACAACAACAACAAAACAGAACAGAGGCCTCAGACGTAACGCCACACATCTACAATCATCTGATCTTTGACAAACCTGACAAAAACAAGCAAAGGGGAAAGGATTCCCTATTTAATAAATGGTGTTGGGGAAACCTGCTAGCCATGTGCAGAAAGCTGAAACTGGACCCCTTCCTTACACCTTGTACAAAAATTAACTCCAGATGGATTAAAGATTTAAACATAAGACCTAATACCATAAAAACCCTAGAAGAAAATCTAGGCAATACCATTCAGGACATAGGCATAGGCAAGGACTTCATGACTAGAACACCGAAAGCAATGGCGACAAAAGCCAAAATAGACAAATGGGATCTAACTAAACTTAAGAGCTTCTACACAGCAAAAGAAAGAATCATTAGAGTGAACCAGCAACCAACAGAATGGGAAAAAATTTTTGCAATCTACCCATCTGACAAAGGGCTAATATCCAGAATCTACAAAGAACTTAAACAAATTTAGAAGAAAAAAACAACCCCATCAAGAAGTGGGCAAAGGATATGAACAGACACTTCTCAAAAGAAGACATTTATGCAGCCAACAAACATATGAAAAAATGTTCATCATCACTCGTCATTAGAGAAATGCAAATCAAAAATACATTGAGATTCCATCTCACTTCAGTTAAAATGGCGATCATTAAAAAATCTGGTGACAACAGATGCTGAAGAGGACATGGAGAAACAGGAACACTTTTACACTGTTGGTGGGAGTGTAAATTAGTTCGAACATTGTGGAAGACAGTGTGGCAATTCCTCAAGGATCTAGAAATAGAAATGCCATTTGACCCAGCAATCCCATTATTGGGTATACACCCAAAGGATTATAAATTGTTCTACTATAAAGACACATGCACATGTATGTTCACTGCAGCACTGTTTACAATAGCAAAGGCTTGGAACCAATCCAAATGCCCATCAATGATAGACTGGATAAAGAAAATCTGGCATATATACATCATGGAATACTATGCAGGCATAGAAAAGGATGAGGTCGTGTCCTTTGCAGGAACATGGATGAAGCTGGAAACCATCATTCTCAGCAAACTGACACAAGAACAGAAAACCAAACACTGCATGTTCTCACTCCTAAGTGGGTGTTGAACAATGAGAACATATGGACACAGGGAGGGGAGCATCACACACCAGGGCCTGTTAGGGGATGAGGGAGCTAGGGGAGGGATAGCAGGGTGTGGGGGGACTAGGGAGGGATAACATTAGGAGAAATACCTAATGTAGATGACGGGGGGATGGATGCAGCAAACCACCAATACATGTGTATACCTATGTAATAATCCTGCACGATCTGCACATGTACCCCAGAACTTAAAATATAATAATAATAAATAAATAAATAAATACAATAATCTAAAATTTACCTTAAAAAAAAAAAAAAGAGTTAAACTGCCTTGGATCTGGCCTCAGAGAGAACAACAGAGAAAAAAGTCATCCTGGAAATTTCTGAATCACAAAGGGCCAGAATTTAGAGAATGTGGACTCCAAACCCCAAGGCGAAAATTGACATGAATGCAGCTTAGTAATGAACCCAGGTAAGGCCTGCTTCCTGGACCACCCCCTCTAGTCTAGGCCTCCAGCACCATAGATAAAGTTCCATGAAACACACACTCATTACACACAGTCTGCTCTGAACCTCACAGATTTCTCTGCAATGACTTGTACCATTTTCTTTTCTTTCTTTCTTTCTTTTTTTTTTTTTTTTTGAGACAAGGTCTTGCTCTGCCACCCAGGCTGGAGTGCAGGGGTGTGATCACTGCTCACAGCAGCGTTAACCTCCAGAGCTCAAGAGATCCTCCTACATCAACCTCCTAAGTTGCTGGGATTGCAGGTGCAAACCACCACGCTCAGTTAATGACTTGTATGTTTTTTTATTTTTTGAGACGGAGTCTCCGTCTGTCACCCAGGCTAGAGTGCAATGGCTCGATCTTGGCTCACTGCAACCTCCACCTCCTGGGTTCAAGTGATTCTCTTGCCTCCGCCTCCCAAGTAGCTGGGACTACAGACATGTGCTACCATGCCTGGCTAATTTTTGTATTTTTAGTAGAGATGGGGTTTCATCATGTTGACCAGGTTGGTCTCAAACCCCTGACCTCAGGTGATTCGTCTGCCTCAGCCTCGAAAAGTGCTGGGATTACAGGTGTGTGCCACCATGCCCAGCCTAATTTCTTAATTATTTTGTAGAGACAGGGTCTGTCTATGTTGGCCAGGCTGGTCTTGAACTCCTAGCCTCCAGCACTCCTCCCACCTCAGCCTCCCAATGTGCTAGGATGACAGGCATGGGCCACTATGCCCAGCTGACTTGTATCTTCTTATATAATTTTATTTATTCAGTTTTTTACTTTATTATTATTTTTTTCTTTTTAGATTATTCAGTCTTGGATGCGTTATTTATTTATTTTTTGAGACAGGGCCTTGCCATGTCACCCAGGCTGGAGTGCGGTGGTACAGTCTTGGCTTACTGCAACCTCCACTTCCCAGGCTCAAGTGATCCTCACATTTCAGCCTCCAGAGTAGCTGGTACTCCAGGTGCACACCACCATGCTAGGCTAATTTTTAAAAAAGTTTTTGTAGAGATGAGGTCTCACTATGTTGCAAAGGCTTGTCTCAAACTCCTGGGTTCAAGAGATCCTCCTGCCTTGACCTCTCAAAGGGCTAGGATTACAGGTACCAGCCACTGCACCCAGCTTTAAATGACTTCTTTTTTCTTTTTTTGAGACGGAGTTTCACTCCTGTCGCCCAGGCTGGAGTGCAATGGTGCAATCTCGGCTCACTGCAGCCTGTGCCTCCTGGGTTCAAGTGATTCTCCTGTCCCAGCCTCCCATGTAGCTGGGATTACAGGCACCCGCCACCATGCCTGGCTAATTTTTTTTTTTTTTTTAATTGTTTTAGTAGAGTCAGGGTTTCACCACGTTGGCCAGGCTGGTCCTGAACTCCTGACCTCAGGTAATCCACCCACCTTGGTCTCCTAAAGTGCTGGGATTATAGGTGTGACCACTGGGCCCAGCCTATGTGACTTCTTATATGGAGGAATTGTCTTAGTATAACCCAGAAGTCTTGCTGGTCTATCTGCAGTTTTTCACAGCATATTCATGTTTGGAAACAATCACAGGTGAGCTTTCTTGTAACAGTGAACTTGAACAATATCGTGAAGAGCATGAAAAACAGGCTAAGGCTGGGTGTGATGGCTCACGCCTATAATCCCAGCACTGTGGGAGGCCCAGGAGGGTGGATCACCTGAGGTCAAGAGTTGGAGGCCAGCCTGGCCAACATGGTGAAACCCCAACTCTATTAAAAACACAAGAAATTAGCTGGGTGTGGTGACACATGCCTGTAATCTCAGCTACTCGGGAGACTGAGGAATGAGAATGGCAAGAGCCTGGGAGGCAGAGATTGCAGAAGATGAGACTGCCCTACTGCACTCCAGCCTGGGCAACAGAGGAAGACTCTATTTCAAAAACAATAACAACAACAACCACAAAAACAGGCCGGGCGCGGTGGTTCACGACTGTAATCCCGGCACTTTGGGAGGCTGAGGCAGGTGGATCACTTCAGGTCAGGAGTTCGAGACCAGCCTGGCCAACATAGTAAAACCCTGTCTCTCCTAAAAATACACACAAAAAATTAGCTGGGTGTGGTGGGGCATGCCTATAATTCCAGGACTAGGGAGGCTGAGGCAGGAGAAACACTTGAACCCTGGAGGCAGAGGTTGCAGTGAGCCAAGATCACACCGCTGCACTCCAGCTTGGGCGACAGAGTGAGACTATGTCTCAGAAAAAAAAGAAAAGAAAGAAATCTGTTACAAAAGTTGAAATATGCCATATATTTGGAAATTTAAAACCATGCTTCTAAATGAATCATAGGTGAGAGATTAAACCATAAAAGAAAGGACAAATGTCTGGAAATAGACGACATTAGTAATACCACATACCAAAATATGTGAGATACAGATAAAACAGTACTTAAGTGGGAAGTCTGTAATCTTAATGTTTATTCTGGAAAAAATAAAGACTGAGTAAGCATCTAAAGAAACTTTTTAAAAGGGTAATGGAATAAATCCAAAGGTAATGACAGAAGGAGAAGAAAGGGAATGGGGGTGGAAGGAAGAAGTTAAATAAAATAGAAAATAAAAATAGAAAATAGAGGCTCCACGAAGATAAAATCTGGTATTTAGGTTCTTAGGAAATACCACTAACAATTATTTTAAAGCTGGGCACAGTGGTTCATGCCCATAATACTAATATTTTAGGAGGCTAAGGCTTAGGCCAACCTGGGCAACATGGCGAGATGCCATATCTACATATAAAAAATAATAATATAATAAAATAAATGTAAGTAATTTCTTTAAAAAAATATCCAGTATTACTGAATGCCCTAAAAATGAGGAAAAAAAAAAAAAAAAAAACATATCCAGAAAAAAAAGAAAAAAGGTATAAAAAAAAACAGTGTCAGGAGTAAATGGGGGAAATATAACATATGCAGCAAAAATTAAGGTGAGAGCCAGGCGCGATGATTCACGCCTGTTATCCCAGCACTTTGGAAGGTGGAGATGGGTGGATCACAAGGTCAGGAGTTCAAGACCAGCCTGGTCAAGATGATGAAACCCCATCTCTACTAAAAACTCAAAAATTAGCTGGGCATGGTGGGTGTGCCTGATTCCAGCTACTCAGGAGGCTGAGGCAAGAGAAACGTTTGAACCCGGGAGGCAGAGGTTGCAGTGAGCTGAGATCACGCCACTGTACTCCAGCCTGGGCAACAGAGCGAGACTTCATCTCAATTAAAAAAAAAAAAAATTAAGGTGAGAAGATACTATGATTATGGGCAACTTTTTGCCAATAAATTTGAAAATTTACGATGAAATGGATATATTGCTACAAAAAGATAATCCACTAGGATCGACCCAGAAGTAGACAATAAAAAATGGAATCAGTAGTTTCTAACTGCTTTACACAAACAAGTATCATAAAACATTTAAGGAATAGCGATCTTAATTTTACATACATTATTTCAGAAAAAAAGAGCAAACACTCCAAAACTCATAAGTAATGCAAAGTAGATTTAACAGACAAGAAAGGAAAATTATAGACGAATTTCGATGAATACAGACCATTTCAATAAAAAAATCTTAAGTAAAATATTAACAAAACAAATTCAACTATGCATAAAAACGTAATATATCATAATCTAGTTGAATTTGTTCCAGGAACACTAACTTGGCTCAATGTAAAAAAAAACTGATTAATATAATTGACTACATTCATGAATTAAAGGAAGCAGAACAAGTATTTAATGATATTCAATAATAAGTCAAGCTTTAAAAAAAGCTCTTGGCAACATAGGAAAGGGAAAATTGTTTAACCAGTAAAGGGTATATTAAAATCATTCTTAATGGGGAACCTTTTGAAGCACTGTCTTTACAATCAGGAACAAGTTGAGGAGGTCCATAATGAAGACTCAGCAGAACAGAAAGCATAACTAGCAGAGTTAAGATAAGAAAAAATAAACACAAGGCATGAAGATTGGAAAAAAAATGCAACTATCATTACTTGGTGGTGATATGACCATCTCTACAGAAAAAACAAAACAGAAATAAAATGACAGTTTAGAGATCAGTTGTTTTTTTTTTTTTGAGACAGGGTCTGGCTCTATCACCCGGGCTGAAATGCAGCAGCAGGACTGTGGCTCACTGCAAACTCTGCCTCCCAGGCCCAAGCAATCCTCTTACCGCGGCCTCTGGAGTAGCTGGGACCGCAGGCATGCGTCACCATGCCCCACTAATTTTTCTGTGTTTTTTGTAGAGACTGGGTCTCACCATGTTGCCCAAGCTGAACTCGAACTCCTAGACTCAAACAATCTGCCCACCTTGGTTGGCCTCCCAAAGTGCTGGGATTATAGGCATGAGCCAACACACCCACTAAAAATATACATATGTATGTTATTTGTTTATGTAGAGAGGGGATCATTAGCAGGGCATGGTAGGTGTCTGTAGTCCCAGCTATTCGGGAGGCTAAGGCAGGAGGATCACCTGAGCCCTGAAGGTAGAGGTTGTTGTGAGCCAAAATCGCACCACTGCACTCCAGCCTGGGCGACAGAGCGAGACTCTGTCTCAAAAATAAATAAATAAAATAAAGAATAAAAATAAACATAAACAAAATAAAAATAGAGACAGTATCTCATTATCTCTAAAATATATGCAAATATACTTTTTTTAGCACAAATACACACACACACACACACACACACACACACACACACACACACACATATATGTATGAATGATACATACACTGATTTGCCCCATTCAACCTAAAATATTGTTTTAAACTTTGGGCCAATCTAACTTATTTTAATTGAATAACATTTTAAATATTTAACTTTAGCAGCAAATTAATGTATTTTGGTAGAGTAAGTAGTTCCACTTTGAGATCAAATACAGATATTGAGAGCACTTCCCCGCCCAAGATGGGGTCTGGCTCTCTTGCCCCGTCTGGCCTTGAACTCCTGGGCTCACATAATCCTCTGGCTTCATTCTAGGGGTGTGTGCCAGGGCACCTGGCAAGAATATGTATTTTAATATATTAAATCATTTGAGAGGAAGGCATAATATACCTAGTCTTCAAGCAAGAAATTTGGTAGAATTGGGCAAATAATAGTTCACACTGTTTCCCAGCTCAACTCATCTCTAGTCTGCCCAAAGCTCAACAAATCTATGAAAACTCTGTGCTTTCACCCACATACAGCATGAGGCTGTGATGCCCAAACAGCCATGCGTAGTCATGAATGAATCCTGTTATGTAAAAGCCTAATTTATTTACACTGTATTGATGACTTTTATAAAAACAAAGTTCAGCTTTTAGGGAAAAAACACATATTGAGCCACAATGAGAAACGGCATACGCTTTAACATTTCTAACTGGCAATGCAAGTCCATTTAGAGAAAAGCTTTTGAAGAGGCCTTGAACATCCCAGCCTTCAACTACACCCTCACTATTAGCAACCAGGTGGAATCAATTAGAAGACAGGCAAGCAGCGAGGCTCTTTATGGCTCTAAAGCAGCCAAGCTCTTCCAGATGGCCCTGTCGGGTCTCCTCTAGCTCTCAAGAAGCAGACTTTCTCTTTGAAAAGCCATTAAGAGCCACTACCTTCTGGAACGTTGCTCCCAGATTCCTCATGGTCTAAGTCTCCACTTTATCACCCTGGTGACTCAACAGATAAATGCCTCAAATCCTAACACTGAAGAGGCCCCACACTCGAGCTTCTGGTCCCCACAGTGGCTGACGCAAAATGAGAAGGATTCCCTGTCAAGTGCCTTTTGTGGCTACATCAGAAACGGGAACTTGGGGACAGGCAGTGGGTGATGAACACTCATAGGGGAAATGAAAGACGCATTTGAGCTTTCTTTTTTCTTTTGTTTTGGAGACAGAATTTCGATCTTGTTGCCCAGGTTGGAGTGCAGTAGCACCATCGTGGCTCACTGCGGCCTCCACCTCCCAGGTTCAAGAGAGTCTCCTGTCTCCGCTTCCCGAGGAGTTAGGATCACAGGTGACCGCCACCAAGCCCAACTAACTTTTGTATTTTTAGTAGAGACGGGGTTTCACCATGTTGGCCAGGATGGTCTCGAACTCCTGACCTCAGGTGATTACAGGCTGGGATTACATGCATGAGCCACAGCGCCTGGCCCACACTTGAGCCTTCACCTCACCTTTTCAACATCTGCTTTTGTGACGTTGATGTCAGCGTCCATTTTCTCAAAGTACTGCTGTGCCCTGTCCGCCTCTTTGCAATCGCGTTCAAATCGCCTTTTACTCTAAAATCAGAGGAAAATAATTATTTATGAAATAACGAGTCCTATGAGAAGACGTAATTTTCTCTAAATCCCCGCAAAGAGCATTGTTCTTTTTCTTCTCTTTTTTTTTTTTTTTTTTTTTGAGTCAGGGTCTCACTCTGTCACCCAGGCTGGAGTGCAGGGAGTGGCACCATCTCGGCTCACGGCAGCCTTGACCTTCCCGGCTCAGGTGATCCTCCCACCTCAGTCTCACTCGAGCTGTGACTACAGGCATGCACCACCATACCCGGCTAATGTTTGTATTTTTTGTAGAGACTAGGTTTTGTCATATCGCCCATGCTGGTCTTGAACTTCTGAGCTCAGGCAATCCTCCCACCTCGGCCTCCCAAATTGCTGGGATTACAGGCTTGAGCCACCACGCCCGGCCTCTGAATTGATTTCTTATATGTCATAATTTCCAGAAGTTATTTTAAAATCTGCATTTATTTCCATCGAAACTGTCTAGTCTTTGTTCTTTTCATGTGACTTTCAGAAAAATACTGAACTTGAGCTCTTTTGGCTCAACTTTAGATAATGGTTCTAGAAACAAATTAAACGAGAAATCTATAAAGATGTTTCATTAGTGTTTTTGTGTGCATGTTTTTCACTTACTGATTGATTCAAGCTTAAATTAAGTTGAAATCAGAAAATCTATAAAGATATTTCTTAGGCCGGGCACAGTGGCTCCCATGTAATCCCAGCATTTTGGGAGGCTGAGGAGGGCGGATGACTTGAGCGCAGGAGTTCGAGACCAGCCTGGCCAGCATTGCAAAACCCAGTCTCTACCAAAAATGCAAAAATTAGCCGGACATGGTGGCGTGTGCCTGTAATCGCAGCTACTTGGGAGGCTGAGGCAGGAGAATCACTTGAACCCAGACAGCAGAGGCTTCCGTGAGCCGAGATCACGCCACTGCACTCCAGCCTGGGCAACAGAGCGAGACACCATCTCAAAAAAGAAAAAAAGAAAGAAAATCTATAAAGCCATTCCCTTTTGCCGTGCGTTGTTCACTTACAGATTCAAGCTGCTTCCAGCAAGTCTCGATGTGCTGCTGTGCTTTCCGGCCATCATGGAAGTTCTGCAAAGGGGAAAACACACTGGTGATTAGTACCCTCTGCTTCTCCAATGAACCCAGGAGAAAACGTTTTCATCCACTTAAACAACATTTAAATACTGAACCTCTAGGATGTATGCTCCAAAGAAATGTAAGAGTTTAAAGGGGTAGCCGGGCACAGTGGCTCACATCTGTAATCCCAGCACTCTGGGAGGCTGAGGCGGGAGAATCTCCTGAGCCAAGGAGTTCAAGACAGCCTGGGCAACACAGTGAGATGCCCTCTCTACAAAAAATAGAAAAATTAGCTGGATGTGGTGGCACAGACCTATAGTCCCAGCTACTCTGGAGGCTGAGGTGGGAAGATCACCTGAGCCCAGGGAGGCTGACACTGCCACAGGGAGCTGTGATTGCGCCACAGCACTCCAGCCTGGATGACACAGTGAAACCCTGCCTCAAAAAAAAAAAAAAAAAAAAAAAAAAGAAAGAAAAAGGGAATAAAAAGTTTAATGTGGAAATGAAAACAAGAATAGTCATCACAAATGAACAAGTTTCGCTTGGGGGGGAAAAAAAGGAGTCACAGAGTTCCCTTTACAGCTTTAGGTACAATTGTATAAGATTTGAAGATTGGCCAGGTATGGTAGTGCCCAAGCCTATAGTCCCAGTTACTTGGGAGGCTGAGGTGGGAGTATCACCCAAGCCTGGGGGGTGGAGGCTTGCAGTGAGCCGGAATCATGCCACCACACTCCAGCCTGAGTGATAGAATGAGATCCCATCTCAAAAACATAAAATAGGCTGGGCAAGGTGGCTCACGCTTGTAATTCCAGCACTTTGGGAGGCCAAGGCAGGCAGATCTGAGGTCAGGCGTTCGAGTCCAGTCTGGCTGACACAGTGAAACCCCGTCTCTACTAGAAATACAAAAATTAGCTGGGCGTGGTGGCACACGCCTGTGGTCCCAGCTACTCAGGAGTCTGAGGCAGGAGGATGCCTGAACCCGGGAGGTGGGGGTTACAGTGAGCCAAGATTGCGCCATTGCACTCCAGCTCTGGAAGACAGAGCCAGACGCTTTCTCAGAACAACAAACAAAACAAAACAAATAAAAATTTGAAGACATATATGCCACCTGGAAAAATGACAGGAATGTTTTACTAAGACAGCAATCACTTCGATCATCTTTTTAAACTGCTGAGATGTGATTCAAGTATTATGAGTTACTCATTTAAACCGAGCAATTCAATGGTTTTTAGCAGTCACAAAACCGTACAACCATCACCATAACCAATTTTAGAATATTTTCATCACTCCTAAAAGAAACTTGTACCTCCTAGCCATTACCCTCCACCTTCCGCAGCCCGAGGCGGTCTGTTTCTGTCTCTGGATTTGTTTATTCTGGATGTTTCCTATAAATGGAAATGTGGTCGGAGGCTTCTGGTGACTGGGATGTGTCCATTATCTCCTAATGTCCACTTAGCATGATTTCAGGGTCCACATTGTCACATGTATCAGTACTTCATTCCTTTTTATTGCCAAATGATTATTCCATGATGTGGCTATCCCACATTTTGTTTATCCATTCAACAACTGATAGACATTTGGGTTGTTTCCAGGTGTGGGCTATCATGAAAAATGCTGCCGGGCACAGTGGCTCACGTCTGTAATCCCAGCACTTTGGGAAGCCGAGGCGGGTGGATCACGAGGTTAGGAGTTTGAGACCAGCCTGGCCAAAATGGTGAAACCTCGTCTCTACTAAAAATACAAAAATAAGCCGGGTGTGGTGGCGAGCACCTGTAATCCCAGCTACTCCAGAGGCTGAGGCAGGAGAACTGCTTAAAACCTGGGGGGCAGAGGTTGCAGTAAGCCGAGATCATGCCGCCACACTCCAGCCTGGGTGACAGAACAACACCCCCCGCCTCGAGGAAAAAAAAAAGAAAAATGCTGCTACCAACCCTTGAGTAAGAGTTCTGTGTGTTTTGAGTGCATGGCTGTTTTCAATATTGGATTATTTTCAATCTAAAGATAAATTTCCCTCCTTGCCATCTGCAAAGGCCCTGAAGCAGGCTCTGGTGTGGTGTTATCTGGGGGCTAGATCTGGAGGAGCCTTGGGCAGAATACATCACGTGAGGTCACAGAAGAAAGAGGGAGCTGTACAGGGCCTTGTAGGCTTTTTTGTCTGAATGAACCACCGTCTATGAGTATCTCTAAGTACAGATGTTGTGAAGGGAAGATTTCAGATGGTAGGAGGCTGTTGTCACAATCCTGGAGTGACTGCAACGTGGACAGGTCATATGTAGCGAGCAATGCAGGTCATGACACGGGTCAGGTTCTGGGCGCCCTCTGATCACCCAAACCTCCAGGATTTTCTGGGAGATGGGATCAGATGTGCAATAATGAGCAGCCCAGTGTGACTCCGAAGTTGTCAGTCTGAGCTTTAGGAGTGGGAAGACTGAGAGAAGTGGGTCTGAGGAAGGAAGATCACACATGTAGTTTCAGATGTGTTAAGACTGATATTTCTTTGAGACTCCCAAGTAGAGAGACTAGCTGGATGCGGTGACTCATTCCTGTAATCCCAGCACTTTGTGATGCTGAGGTGGGCAGACCACCAAAGGTCAGGAGTTTGAGACCAGCCTGGCCAACATGGCGAAACCCCATCTCTACTAAAAATACAAAAATTAGCCAGGCGTGGTGACACAACTCTGTAATCCCAGCTACTGGGAAGGCTGAGGCAGGAGAATTGCTTGAACTGGGAGCCAGAGGTTATGGTGAGCCAAGATGTTGCCACTGCATTCCAGCCTGGGTGACAGATATTCTATCTCAAAAAAAAAAAAAAAAAAAAAAAAAAAAAGGCTGGGCGCACACACGGTGGCTCACACCTGTAATCTCAGCACCTTAGGAGGCTAAGGTGGGTGAATCATGAGGTCAGGAGTTTGAGACCAGCCTGACCAAAATGGTGAAACACCATCTCTACTAAAAATATAAAAATTAGCTGGGCATGGTGGTGGCACGTGCCTATGATCCCAGCTACTCAGGAGGCTGAGGCAGGAATCATTTGAACCCGGGAGGCAGAGGTTGCAGTGAGCTGAGATCACACCAGCGCACTCCAGCCTGGGTGACAGAGGGAGACTCTGTCTCAAAAAACAAAACAAAACAAAAAGAAAAAGAAAAAAAAAAAAGAGAGAGAGAGAGAGACTAATATATACTTGGACTCACGGGTCTGAGCTCAGGGAGTGGTCTGCACTAAACACCAGTTTATACGGGGTCTTCCGCATAATGTGGGTAGTTAAGGCCAAGAGACCAAAGAAAACAAAGATCCCAAGGAAGGAAATGCTAGAAATATGCAGAAATGTTAAGAGAATGGTGTCCTTTTTTGTTCAGTGACCTAAAATCACCAGTTCCCTAAATCCTTTATATTTTTTATGTTTTGAGACGGAGTCTTGCTCTGTTGCGCAGGCTGGAGGGCAGTGGTATGACCTCAGCTCACTGTGACCTCCACCTTCTCGCAACCTCTGTCTCCTGGATTCAAGTGGTTCTCCTGCCTCAGCCTCCCTAGTAGCTGGGATTACAGGCACAAGCCAAAGTGCCCAGCTAATTTTTTTGTATTTTTAGTAGAGACAGGGTTTCACCACATTGGCTAGGCTGATCTCGAACTCCTGGCCTCAAGTGATCCACTCGCCTTAGACATCAAAAGTGCTGGAATTACAGGCGTGAGCCACCACACCCAGCCCCTAAATCCTTTAATATCCTTCCACTGCACCATCACTGACTTGGTCAATGTCCTGCGAATTTCCCAGGTGCATTCTCCACCCTGTTCTGCGTCCCCAGGGCCTCACATGCAGGGATCTCATGAACCCTTGCCTTGTAGTTCTGATGAGATTTGCCACAAGGAGATTCTGGGCGGCCAGAGGGCAGCAAATTGTACCTGCAGCTTCTCCTTGCTGAGATGATACAGGTTGGCTGGGTCTTTGAACCAAAGGACACAGCTCTAGTCAGGTGGTGACCTGCATGCAGCTAACCTTTGAAGTTCCTAATCTATGAAATTCCTGGAAGGCTTCCTCAGCCCTGTGAGGCCTGGGGGTCACGGCAGGTCCCTACTCTGACTAGCTCCAGGGCACTGCACCATCCTTACTGCTTTTCCCAAACCCGATCTGCCACGTTGTAAATGCTCCTTTTAATAATCAACCTTCCGTCACTTACTGGGTTTGAATGTGCTGTCTGTTTTCTGGCTCACAAGGTAAGCACTGGTGTTAGGGGCACAGTATGGAGAAGGTCGGGTGAAGGAAGGATAGGAACAAAGAGGTCCCCTAGGTGCAACCTCAGAGCTTTTCCCTTCCCTCGTCAGCATCTAGGACTTAGCAGAGTCAGAAAAGATAGCTGACAACTGGAAAGGCTGGGAAGGCAGAGACACAGAGACAACATCAGATTCAGAACAGTGCTCCTTTATAAGGGAATGTTTTCTTGTCTCTCTTTTGAGGTCGAGTTTCACTGTTTTAAGCGCCTCTTTGCAGTCAGTTTTATCTATCCAGCAATTTTTTGGCCTCTGCAAACCCAGGGGTAGCCCCCTGGAGCTTCGTTTTTCAACTCTTGTAATGGACACAGGGATAGAACAGAAAAGAAGGGATCCAGGCAGCGGAAGAATTAAGAAGTAGAGCTGAGGGCAGGGGTAGGGAAACTCTAGACCTTGGAAGGGAACACACAGAAAATGCAAGCAAGTGTTTGAACGCCACACTTTCAGGGAGGACTCCCAGGAGACGAGAGCATCCATTTCAAACCACCTGAGCTCAACTGTGCCCTCCTTTCCGGAAGGCACCTCTGGTCCTGAAAGTCTTTATTGGGTTACTTGTCTGCCAAGAGAAGGATCCACATTTCCCAAGCCAGAGCACCAAGTTATGCAGTTTGCTGAAGAGATACAGCCGCTCCCAAAGGTTTCACTTTGAGGTTCAAAGACAGGCATAAAAAGAAAGAGAAAACCTCAGCACCAATTCAGAGCTGTACTCTAAGTTTACATTCTCTCTCTCCAGCAACACTGAAAGTGAATGTTTTAACAAAGTGAAAGCTCCCTCCAGCTTGGGGCAACACTGTGGGTGGAGGGAGGAAATGTACACAGAAGCCCAGGCAATGACAAACAATGCCTGTGACATGTCACCTCACCTTTGATATAAAACAAATCTTCTCTCAAGACAAGAGTCTTAAAAAAAAAAAAAAAAAAAAGTCAGCCAGGCACAGTGGCTCATGCCTGTAATCCTAGCACTTTGTGAGATCAAGGCAGGTGGATCACCTAAGGTCGGGAGTTCGAGACCAGCCTGGCCAACATGGAGAAACCCTATCTCTAGTTTAAAAAAAAAAAAAAAAAAAATTAGCTGGGTGTGGTGGCAGATGCCTGTAATCCCAGCTACTCAGGAGGCTGAGACAGGAGAATCACTTGAACCCAGGAGGCGGAGGCTGCGATGAGATGAGATTGCTCCATTGTACTCCAGCCTTGGCAACAAGAGTGAAACTCTACCTCAAAAAAAAAAAAAAAGTTGTATTTTAAAAACACAAGGGATGATTTTGATTGAAAAATCCATAAATTATCTTGCTGCTCCTTAGTTTAAATGTATAATAAATATGCATTTGTGTCTCAAGCACGGTGGGCACCTTGAATTTGCTGGTAAGTTCTCTCTCATGAAGACTCCTCGGTCACACTTCTCCCTGCGTTATTAAACCACTACCTGAAAACTGAAATTACCATCCTACCATTTCATGGGGCTTAGGAGATGGTGGATAATGCCCATCTTCCTTCCAGCCTTTTTTTTTTTTTTTTTTTAAATGGAGTCTCTGTCACCCAGGCTGGAGTGCAGTGGCACGATCTTGGCTCACTTCAACTTCTGCCTCCTGGGTTCAGGCAATTTTCCTGCCTCAGCCTCCTGAGCAGCTGGTACTATAGGCATGCAACACAATGCCTGGCTAATTTTTGTATTTTTAGTAGAGACGGGGTTTCACCATGTTGGCCAGGCTGGTCTTGAACTCCTAACCTCAAGTGATTCTCCTGCCTCAGCCTCCCGAGTAGCTGGGATTACAGGCACATGTTAACCACGCCTGGCTAATTTTTGTATTTTTAGTAGAGACGGGGTTTCAACATGTTGGCCAGGATGGTCTCGAACTCCTGACCTCAAGTGATACGCCTGCCTCGGCCTCCCAAAGTGTTGAGATTACAGGCCTGAGACACCACGCCCAGACCCAGCCTTTTTCACAATACCTGTCCTTCTATCATTTATTTGGCCATAACATACAAAAAACTGTGCTGGGGGATCCTTTAGGAAATTAAGGGATGGAACAAAAGCCCTCCTCAGTGCTCTGTGCCTACCGTGACCTAAATAGCAGGGGTCTGTTTCTAGCTCATCTTCCCTGCTTTCACCGGAAAAGCTATTTTAACAGTTACAAAGTTAAACAAATAAATCAGCTTTGCCAGATGTATTTGTTGTTTACCAACAATGACAGAACATTTCTTCTCTGGACAGTGAGCAAGTCTGTGTCTAAAAAGTGTGCCTCTAAGCGCTAAAGAAGGAGGAATTGTTCTCTGGACAAAGATAAAAAGTGCTCCTTTTGGAGCCATGGAATGAAGTCATCACAGCTCCTTTCTCTCCTGTCAGAAAAGGCAGGAGATACCATTTCTAGAGACCTAGAGAAATGCTTCTCACTTTCTGCTGTAATGAGATGCTTTTAGTTTCTTTTAAAACATGAATACGCTAAAAATTTAAAAACCTTAATAGTGTCTGGGGTGACAGTTACTTATTTCAACTTTTTAGTTGAAATAAAAGTCTATATAGATCAAATCATCCTTCAAGTTTTTTTTTTTTTTAGAAACTTCCCAGTGAACAGAGGTGGCTGAGATTTAAAAAAAAAAAAAAAAAAAAAAAAAAAAAATCACAGAGAATCTAAAATAAGTAAGCATTAACTTTAAGAAAAACGACAATGGCAAAGCTTTTGAGACAATTTTACTGAACTGCAAGAAATCGCAGACAGAAGAGACAAACTCACACAAATGGTATGCGAATGTTTAGTATTCACACTGCAATTAGGTACAACAGCTGCTCATTTTTGCTATTTATATAGATATTAAACCATTAACAGTTAAAAGAGCAAAATATGGCACTGATGTGAGAACAGCCATTTCAAAAACAGGAGAAAAAAAAGTAAGAATAAACACTCAACTGAGAACAGTCAACCATCTGGAATTTTAAATAAAACTCAGATTCCACAGATGCAAACAAAGAAACAAAAAGACTCGAAAAGGGCAAAGAAAGAAGGCGCTTCCAGAAAACATGTCTGTGACAAATACCGTGCTTCCCCCAAACTCACAGTGTCGTCGTGGGTCTGAACACCAGCGGCTTCCAAGTCGGGATCAGGATTCCCAGTTTTAATTTAACGAGAAAGCTAAGGGGTGTGGATATTTACAAGGACCATGTGGTGTAATGGCAAAATGCCTTAGTGCTGTTCGAGTGGGGATTTCGTACCCCACTTAAAACCCAAACCAGAAACCAGAAACATTCACTGAGGGACATGCATTCTGTTTTTATTTAGTAAGGCTTATTTTCCCAAGTCCATCTACAATAAAAACACTTTCCTAATGAACGTGTTCAGAGTTTTCTAAATGCCTGACTCCCAGCGTCATGCTCAGTTGCTTGACTTCACCCTGAACACTGAGCGGCATGAGGCACTGGGCCAGGGTCTGGCCTAAGCAGCAGTGAGGCCAGGGTTCCCCCTCCTTCTCTGGCTGCTCCTCTGCTCACTGTTCCTCAGTTATTCTCACCCAGAAGGCTCCACATGCAGCAATTTACCTAGACTTCAGTGATCTTTTATCTGTTTTTCAAAACAATCCTGTCTTCACATTCCTTGAAATTCTAATCCCTAGGCCGGGTGCAGTGGCTCATGCCTGAAATCCCAGCACTTTGGGAGGCTGAGGCAGGGGGACTGCTTCAGGCCAGGAGTTTGAGACCACCAGCCTGGGTAACATGGTGAAACCCTGTCAAGACAAGAAAGAGAGAGAGAAAGACAATGAAAGAAAGAAAGAAAAAAAAGAAAAGAAAGAAAAGAAAAGAAAAGAAAAGAAAGAAAAGAAAAGAAAAGAAAAGAAAAGAAAGAGAAAGAAAGAAGAAAGAAACTAAGAAAAAAAGAAGGAAGGAGGGAAAGGGAAGAAAAGGAAGAGAAAGAAAAGAGGAAGGAAGGAAGGAGGAAGGAAAGAAAGCAAGAAAGAAAGAAAGAAAAAGAAAAGAAAGGAAGAAAGGAAGGAGAAGGGGAAAGCAGGGAGGGAGGGGGAAGGAAGGAAATCAAGAAATCCTAATTCCCTTCATGGAATGGCTCATGCTTCTTGCCTGATCCCTTCTGAGGATACAAAGCTGTTACTTGCAACTCCTCATTTGGAGAGTCTCCATCAGTAAGAGTTCTGGATACAGTGCCAGGGTGATGGGTTAAGATTTCAGGGCAGCAATCCTTCCCCAGGGCCGAAAGCTCTTAAAGGCTAGTTCACTCATGCATTCATCCCATGTTCATTATGTGCGCACATGTGCACAGGGCTGCTCCAGGCAGGTGGAAAGCCATGTGAATAAAACAAAGCCCCCTGTCCCCGTGAAACTGAGTGGATCCAGAAGTAAGAGAAACAGGGTAAAGGAACAAGGAGGGATGGGTGTGGGTAAAGGGAGCTATTTTAAACAGGGGCAGTCAGAGATGACATTTGAATAGAGACTTGCACAAAACATGGGAGTGAACTTACAAGGGTCTGGGAAATACCCTCCAAGCAGCAGGCAGAGCAAGTACAGATGCTCTATGTGAAGGAGCTGGCCCTGTCTGAGGAACAGCTGGATGCCAGTGCTACTAGACCAAGGTAAAGGGGACAGGACTGGAGGGCAGGCCGGGGCTTGACCACAGACAGCCTCGCCAGCCACAGTAAGCATGTTGGAAGACTTAAGAAAGGAAGTGATGGCTGGGCGTGGCGGCTCACAGAACTTTGGGAGGCTGAGATGGGTGGATCATTTGACGTGGAGTTTGAGGCCGGCCTGGCCAACATAGTGAAATACAAAAAAAATTAGCTGGGCGTGGTGGCACATGCCTGTAATCCCAGCTACTTGGGAGGCTGAAGCAGGAGAATTGCTTGAACCTGGGAGAACCTGCAGTGAGCTGAGATCGCACCACCACATTCCAAGCCTGGGTGATAAGAGTGAGACTCCATCTCAACAACAACAAAAAAGGAATTGACATGGTCTGATCCACATTATTCCAAGGTCAAGCTGGCTGCTGCTGGGGGATGCTGCTGCACTTGCACTCTCTCTAAGGGAGAGCTGGTGGCAGCTCTGAGATGGAGATGGGCAATTAGATCACTGGCCGCAGGGTAAGCATGGAAGCAGAGAGATGAATTAGGAGGCTCCGCAGATTCCCCCACGTGAGCGCTGATGAGGCACAGGATGTGGTAGACAGGGATAGACGTGGAAGAGGTGGTGAGAAGTGTCTGGACTCAGATCATTTACTGAAGGCAGAGCCAACTAGACTCGTTAACAGATTAGAGGTGGCGTGTAAGAGAAAAGCCTGGGTGACTACGTTTTTGGCCAGAGCACCTGAGTTTAAGAAAAGGTGCCCTATTTACTAAGAACTGGAGGGAGTGCGGATTGGAATAGAACATGGATAAGTACTCTGGGGGATCACAAGTTTGTTTTGGGGCCGGGCCCAGTGGCTCACGCCTGTGATCCCAACAGTATGGGAGGCCAAGGCAGGCAGATCACCTGAGGTCAGGACTCTTGGACCAGCCTGGCCAACATGGCGAAACCCGTCTCTCTTAAAAGTATAAACATTAGCTGGGCAGGGTGGCACACGCCTGTAATCTAGCTATTCGGGAGGCTGAGGTAGGACAATGGTTTGAACCTGGGAGGCAAAGGTTGCAGTGAGCTGAGATCGTGCCACTGACCTCCAGCCTGGGTGACAGAGTGAGGCTCCGTCTCAAAAAAGAAAAAAGTTTGTTTTGGGGTGGGTTAACAGGGTCACTGCACTGCAGCATTCGGGGCCATCATTCCCACCTGCTGGACTCAGGTGTCTGCTGACAAAGGTGCAATGGTGATGATGCATTAGGCATCTAAGGAGAGATGTCAAACAGACGCCGAACAAGATTCAGGTGAGACATCAAACATGAGTCCAGTAATTCTCAAAATTCCCAGAAGGAAAAGAAAGCATTATTAATTCCAGCTTACAAAAGGAGAAACACGAAATCCAAGATCACATTTCAAGCCCATGAAATCAAGAAAAGAATTTAAGTGTCCTGTTTACTAAGTATGTTATCACATGAATGATAACATTTAAAAAAAATTTTTTTTTTTTTTGAGACGGAGTTTCGCTCTTGTTGCCCAGGCTGGAGTGCAATGGCGCGATCTCGGCTCATCGCAACCTCCACCTCCTGGGTTCAGGCAATTCTCCTGCCTCAGCCTCCTGAGTAGCTGGGATTACAGGCACGCGCCACCATGCCCAGCTAATTTTTTGTATTTTTAGTAGAGACAGGGTTTCACCATGTTGACCAGGATGGTCTCGATCTCTTGACCTCATAATCCACCCGCCTCGGCCTCCCAAAGTGCTGGGATTACAGGTGTGAGCCACCGCGCCTGGCAATTTTTTTTTTTTTTTAGAGATGGGGTTTCACCATGCTGGTCAGGCCAGGCTGGTCTCGAACTCCTGGGCGCATGATCCATCCGCCTCGGCCTCCCGAAGTGCTGGGATTACAGGCATGAACTACTGCACCCAGCAAAATTTTTTTTTTTTTGAGATGGGAGTCTCGCTATGTTGTTCAGGCTGGTCTTGAACTCCCGGCCCCGAGCAATCCTCCTGCCTCAGACTTTCAAGTAGCTGGAAAACATTTTTTATTTTTATTTTTTTTGCCTCACCAGACCAGTGGTTTTGCAGATGAAACAACCACAGTGGTGAAAGGACCCACTCTAAATGAACAGAACGCCACCTTTACATGTTCTTTCAAAACAAAGAAGATGGTGGGGCGCGATGGGTGACGCCTGCGACCGTAGCACTTGGGAGGGTGAGACAGGCGGATCACCTGAGGTCGGGAGTTTGAGACCAGCTTAGTCAACATGGTGAAGCCCTGTGTCTACTAAAAACACAAAAACTAGCCAGGCGTGGTGGCGGGTGCCTGTAATCCCAGCTACGTGGGAGGCTGAGGCAGGAAAATTGCTTGAATCTAGGAGGCAGAGGTTGCCATGAGCCGAGATCGCACCATTGCACTCAAGCCTGGGCAACAAGAGTGAAACTCTGTCTCAAAAAAAAAAAAAAATCAGAAGTGAACTTGTAAGTAGCTAGATTATATACATAAACTCCTTTTAGTTTTTGCTTTCCTTAATGCTAAGCTTTACCTATTTGCTGTTATCTCTTATAAGAACATTTTGTTTTCTTAAATGTATTGGAGCCAGTCCATGCTGCAGAACTTGCTGATAGGAAATTAAGCCCCTTCAGAAGGTCCATAAATAGGACCTATTCAATATCTAACTTTAAAAAGAATGTTACAGGTTTTAGTGCAGTATCAATTTTCAAACATTTCAGAAACCTTGGGAAAAATTTTAAATGGTCAATTCTAAGTAATGTGGGGTCTGTAAGCATATAGGTCTCAGGTTTATAAACATTTTAGTGAGTCACTGAAAGTATTGTATAATTGTTTCCTCTAGACTCTTAAGATCACTGCTGCCAAAAATTATTCTGCTTCTAGCCAAAGCTTTGTGAGTAATGAACCATATTTTTCCACCTGCAGGGAGAGGTTTTCTTGGAATTCCAGAAAATGTTGGCAAGACCTCCTGGTCCTCCTTCTGGAGCTGTAAATCTTCACAAATTTCTCATATGTGATTAGTGATAATCATTGCGGAAATGCCCAGACATACTCAAAGGCTGCAGCTATACCAAACAACCTCTAAAACTCTTTTTTTAAAAAAAAGACATTTAATCAGCGTCACGATCAGACTATTACATTTAGCAATCAACAGCATGGGTACAAAAAAAAAAAAAAAAAAAAAAGAAAAAGAAAAAAAATCTACATGAAAACCCTTTGTTGGAATGCTTTACACTTTCCACAGAACAGAAACTAAAATAACCTGTTATACAATTAGTCACAAATACAGTCCTCGAGTTTTTTGCCCATACACATGAGTATTTGTCTAAATCATGTCTTCTGTGTAGCAGCTAGGCCCTGCCACCACTGTGCTTGGCTGAGTTCACAAATCTGTTGTAACCTGTAGCTTCCCTGTCACTTCTCTGGCTCTCCTCTCCTGCTAAGCTTTGCTTCCTAATTAAAATCTTCTGCCACTGCCATAGCTACTGCCGCTACTGGAACTGCCATAGCCACCTTGGTTTCGTGGTTTGGCAAAGTATTGGCCGCCACCACCATAGGGGCCAGAGCTTCTGCCTCCAAAGTTTCCTCTCTTCGTGGGTCCAAAATTTGAAGACTGATTGTTGTAACTGCCTAAATCATTGTAGCTTCCACCACCTCCGAAATTGCCTCCACTACCACCGCCAAAGCCACCTCCGCCTCCGTTGTTATAGCTGTCATAGCTGCCACTCCCGCCATAGCCACTGCCCTGGTTTCCATAACCCTGTCCACCACTTCCACAGCCTCTGCTTCCTCCAGAGTAACCAGGGCCACCTCCTCCATAACCACCCTCATTACCAAATCCATTATAGCCATCCCCACTGCCACCATATCCACCACCACCACGGCTGCCACCAAAGCCACCACGGCCGTCACCAAAGCCACCACGGCCACTGAAGTTTCCTCCACGACCAAAGTTGTCATTCCCACCGAAACCACCTCCATGACCACCACCAAAGTTTCCAGAACCACTTCGACCTCTTTGGCTGGATGAAGCACTGCCATCTCTTGCTTTGACAGGGCTTTTTCCTAACTTCACAGTTGTGGCCATTCAAGTATGGTATTTCTGAATGACAATCTTATCCAAAGAGTCATGGTCATCAAAGGTTACAAAGGCAAAGCCCCTTTTCTTACCACTGCCTCTGTCAGTCATGATTTCAATCACTTCAATTTTTCCATACTGTTCAAAATAATCTCTTAGGTGATGTTCTTCAGTGTCTTCTTTAATGCCACCAACGAATATTTTTTTCACAGTTAAGTGGGCACCTGGTCTTTGAGAATCTTCTCTTGAGACAGCTCTCTTTGCTTCCACAACTCTTCCATCCACTTTGTGTGGCCTTGCATTCATGGCTGTATCCACTTCCTCCACAGGTGCATACGTGACGAACCCAAAGCCCCTGGAGCACTTGGTGTTTGGATCTCTCATCACCACACAGTCAGTGAGCGTTCCCCATTGCTCAAAATGGCTCCTCAGGCTCTCATCGGTTGTGTCAAAGCTCAACCCTCCAATGAAGAGCTTCCTCAGCTGTTCCGGCTCTTTAGGAGACTCTGACTTAGACATGATCGCAGGGAGAAGAGAGGCTTTAACGATGCTTCTTTGGCGGCATCCACGGGCAGAAAGACTAAAACTCTTTTCTTCAATAAACCTGACCAGTGTTCAAAAGTTGCTGATAAGAGTGCATTTACAGTAGTTCTTCTAGAGGAATATGTTATCAACTCTGAATTACCCACATCTCAGATAAGCTGATTCACATCCATGTTGATCATTTCAGTGACATTTGGAAATCTAGCTGTCAATAAATCTATCAATAACACTATATGTAATTCTACTCTAATTATCTGATCATAAGTGACCAGAGCTTTATGAAGAACCATAAGTCATGTATATTTAATCATGTATGCTTTGATCTCATAGTCTTACTTCTGGGAATTCAGCTTGGGGAAATAATCTCAATGCACACACAATGCAAACAGCTATGGAAGTAAAGAGTTTACTGCTGTATTGTTTATACAACTAACTAAGTAAACAAATCAAAAACTGGTAATAGCCTATAAATCAAACAACACAGAGTTAGTTAGGCAAATTATAACTTTTTTAGAATAGCACATAGCTACTAAAGTTGCAAATATTTTTTCTTTCTTTTTAAATTTCTCTTCCAATAACTTTGATAAAACTCCAATTATTAAAACTACGCTTTCAGGAAGGCACAATGGATCACTCCTATACTCCCAGAACTTTGAAAGGCTGACTTGGGAAGATTGCTTGAGCCCAGGAGTTCAAGACCAGCCTGGCCACATAGCCAGCCCCAGCTCTAAAAAACATTTGAAAATTATATATATATATACAAAAACCTATACTTTTTCAGGAAAAAACATTGAAAATGCTTACAATATTAAACGGGCAATCAAGAAGAATATACATTATAGTTATATTAAGATTAATATTCCTTTTTAGATGGAGTCTCGCTCTGTCACCCAGGGTGGAGTACAGTGGTGTGATCTCGGCTCACTGCCACCTCTGCCTCCCAGGTTCAAGTGATTCTCCTGCCTCAGCCTTTAGAGTAGCCGGGGTTACAGATGTGTACCACCACGCCTGGCTAATTTTTGTATTTTTAGTAGATACAGGTTTCACCATGTTGGCCAGGCTGGTCTCCAACTCCCGACTTGAAGCAACCCACTTGCCTTGGCTTCTCAAAGTGCTGGGATTACAGGCATGAGCCACTGCACCCAGCCAATATTCTTAAACATTATACATATCTGTAAATGACATCAGGAAGGAAACTTTGAAAAATGAGGATTTTGGTTCATAAAGGATTGTGAGATTTTGTTCTTTAATTCAGTTTTAGTAATATTCTTTTTATATGCACCCCCAAGGACTGGCCACTGATTCCATTATGTCTAAAGAGATGGTGAACGTCCTACTGCAAAGACAACTGTCCTAAGTGGAACCCACTAGGTGAAGACACTATAGGGCCTCACTGTCCGGGGCTTCCAGGACTGCTCCTGTTTTCCTAAGAGACAGACGCAGGCTCAGATGACAGGCAGCAAAGAACCTCAACTGCTAAGCTCTTGCAGAGGGAAAGGTTCTCTTTTTAGTTAATCTGCATTTTTTTTTTTGAGACAGAGTCTCGCTCTGTCACCCAGGCTGAAGCGCAGTGGCGTGATCTCAGCTCACTGCAACCTCTGCCTCCCAGATTCAAGCAATTCTCTTGCCTCAGTCTCCTGGGAAGCTGATATTACAGGTGTGTGCCACCATGGCTGGCTAGTTTTTGTTGTTGTTGTTGTTGTATTTTTAGTAGAGATGGGGTTTTACCACGTTGGTCAGACTGGTCTCAAACTCCTGACCTTGTGATCCATCCACCTCAGCCTCTCAAAGTGCTGGGATTACAGGCGTGAGCCACAGCACCAGGCTGTGAATCTGCATTTTTTTTTTTTTTTTAAATGAATGAGAGGTTCTTATGTTGCCCAGGCTGGCCTCAAATGCATAGCCTCGCCTCTTCAAGTGCCAGGGCAACTGGCCTGAGCTACCTCAGCTCCCAAATCTTTTTTTTGTTGTTGTTTTTTCTTTGAGACGGAGTCTCACACTGTCACCTGGGCTGGGCCTTGAGAGCTCACGTGATCCTCCTGCCTCAGCTTCCCTAGTAGCTGGGATTACAGGCACACACCACCACACACAGCTAATATTTTAGTAGAGACAGGTTTCACTATGTTGGCCAGACTGGTCTCAAACTCCTGACCTTGTGATCCGCCCACCTCAGCCTCCCAAAGTGCTGGGTTTACAGGCATGAGCCACTGCACCCGGCCTGAATCTGTATTTTTAAAAAATCAACATATTTTCACCAAAATGAGCCTACCAATTTGTGTGTCAGGACAAACAACGGTTATTCACAGCATTAAAATGTGCTGCGTTGCGGTACAAAAATATAGTATATGTGTAGCATAAAAAGCATCTTTTCTCCTAGACACTTAAATAAAAGCAGTCATCCTATTTTATAGTTACATTTTTGCTTTTTGTTGTTTTTATTTTTGAGACAGAGTCTCACTCTGTTGCCCAGGCTGGAGTGCAGTGGCGCAATCTTGGCTCACTGCAACCTCTGCCTCCCGGGTTCAAGCGATCCTCCTGCCTCAGCCTCCTGAGGATTACAGGCACACGCCACCACGCTCAGCCAATTTTTGTATTTTTAGTAGAGATGAGGTATCACCGTGTTGGCCAGGTTGGTCTCAAACTCCTGACCTCAGGTGATCTGCCTGCCTCGGGCTCCCAAAGTGCTGGGATTACAGGCATAAGCCACTGTGCCCAGCCTACAGTTAGATTTGAAAGCTTAAAGATCAAACAGCTGGTATGGCCACAAAGGCAAGAATGCCAATTTCCCCCTCTACTTCTACTTCCTTTCAAATCCATACAAAAAAAGGAAGGAAACATCATCTTTGCACAGAGAGCCATTTTTCATCATGCTGACCCTTATCCATTCAAATACAGCAAAATGTAGGTAAAAAGTAATTTTCAACCAATATTCTCCACTGAACTTGGGCATTCTTTCTAGATCTAGTAATGAGATTAGCAGTAATCCTATAAATTCTAAATCATCCCTTTGGGCAGCCAGGATCCTGCCACTGTATCAAATGACCCAATCTGTACTATGCTGATAGTTAAGGATGGTACTTTAAGTAAGGCATTATTTCTAGTCAGTCATGAGAAATAGTAGCTGGGTTTAAAATGTTAAAAGCAGCTTGTTTCCTATGCCATCAATCAATTCCACATTTTATTTATTTACTGATTAATTGATTGAGATGGAGTCTTGCTCTGTCACCCAGGCTAGAGTACAGTGGCACAATCTTGGCTCACTGCAATCTCTGCCTCCCATGTTCAAGAGATTCTTCTGCTTAAGTCTCCCGAGTTGCTAGGATTCCAGGTGCCCGCCACCACGCCCAGCTAATTTTTTTAGTTTTAGTAGAGATGGGGTTTCGCCATGCTGGCCAGGCTGGTCTTGAACTCCTGATCTCAGGTGATCTGCCAGCCTTGGCATCCCGCGAAGTCCTGGGATTACAGGCGTGGGCCACCACTCCTGGCCAACAGGCTCCTTTTTCTGTAACAAACCCTGATCAAGAAGCTCTGGGGTGGAACTGAGATTCTGTATTGAGGAACGGAATGATTACAGCAAGAGAAATTGCATATTTGGCACCTATATATCAGTATAGCTGAACATTGTGCCATGAGGTTCACATTTGTCTTCCCGCAATCGTCCCCACAACTCCCTTAGATGGCTATGATCAGTTTCAGCTTACGGATGCATAAGTGGATGCTCAAAGAGTTTCCATAACCTGCCCAGGGCAGGGCTGCCAGGAATCCTGAGCAGGGTTGTTGGCTGAAAATCTTGTGTCCTTCCTCTCCTCTGCCCACCACCAAGCAGGGGCTCCTGCTCTGTGAACACAGAACTTATATGGCCTTTCCCCATCCTTTAAGACAGACCTGAAGTATGTTGCCAGCCCCGCATCACAGCCCAGTGGGAAGGCAACTGAATCTGGCCTCAGAAGACCTGGATTTGAGTTCTAACTCTGTTATGCTACGTCCGCCAATAATTAACCTCACCAGAAAACAGAAATGATAGCATTCCACTGTTAAGAGTCATCCTTACAAAAATTGGTGTTTACTAAGTAAAGTCAAGGGAGCCAAAAGTAAAAGCTCTAAAGGAGAAATGTTGGTTATGATGAGAAGGTCTTAAATAGTTCCTTTTCTTTCTTTTTTTTTGAGACAGGGTCTCACTCTGTCGCCCAGGCTGGAGTGCAGTGGTGCCATGTCAGCTCACTGCAGCCTCCACCTCCCAGGTTCAAGGGATTCTCATACCTCAGCCTCCCGAGTAGCTGGGATTATAGGTATGCACCATCATACCCAGCTAATTTTTTTAAATATATTTTTATATTTTTCATATTTTTAGTAGAGAAGGGTTTCATCATGTTGCCAGGCTGGTCTTGCACTTTTGACCTCAAATGATCTGCCCACCTCAGCCTCCTGAGTGCTGGGATTACAGGCATGAGCCACTGCGCCTGGCCAAATAGCTCTTTTTCTAAGGCTAGCTGCAGATGAAGATAATCCTACTGCTTACTCCAGCATCCTTGAAAGTACGTTGAAAAAAACTCAATGGAAACAAAGCCATGCATGCAAACATGCACTGCCCCACGCAGGAGGCAGCCTGGGTGGGACACCCAGCTCCACCACGGAGCAACACGCCCAGCTCACTTCACCTTCCTGTGCTCCAGGGTCCTTGTCTTGGGTAAAATCTAGAAAACTAGCAGTCCGCATCCCCCAGGGATAATTCGAAGGTTAACTTGTGAAAATGCAATTGAGGTTAGCCACTATAATCTATAACAAGCACAAGGCTGAAAACTTGGCCTCCCAAAGTCTGGGACTATAGGTGTGAGCCACCACACCTGGCTCCAATATTACTGGAATAATTTTTTAAATTACAGTGATTAGTATACTATAATGCTAATTCATTATTTACTCATTCAAAATAATGGAAACAATTTTGCAGAGAAAAGAAAAGATAGGCCAGGCATGGGGGTTTATGCCTATAATCCCAGCACTTTGGGAGGCTGAGGTGAGAGAATCACCTGAATCCAGGAGTTTCAGACCAGACTGGGCATCACAGCAAGACCTTGTCTCTACAAAATTTGTAAAAATTGGCTGAGCATGGTGGCACATGCCTGTGGTCCCAGCTACCTGGGAGGCTGAGAAAGGAGGATCACTTGAGTCCAGGAGGTTGAGGCTCAGTGAGCCATGATCGAACCATTGCACTCCAGCCTGGGCAACAGAATGAGACTCTGTCTCATAAAAAAAAAAAAAAGAAGAAAAAGAAAGAAAGAAAAAAGGAAAAAGAAAAAATGCCCATGAGGCGTTATATTAAAATAGCACAAACAGGCCAGGTTTGGTGGCTCACAGCTGTAATCCCAGCACTTTGCGAGGTCAAGGTGGGCAGATCACCTGAGCTCAGGAGTTTGAGACCCGCATAGCCAACATGCTGAAACCCCGGCTCTATTAAAAATACAAAAATTAGCTGGGCATGTCGGGGTGCTCGTAATCCCAGCTACTCAGGAGGCTGAGGCAGGAGAATTGCTGAAACCCAGGAGGCAGAGGCTGCAGTAAGCTGAGTTTGCACGACTGCACTCCAGCCCGGGCAACAGAGTGAGACTCCGTCTCAAAAAAATTAAATAAATAAAATAAGATAACACAAATAACACACATTAGTTTACTGATATTCTTTCTAGTATTTCAAAAGGTTTCATGATTTTCTAAAATGTTGTTTTGATTTAATTACAGAACGTTTCAGGAGAGCATGATGTTTACAGCTCCTCCCAAAAGAACGTCTGACTGAGAAACCTGTACTCACAGTTCTCCTGAAAATAAAAGGAACACTATGTATTGCAAGACATTTAATGTGGATCTGTACCTCCTATAATTTATTCCATAAATTACTATCATTTTGGATTAACAAAAGGAACAAAATCCAAAATACAGATATGACTGACTATTAAAAAGTCATGATTAACACTGAGTAAATAAAACATAAAAAACTTGGTCATAACGCAGCAAAGGAATATGAGGGGTTGCAGTGGCTCACGCTTATAATCCTAGCACTTTGGGAGGCCGACGCAGGTGGATCATTTGAGGTCAGAAGGAGTGTGAGACCAGCCTGGTCAACAGGGTGAAACCCCGTCTCTACCAAAAATATAAAAAATTAGCTGGGTGTGGTGGCGTGTGCCTGTAATCCCTGCTACTCGGGAGGCTGAGACAGGAGAATCACTTGAACCTGAGAGGCAGAGGTTGCAGTGAGCCGAGATTCACTCCAGCCTGGGCAACACAGTGAAACTCCCTCTAAAAAAAAAAAAAAAAAAAAAAGAGAGAGAGAGAGACAAAGCACTGACAAAAGAAACCAAACAGGAAGAAAATATAAACCTTTGCAAGGTCAAGGGAAGTTCAGGGTCCAGAGAAGCAGTCCAAGATCATGTTAAGATTGACTGTATTCATTTTATCATTATATTAGATATTTGTGCTTCATTCTGAACCTTGGTATTGTTTCACTGCATCCTTCTGTCACTAAAGAAATCATTAATGAATGGTCTAGCAGAGGTTGTCATCTCATTTAGGGCTCCAGTGCAGGGTTTCTCACGCTCAGCACTGGAGACATTTCGGGCCAGGCCACTCTGTTGTGGAGCTCTCCTGGGCATTCATTGCGGGATGTTTAGCTGCCTCCCTGGCCTCTATTCTCTAGATACCAGTAGCGGCGCCTGAGCTGCAATCCCTGAGACAACCAAACTCTGGATGTTGACAGGTGTTGCTGGAGTAGGGAGCAAAACTGTCCCTAGTTGAGAGCCGCTGCGCTGATGTGAACAGATGAAAATTTATCTCCGTTTATCGGCACAGTGTTGTTTTAAACCAATGGGTTGATCTTAAGGCATTTATCTCTTCCCGACTTTTAGACCTATCCAAGGCCAGATGCTACACATTTCTAGTTTAGAAAGAATTGAATTGAGATGTTTTCAAACGCCTTCCTGCCCCAGGGCCCTGGCTGCTCTCTATTGAATGCTTGTCCCAGGCAAGTCCTACTCATCCCTCAAGTCTTGTTAAGTAGCCTTAACCGAGAAGCCCTTTCCTGACCCCAGGGCATGAGCACGTCAGGAATCCTATGGTATGTTCTCTTAGCACATTGTACTCTTACTTTGTGGCAACTACCATAATTGCAATTAAATAATCACTTTGTCATTATTATTGAATATCACCTCCATTTCAGCAGAAGCCATAGCAATCTTGTTGGCTCATGTCTGTAATCCTAGCAGTTTGGGAGGCCAAAGCAGGCGGATCACCTCAGGTCAGGAGTTGGAGACCAGCCTGGCCAACTAGAACTCTACTAAAAATACAAAAATTAGCCAGGTATGCTGGTGCATGCCTGTAATCCCAGCTACTTTGGAGGTTGAGGCAGGAAAATCACTTGAACCTGAGGGGTGGAGGTTGCAGTGAGCCAAGATTGCGCCATTGTACTCCAGCCTGAACAACAGAGACAGACTCTGTCTCAAAAAAAAAAAAAAGTTTATCACTGGCCAAGTGGTTACTTTATCACTAGTAACAAATTATTCGTACTACACACGTAATCTAAGTACAAGGATACAGACCATAGCTTAAAGATAAGTCCCTTAAGGCAAAATTGTAGCTAAGAATATACTTTGAGCAAACATTCTTCTCTTTGGTTAACAATAAGACCTGTTTATGAAAAAACAGTAATGGTGACAAGAGGAACAGTTACATCTGCTTCATTAGACAGCAGTGAATGAGCCAAGGAATGGAAGGTATTTAACTGGGGACATCTTTCCATTTTTTTTTGACCTACTTATAAGCATTAATTTTTTTTTTTTTTTTTTTTTTTTTTTTTTTGATACAGAGTTTTGCTCTTGTCACCCAGGCTGGAGTCCAATGGCGCCATCTCGACTCACTGCAACCTCCGCCTCCCAGGTTCAAGTGATTGTCCTGCCTCAGCCTCCCCAGTAGCTGGGGTTATAGGCAACTGCCACCACACCCAGCTAATTTCTGTATTTTTAGTAGAGTCAGGGTTTCACCATGTTGGTCAGGCTGGTCGAACTCCTGACCTCGTGATCCGCCCTCAGTCTCCCAAAGTGCTAGGATTACAGGCGTGAGCCACCATGCCTGGCCGGGATCCGTAACTTTTACATGATTCTCAAAGGTGTGAAGTTTAAGACCCACCGTCTTACATGGTTTTATTTAATTTTAATCTTCTAGGGATATTCCCACTGTATTTGGTCCAACTCGTAGGAAGAAAAAGAATAAAGTTTTGCTCACCGATTTCCTCTCCTGTTTCAGTTCCTGAACGTAGCGTGCCAAGTCCACAATGATCTGTGACGCCATGTTCTCGGAGATAACCTCATGCTGCCCAGCATAATCATTCATTTCATTCAGGGTGGAAATGAAAGCTTTACATGACGTATACCTATGGAACAGAACACACACCACAGCTTTTCATACAAGGCCACATTCATTCTTATTCTGCTTTACACCAAGGAACTATTAATTAAAATGAGGTTAATTGGCATCCACCTCCCATAGGATCCTGAGTATTCATTACACATCCAGTGTTCTCATCAAAATGGGTCAGAATTAATTACAATTGAAACACTTTTCGTTTTGCAAAACTGAAGCGCTCCGTGTAATGTCATATTTGGCTTCGTTTATACTTAGGCCAGATATAATCCAAAATTAATATACACGCTATATGTACTAATGTAAAGGGTATTTAGATCTACATCAGAGATACAATACTTGAGCTGTCTAGTGTTAAGATGCCTTAATTGCTGATTGAAATGGACATACTTCTTGGATGAATGACTAGCATGACAGGTACTCCGGATAGTGCCAAACCAAATCAAGACTCCAGAATGCAGATTCCGTACTTCCTGTTTTTGCTTAATTACATTCTAAAGTTTTCCTAATTACTTTAATTGAAACAATCTGACACAGCTCCAGTGACTCCATACAGGAAAAGTTAATTATGTTTTTATTGTTTTCTCCACCAATTTAAAAACTGACACAAAACTAATGGGAAATGCAACTTATTTTGATAGACATGTATTTCTCCTTTCTGTGTGTCAGCATCAATGGCATGTGAGCATTACCAGACAATTTTTAGTGGTAAACATACTTGTATTCTTCTTCCTCCTTCGAGTTCTTTTTAGGTTGGTACTTCTTTGAAAGATTCCTAAAATAAAAATGCAGACATGTCACATGTCAGCTTTATAGAGAAAGATAATTAAGAAATCAGGAATGAAAGATGACATTAGTGCTTTTGTTACACATTTTAAAACAAACAAAAAAACTGTCTACAGCTGAAATCCATTTCCTTCAATCTTTCAACAAGCATGATGAAGCTCCTTTTATTAGGCACTTGCTTTTCATCTTTTGTCTCAAAGGCAGAGTAAATAAGAACAGAATTATTCAATTGGAGAGGATGGACCATGTGTAAATATGCAGTGGCTTTCTTTTTTTTTTTGAGATAGAGTCTTACTCTGTCGCCCAGGCTGGAGTGCAATGGCGTGATCTCAGCTCACTGCAACCTCTGACTCTCGGGTTCAAGCAATTCTCCTGCCTCAGCCTCCTGAGTAGCTGGGACTACAGATGTATGCCACCATGCGAGGCTAATTTTTTTGTATTTTTAGTTGAGACGGGGTTTCACCATGTTGGTCAGGCTGGTCTTGAACTCCTGACCTCAAATGATCTGCCTGCCTCGGCCTCCCAAAGTGCTGGGATCACAGATGTGAGCCACCGCGCTTGGTCGTGCAATAGCTTTCATTTGTAGCACTGAGGTGTTTTCCTTATCAGGCCACCATTCCCTCGTGGTCATCCTGAGTTGGGGTGTTACTGCTCCAAATCCAAGGAAAACTGTGTCCAAATGTTTAAATTAAAAATCAAAGTGCCAGGGGCATGTTTCTAAGGCTGTGTGGCTGCTCCACCAGAGAGCACATGAAAATGACCTGTGAAGAAGTCTATTTGAAGGAAATTGAGACAGTATTTTGGGGGTGTTGATGCTAAGACATTTAACTAGAAAAACTTTTACCCTGCCTAGCAGGTTTGCATTGAACACATTCAGGTTAGCCAAAATCATCCAGTTTCCCTTCCTAATCTCATCTCCAGGTTAAGAATCTAAATATTTTTCTTTATATTCTCAAAAAGACACAAAAACTAAGAGGTAATCATGGGGGAAAAAAAACCCCAAAAACAAAAAAGTCTCACTAACCCTGGTTCTACTGACTAATTTCTCTTGGGTCCTGACTTTAGGTGACCATAGTTAGAGAAACAGCCATAACATGTTTTCTTGTTTCTTTGAGACAGAGTAGTGCTGTTGCCCAGGCTGGAGTGCAGTGACGTGATCTTGGCTCACTGCAACCTCCGTCTCCTGGGTTCAAGTGATTCCCCGGTCTTAGACTCCCAAGTAGCTGGGATTACAGGCATGCACCACCACGCCCAGCTAATTTTTGTAGCTGGGCTACAAACATGGGTTTCACCATATTGACGAGGCTAGGCTGGAACTCCTGAACTCAGGTGATCCGCCTGCCTTGGCCCCCCAAAGTGCCACTGCACCTGGCCAAGAAACAGCGACAGCATGTTGAGCAGTAATCCACAGTAGGAACTCTCCATGTGTCAGCATCTCAGTGTTCACTTCCTTGTTAATTCCCTGTTGCTATTCCTCTTTATTATTTCACATTTTACTTCTATTTCTTCTACTTCCCCCAAATCTACAAACGTGCCTAGAAAAATGTATAATAACAAATTTACAGTTTTGATCATGGTACTTTTGCATACCAAATGACATGTGGTTTCATCTGTAACAAATGCTACTGGATGATGGGAAAGGCCCCTGGCTTTAGTACAAAGGGCACTGCTCTGGGAATGAAGGGACCATGTGCCCGGACAGCATGATCTCAGCAAATGAGCCAATCTGTGTTTCCTGTTCCTAATCTGTACGTCAGCAGGGGTTGGACGACATGACCTCTATTGTCCTTCTTGTTTTGAAATTCTGAGGGACTAGATAACATCCAGTAGAACATCAACTGTTGCAATTATTCAAAAAACGGAAACATGTATATAACAGTTTAAAAATTATAATTAGACTAACTGATGAAAGAAAAATGTACTTAATTGAAGACTGCGATCATGTCGGCATATACTTCAGCATATAAACTATAACATGCTTTCTCTGCTGATACTGCAGATACGTAGCAGTGTTTAATAATTCTAGAGCCAAAAGAATGTGGAAAAGCAATTATTTCCTTAAAGAAAGTCCTTTGGAGAAAAAACAATGCAAAAAAGATAAATATTTTATGTCAAAAGTAAAGTACAGGTCTTTGAGTTGGCTTATTATCACAACCACTCCTTAAAAGACAGATGTAGTAAAAACACCACCACAAGGATCAAGAATGAAAGGGAAGTGTGTGCAAAACAGATGACTATGTAATCAATGGGTTATTTTCCAAATATATTGAGAGTAGCACATATGGGAGATCAGAGTATCGGAAAAGCCTAGTGGCTGCATGCGAAATACTTTTAGTGCATGGTTTATTTAAAAATTCATTTTTATTTATTTTAATTTTTTTTTGAGATACAGGGTCTTGTTCCGTCACCTGGACTGGAGTGCAGTAGAACGATCATGGCTCACTGCAGCCTCGAACTCCTGGGCCCCAGGGATCCTCCCACCTTAGCCTCCCAAGTAGCTAGGACCACAGGTGCACACCCCCAGGCCCAGCTCATTTTTATTATTTTTTGTCTGTAGAGACAGAGCCTTGTCATGTTGCTGAGGCTGGTCACAAACTCCTAGCCTCAAGCAATCCTCCCATCTCAGCCTCTCAAAGTGCTGGAATCATAGGCATCAGCCACCGTGCCCAGACTACCGCGTGATTTTAAATATTAATCATTTCTTCTGTTGCCAGTAACTTACAAATTGAAAATACAACTTCTAAATTCACACTTCATATAAAAATTATTTCACAATGTTAAATCCACGTTTTCTTTTTAGCTTCCTTCCAGTCCTTAGCAGCCATAAAATCACGTAAATTGTATATCTAATTGAAGGACACCTCAGTTGAATCTGAATCTTCTGATACTGGCAAAACCAGTACTCTTTATAGTTCTCTTTCATCGGTCAAAGCCTAAACAGGATTAAATTCGATCCCTTGCAGGTGATATTCTGTAAAGACCATTGAGTTCTGATAAATGGGAATCACTTTGACAATGCTGGCGTATATGGCATTCAAAGTGCTTCTTAAAAGCACTAATGAATAATTCACTCTATAAATACCAGCATAAATCTAAAAGCTAAAGAGATCTAGAAGTGAACTTCATTTCTAAGGATATTTCTCTCAAGCACTACTACAAAAAAAGACCAACTTTCCACTGCTGTTCTCTCGGGACAAACTTTTTGCCCTATTTGTATTATGTTATTTAAAACACGAACAAGCAAATAAACCACTTTTTAAAAATCTTTCAATTTATGGGGTCTTTCTGAGAAATCTGATGTGTTTTCAGGTAGAGAATCTCAACTTGTTTTTCAGGTAGTCTAACTAAAAAGGCAAAAGAAAAAATAAACATCCTTTTATAAGGATGGTGGATTTAGACCTGGCTGATTCGACGAACCACAGGAAGGTTTCAAAAATTAAATACTCGGCCCTATTCCAGACCCTCTGCAACAGAAGGTCCAGGGTGGGGCCAAGGAATGTTTTGTTTTGTTTTCACTCTTTCTTTTTTCTTTTTAAGCTCACCACAAGGTTTCTGGGTCAAGATGGCAGAATAAAATCCAGCCAGAGAATTGCACTTTCCCAACAACAAAAGCCAGGGAAAATTTTAACAGCAGAAAATTTCTTTAAAAAAATGAAGAGGCTGGGTACAGTGGCCGATGCCTGTAATCCCGGCACTTTGGGAGGCCTAGGCAGGCTGATCATGAGGTTAGGAGTTTGGGACCAGCCTGACCAACACGGTGAAACCCCCATCTCTAGTAAAAATACAAAAATTAGCTGGGCGTGGTGGCGGGTGCCTGTAACCCCAGCTACTCGGGAGGCTAAGACTGGAGAATCGCAACACGGGAGGCGGAGGTTGGAGTGAGCCAAGATCGTGCCACTGCACTCCAGCCTGGGTGACAGAATGAGACTCGTCTCAAAAAAAGAAAAAAAAAAAAAAGAAGAAAGGAGTCTAACCTCAGGCCATCCACTTTAGAAGGTGACAACCAAGAAGAGAAACGGAAAATTCTGGGACAGCTAAGAATGGAAGCTGACTCCTTTCTCTCTATCACAGGAAGATAAACACATCCACTAACACTGAAAATCAACCCAGACAGGAATACACTGAGATGGAGGCGCTCAGAGAATAGTGACAGAAAAACTGTGAGAGAAAGACATCCATGCTGACCACCCAAGGCCTTGGGCAGGAGCCGGGGCTCGCCCCCGGGAAGTCCACTTTCCAGGCCTCTAAGCTGAGCGCCTGGGCGTTCACCCCAAACCCAGGGATTCCACGGGATTAGGGATAGGGTTCGGTTGTGTCCCTACCCAAATCTCAACTTGAATTGCATCTCCCAGAATTCCCACGTGTTGTGGGAGGGACCCGGGGGAGGTGAATCATGGGGGCTGGTCTTTCCCGTGCTAGCCTCGTGATAGTGAACAGGTCTCATGAGAGCTGATGGGTTTATCAGGGGTTTCCACTTTTGCTTCCTCATTTTCCCTCGTCTCCACTATGTAAGAAGCGCATTTCGCACCCCTGCCATGATTCTGAGGCCTCCCCAGCCACGTGGAACTGTAAGTAAAATTACACCTCTTTTTCTTCTCAGTCTCGTGTATGTCTCTATCAGCAACATGAAAACGGACTAATACGATGAGGAAAATCTTTGCCCTAATGGTGTAAACCCCATAACAGAATCTCTAACAAAGTTTCAGAAGGAATGACAGAGTCAAGTCTCCAAGCCAGGCCCTTTCCCTACCCTGACTCTGTAAACACCTGTCCTCAGCTTTCAGCAAACCAAGCAGAACATACAACACCCCAGCCTCAAGTGGAACTCAAAGGGAAAGGCCAATGGTACCAGAAATGGAAGGAAGCGTGGCAAGGAACACTCACCTACACTCCATCAGAGCAGACAGGGCGCTGCGCGGCTTACACGGAAACAAACGCACGCCAGGTGCTGGCCTAAGACCTTGACACTTGTTACCTCATTAAGCCCAGTCAGCAACCGTATAAGGTGGTGAGGAGGAGGAGGAGGAGGAGGAGGAGGAGGAGGAGGATGATTCACATTTTACAGATGAAAAAGAAACAAGGAGAGTAATTTGACCCAAGTCATAGTGCTGTTAAGTGGAAAAACCAGGATTACATCCCAGGCATGGGGACTCTTGAGTCTAAACTCAACCACTTCGCTAAATGGCCCCTATTAAATACAAGCAAGGTGGCTAGGCGAGTTGGCTCAAGCCTGTAATCCCAGCACCTTGGGAGGCTGAGGCGGGCAGGTCACCTGAGGTCACGAGTTTGAGACAAGCCTGGCCAACATGGCAAGACCCCGTCTGTACTAAAAATATAAAAATTAGCCAGGCGCGGGCCAGGTGCGGTGGCTCATGACTGTAATCCTAGCACTTTGGGAGGCCAAGGCAGGTGGATCACCTGAAGTCAGGAGTTTGAGACCAGCCTGACCAATACAGTGAGAACCCAGCTCTACTGAAAATACAAAATTGCCCAGGTGTGGCAGCACATGCCTGTAATCCAGCTACTTGGGAGGCTGAGGCAGGAGAATCGCTTGAATCCAGGAGGCGGTGGGTGCAGTGAACCCAGATCGTACCATTGCACTCCACCCTGAGCAACAAGAGCAAAGCTCCATCTCAAAAAAAAAAAAAAAAAAATCAGCCAGGCATGGTGGTGTGCACCTGTAATCCCAGCTACTTGGGAGGCTGAAGCAGGAGAATCGCTTGAACCTGGGAAGCAGTGGTTGCAGTCAGCTGAAATGGTGCCATTGCACTCCAGCCTGGGCAACAGAGTGAGTGAGACTTTGTCTCAAAAAAAAAAAATTTAAACCAATAAATACAAGCAAGGTGGAAGATATGACAGGTAATACAGAAGGAAAAGAAAAAAAAAAGTCTGCAAGAAAACATAAGAAAAATAAGCAAAATCACACTCCTCCAGATTATTTATACCGTAGACAAACAGTAAAAACACAAAGGCAATAAATCAAGAATCCTGTGGCCAGGTGCTATAGCTTACGCCTATGATCCCAGCACTTTGGGAGGCCGAGGCAGGCAGATCACCTGAGGTCAGAAGTTCTAGACTAGCCTGACCAACATGGTGACACCCCATCTCTACTAAAAATACAAAAATTAGCCAGGTAGGGTGGCGCACGTCTGTAATCCCAGCTATTTAGGAGGCTGAGGCAGGAGAATTCCTTGAACCTGGGAGGCGGTGGTTGCAGTGAGCCAAGATCATGCCATTGCATTCCAGCCTGGGCCACAGAGCAAGACTCTGTCAAAAAAAAAAAAAAAAAAAAATCCTAACACTACAGGATAAAATAAAATGGGATGAGAAGGAAGACAGAAAGCCAAGGAAATGAACTAAGGACTAAAACATACCGCTACAGAACCCATCAGTAAATGAGGGAGGATATGAAATTTAATAGAGGAAAGGTTTGAAATAACCATCATGTGAAAACGACTAAAATAATCAGAAACAACACTAAAGAATAAGAAGATGAAACGTAAGGATAAGTCATATCTCTGAAGCATATGACCCAGTAAGTAGAATAGAAAAAAACAGACATAATCAAACAAAGTTCCCCTGAAATAAATGAAGCATAGAATTTACACAGGAAAGAGTCTAAGAAAAACTGAGAAATGATGATCAATTCCAAGGCATTGCTTAGTGAAGTTATCAGACTGCTAGGCTGAACTAAATATTCGCTCACGAACAGCCACGTTACCTACAGAGAAAACCATCTGGCTGGCCCCAGACTTTTTCATCAAAAGACGATGCAGCCACATTGAGAGAAAAACCGTGACCAGAGGACAACTGAGTCAAAGTGTTGTATAGTAGCATTCTCAAGCAAGAAAGAGCTCGGGGAACATGTCCCAAGATCTAACTGGGGAAAAATATCCTTCCTTAATGCCAAGAGTCAAGGAGAGAGACTGCAGTAGAGGGAAGTGCTGAGAAGGGTCTACATTCAAATATAGAACGAAGAAAAACCAACGGGGGGCTTCGGGGTTTAGAACCAAGTCATAAAACTCAACTGGAAGAAGCAAAACATGTAAATATTATTTTCCTTATCTTTCATAGCAGTGAGTCAAACACACACACAATAATGACATCCTACAGGCTTTTCATAATCTGTTTGACACATTTTACAAAAGTTTCCTATTTATTTTTTGAGACAGAGTCTGTCACCCAGGCTGGAGTGCAGTGGCATGATCTTGGCTCACTGCAACCTCTGCCTCCCAGGGTCAAGTGATTCTTGTGCCTCAGCCTCCTAAGTAGCTGGGATTACAGGCACACACTACCACATCCGGCTAATTTTTGTGTTTTTAGTAGAGAAATGAGGTTTTACCATGTTGGCCAGGCTGGCCTCAAGAACTCCCGATGTTAGGTGATCTGCCTGCCTCAGCCTCCCAAAGTGCTTGGATTACAGGCATGAGCCACCACACCCGACCCAAGAGTTTACTATTTAAAGTTTAGCAAATCCCTCAGTTTTGCTGTACTGTCGTTTATATTGTTAAGTTTAAATCCATTTCTTTATATAGCTATATAATATATATATATATAATATGCAACATGTTGTATAAAATGATTTCTATTTAGTTACCCTTTATATACAGTGAGCTCCAATTACAAACAGATCAAGACTTGAATGGTTCACTTTTTAAAAACATAAATGGCTCAAATGTATCAAAAGATGTTCAACCCCATTCATACTAAGAGAAAAGCAATTTAAGACCTAGAGGTACCAATTGTTAAGTATCAAGTTGACAAAGATCAGCATGGTAACAGAAGGCAGCAGTGGGGGTGAGGCTGAGCAGGCCCTGCTACTCTGCTAACGGAGTGTCGGGGGCCACAGCTTCTGAGAAAGGCACCGGAGATCATGCCACTGCACTCCAGCCTGGGTGACAGAGACTCCGTCTCAAAAGTAAATAAAATAATATTAGGTTTGTCAGACTTAGAAAAAAATATTAGGAATTTCAACCTATACTACCTTGAAGAGACAGTGTCTACAGCAAGGGTTGGCAAACTTTTTCTGTAAAGGACCAGAGAGTAAATATTTCAGACTTGCAGATAACTGCATCTCTTTAGCAACTACTCAACTGCCGACAGCCTTGCAAAAGTGGCCACAGACAATACACACAGGCATGGCAACGTTCCAACAAGTCTTTATTTACAAAACCAAGCGGATGGATTTGACCTATGCTAAGACCTGACCTACAGGAATCAAAGTCTCATATAAGTTTATGTCTAAAACAAGTTAGCATTTCCCCCTGCAGTGTAGAAAAAAATTATTTAACGATAGATGTCTCTGCCAAAGGTCACATCGATTTTTTTATTTTTGAGATGGAATCTCGCTCTGTCGCATAGGCTGGAGTGCAGTGGCACGATGTCGGCTCAGTGCAACCTCCGCCTACTGGGTCCAAGCGATTCTCCTGCCTCAGCCTCCTGAACAGCTGGGACTACAGGCGCGTTCCACCACGCTAGGCTAATTTTTGTATTTTTATAAGAGACTGGGTTTCGCCATGTTGGCCAGGATGATATCGATCTCTTGACTTCGTGATCCGCCCACGTTGGCCTCCCAAAGCTCTGGGATTACAGGTGTGAGCCACTGCGCCGGGCCAACACTGATGTTTCAACATCACGTTACTATTTCAAGCAAGTGTCTATTGAATATGCCGTAGCCACATTGGCCTTTCTATTCCTCATACGTGTTCCCATCTCGGGACCTTTGCGCTTGCTCCCCCCGCACCCTCCCATGCCTGGCTTCTTTTTGTGATTCACTTCTCAAGCAATGGGTTTTCCCTGACCAGCCTAAGTAAGTAACCGCCCCCCACTTCATTCTCTGTCGCATCACTGCATTTACATATTTGGAGTCATAAATGCTATCTTTAAATGCTGGAATTCTTTGCTAATTTGCATGCAGTTCCGCTTTCTGCTGTGAGAAGGTGAGCACTCCAGGTTCAGCCACTTCCTGTGTCTCGTTCATTAAAGCATCCCCAGTGACTGAGACTCGGCTGGCATGCTGCTGTTCTACCTTTTGTTATTAAAGCCTCATCAGCTCTCACAGGCCGGTGCAAACACATAATTCCCCATAAGGCAAAGCTGGCTAAGTCTTAGGCCTGTACCCTACCAATTTACTCAATCTACAAATATTTAGTGAGTACCCACTATGTGCCAGGCACTGGTCCGCACTATGATACATTAGTGAACACAACCCAAAGATCCCCACCCTTAAGGGGCTTGCATTCTAGCTGAGAGGACGCAGGAGACAATGAGCAGAAAATGTAATACACAGGAGATTTCTTTTTTTTTTTTTTTGGAGACGGAGTTTCGCTCTCGTTACCCAGGCTGGAGTGCCATGGCGCCATCTCGGCTCACCGCAACCTCCGCCTCCTGGGTTCAGGCAATTCTCCTGCCTCAGCCTCCTGAGTAGCTGGGATTACAGGCACGTGCCACCATGCCCAGCTGATTTTTTGTATTTTTAGTAGAGACGGGGTTTCACCATGTTGACCAGGATGGTCTCGATCTCTTGACCTCGTGATCCACCCGCCTCGGCCTCCCAAAGTGCTGGGATTACAGGCATGAGCCACCGCGCCCGGCTACACAGGAGATTTCTATGGGAAGGTTTGGGGAGATGTTGTTCAAATGAGACAAAATTTTTTATTAGAAGAAGTAAGTTCAAGAGATCTATTGTACAACACGGTATCTTCAGTTAATAACAATGTATTGTATACTTGAAAATTGCTGGGCCAGGTGCTAACACCTGTAATCCCAGCACTTTAGGAGGCCTCAGCGGGAGGATTGCTTGAACCCATTAGTTCAAGACCAGCATGGGCAACATGGCAAAATTCCATCTCTACAAAAAACACAAAAATTAGCCAGGTGTGGCAGCGCATTTCTGTGGTCCCAGTTACTTGGGAGGCTGAGGTGGGGGAATCACTTGAGCCCAGGAGGTAGAGGTGAGCCAAGATCATGCCACTGCACTCCACCCTGGGTCACAGAGTTGAGACCCTGTTTCAAAAGAAGAAAAGGAAGGAAGGGGAGGGGAGAGAAGGAGGGAAACTGCTAAATTGTTAGAAGAGTAGATTTTAATGTTCTTACCTCAAAAAAAAAAATAAGTTTGTGCAGTAATGCATATATTAATTAACCTGATTTGGGCATTCTGCAGTGTTACATATTTCAAAGCATCATGTTGTACACCATAAATATGTACAATTTTATATACAAATAATACAGAAATGGATATTTTGTCAATTTTCAAAAATAAATAAATGAAAAAATTATATAAAATGGTAGAAAGTTACCAGTAATATAGGAAAAGTGGAAAGCAAAGCAGGCTAAGTGAGCTAGGGGATGAGGCAGGCCTCACTGAGCAGGCACTGGAAGGAGGAGAGGGAGTCAGCAACATGGAGCTAGGGAAGAACACTGCAGTGATATCTACATGGAAGGGTCAGCACAATGCTTCCGGGTGAGGGTATGCCTGGCATGTACAAGAAACAGGAAGGAGGCCTCTGTATGGTTACAGCAGAGAGAAGGAGGAAGTGAGTTAAAACATGTCACAAACGTGTGGGAACCAGATTATACAGGGTTTTGTAGGACATTCACTGTAAGGCTTTTGGATTTACTCAGAATGAAATGGAGATGCACTGGAATTTTGAACAGAGGAGTACTGTCATCTGGCTGCTTTGTAGAAATCAGGGAATAGGGGATACAGGTAGAATAAGGGAAACGAGTTAGTAGACTCATAATAACCAGGCAAAAGATTCATGGACCACATGGGCCATGTGACATGGACCACAGTGGCAGCAGTGGAGGTAGTAACAAGTGTCAGAATCTGTAGAGTAGCCAGGATTTCCTGATAGCTTGGACTGGGGAGTGTGAGAGAAAAAAGGGAGCCAGAGATGATGATGCCAGGGTTTTTTGTTGTTGTTGTTTGTTTGTTTATCTGTTTTGGGATGGAGTTTCACTCTTGTTGTCCAGGCTGGAGTGCAATGGCGTAACCTCCACCTCCCAGGTTCAAGCGATTCTCCTGCCTCAGCCCTCCTGAGTAGCTGGGACTACAGGCATGTGCCACTATGCCTGGCTAATTTTGTATTTTTAGCAGAGACAAGGTTTCTCCATGTTGGTTGGGCTGGTCTTGAACTCCCGACCTCAGGTGATCTGCCCACTTTGGCCTCCCAAAGTGCTGGGATTACAGCATGAGCCCCAATGCCCAGCCTGTTTGTTTTTGAGTTGGAGTCTTGTTCTGTTACCCGGGCTGGAGTGCGGTGGCACAATCTCGACTCACTGCAGCCTCTGCCTCCTGGGTTCAAGTGATTCTCCTCCCTCAGCCTCCCAAGTAGCTGGGATTACAGGCGCCCACCACCAGGCCTGGCTAATGCTTTTGTATTTTTAGTAGAGACAGAGTTTCCCCATGTTGGCCAGGCTGGTCTTGAACTCTTGACTTCAAGTGATCCACCCTCACCTGGCTGATGCCAGGGTTTTTTTTTTACCTAAACCAGGAAGTATGCAGCTACCCTCAGGTGAGTGGAGGAAAATCTAGGCCGTGGAAATGCAGATTTTTATTTTTTTGATTTAGGGTCTTGCTGTGTTGCCCAGGCTGCAGTGCAGTAGTGTAATTATGGCTCACTGCAGCCCCAATGTCTTGGGCTCAAGCATCCTCCCTCCTCAACCTCTCGAGTAGCTGGGACTACAGGTGTGCACCACCATGCCTGGCTAATTTTTAAAAATTCTTTTTAGAGGCAGGGTCTTGCTATGTTGCTTAGGCTGGTCTCCAACTCCTGGCTTTCAAATAATCCTCTCACCTCGGCCTACTGAAGTGCTGGGATTATAGGTATGAGCCACTTCACTTCGCCTAGACATGTGGATTCTATTTATTTATGAATTTATTTATTTATTTTTTATTTTTGAGATGAAATCTTGCTCTCTTGCTAGGCTGGACTGCAACCTCTGCCTCTTGGGTTCAAGTAATTGTGCTGCCTCAGTCTCTTGAGTAACTGGGACTACAGGTGTGCGCCACCAAGCCCAGCCAATTTTTGTAATTTCAGTAGAAACGGGGTTTCACCACGTTGACCAGAATGGTCTTGATCTCTTGACCGCATGATCCGCCCACCTATAATCCCAAAGTGCTGGGATTATAGGCGAGAGCCACCGCACCCGGCCAACATGTGGATTTTTAAGTTGGGAAGATCAGGTGTTCAGTTTCAGACGTTTTTAGACATTTCCAAGTGGAGATTTTGAGCAAGCTGTTTCTGGAATTCAGGGGAGAGGTCTGGCTTGGAGATCCCTATCTGTGAGTTGCTGTCATATGGGTCATATCTAAAGCCACGAGACAGTTGAGGTCACCAGGAGAGTACAGACTGGGAAGGGAGAAGGACTGAGAAGCAGGCACTGGGTATAGCAATGTGAACAGGCAGGGGAAGAAGAGGGGCCAGCAAGGGAGACTGCGACAGGAAGAACACCAGGAGCCCTCTTGAGAGCTCACCCATAGCCCATTTTCACACGAAAGATAACACTGCTTGACTAACAGTGTAATATTCAAATAATCAACGTGAAACAGACCACGTTCTATTCCTACTTTCAGTTCGAAAAGCCCTGAAGTGTTTACCAGGCTGATATGCACTCAGGGCACTAGACACTGATCTGGATTCTCCACTTAGAAAAATTATTTCCTTGTGCAATGTTTTACATGTTATTCACTCAATGAAAACAAAGTCTGAGGCCAGGCGCAGCAGCTCCCATCGGTAGCCCCAGCTTGCTGAAACAACAACAGAAACCCTAGATGAACACATATCTCTTATACAGATGCTCTTTGGATTAAAATTCAATGGTGAGGGAGCTTGAAGGAAGTTTTTTTAAAAAAAGAAAAAAGGGCCAAGCACGGTGGCTCACGCCTGTAATCCCACCACTTTGGGTGGCCGAGGCAGGTGGATCACCTGAGGCCAGGAGTTCGAGACCAGCCCGGCCAACATGGTGAAACCCTGTCTCTACTAAAAATACAAAAATTAGCTAGGCATGGTGGCAGGCACCTGTAATCCCAGCTACTTGGGAGGCTGAGGCAGGAGAATCACTTGAACCTGGGAGGTGGAGATTGCAGTGAGCTGAGATCACACCACTGCACTCCAGCCTGGGTGACACAGTGAGACTCAGCTCAAAAAAAAAAAGAAAACTAAATGTTTCTAAATCAAAATCATCTAGCTCTTTAACAAGCCTTAAAACAATATTCACAAACCAATTCAACTACAACTACACAACAAGAAATCATTAAAAAGATTTTGTATGCCACTTCAAGTTCAAGCTTAGTTCTACCAAGAACTTTTAAATATATTCTATAAAAACACAAATTTCTTGGATAATATCATCATTAAAGATGTAAGGAGATCCCAAGTACTTAAAAAAAATAAATAAATAGAGACGGAGGTCTCACTATGTTGCCCAGGAACTCTCTGGGCTCAAGAAATCCTCCCTCACTGGCCTCCCAAAGTGCTTGGATTGCAGGTGTCAGCCACCATGATCAGCCCCAAAGTACCTTTTTTTTTTTTTTTTTGAGATGATGTCTCACTCTGTCACCCAGATTGGTGATCTCATGCAGTGGCACGATCTCAGCTCACTGCAACCTCTGTCCTCCTGGGTTCAAGCAATTCTCATGCCTCAGCCTCCCAAGCAGCAGCTGAGATTACAGGCATGCGCCACCACACCTGGCTAATTTTTGTATTTTGAGTAGAGATGGGGTTTCACCATGTTGGCCAGGCTGGTCTCGAACTCTTGACCTCAGGCAATCTGCCCAGCTCTGCCTCCCAAAGTGCCGGGATGACAGGCGTGAGCCACTGCGCCCGGCCCGAAGTACTTTTAAAATACTGTTCCATAGGCCCCCTCAACACGTTACTGGAGGGAGTGTGAATTAGTACAACCACCTTGGAAAATGGTTTAACCCTGTCCACTAAAGCGAAGCATACGAGTAGCCTGAGACCTTGCAATTCGAATCCTAGGTAGATCCTAGGAAATGTGTTCATATACGCACAAAAAGTTTTCTACAGTAATGCTCGTTGGAGTGCTACTCATTATACGCCTAAATTGGAAACAACCAAATCGCCTAGTAACAGCAGAATGGATGAATTCTGGTGCATTCATAGACCAAAATACTCCACAGCAATGAAAATAGCAGACTCCCACCACATGCTACCACATGGTGAATCTCACAAACGTAATGTGGAACAAAAGAAGCCAGATACACAAGAATGCATACCAAATGATTACGCCCATGTAAAGTTCAAAAGTGGGCACTACTAATCCATGTGGTTACAAGTCAGGAAAGCGGTTACCGTTTTGGGGAGGGTGGGGAGCTGGAAGGGGCCAGGGGGGCCTCCTGGGCTGGTCTTTCTGTTTCTTGACTTGGGTGCCCAGTTACATGAGTGTGTTCACACTGTCAAAATTCATGGAGCTGCACACTTATGATTTGTGTTCTTCTCTGTACATATGCTATTAATATATCTCAATAAAAAGTTTACTGAAAAACGAGCTGCTCCGAAACTCAGCAAATATCCTGTTGAAAAAAGCTGGGCCTTAAAGCAGTAACTTAGTTTTTACTTTTAATGTTTTATGAAAATTAATTTTCCGTATGAAAAACAATCGCTTCTATTGAAATATTACCTTACATAAAAGGAAAAATATTTAAAATATGATACATTTATACTATAAAATGAGAATATACGTTATCCTGATATCATTTTGCAGTTAACAAATAAGGTTTTTCAGTATCATCAACTTACCTGAGTTGCTTTGCATAGCTGAGTTCAATCTCTGTCCTCTCTTTCACGAATTTGATATATTTCTCAAGAATATCAATTCCCCACTGTGTGTGTTTTTCTAAGTTGTCAAACTGATCCTGTTAAAACAAAACAAGAGAGAAGTTATAGTCTTTCCCTGTGACTAACATAATTTCAATGAAAATTCTCTTAGCAATATATTGCTCCATACAAAGTAGCACTAGCATTTTCCATGATTATACTTGGGGTGCTTTTTCGTTGAGCCATTTTAAATCAACATTACCAAATACGGTTTGAAAACCGCCTGGAGTAGTGAACGCTGACCTATTCATTCATATTTCCTATTCCTTTTAGAAACGTAGTTTTTAGATACAATTGATGTCCCAGTGCAAAGAAAAATGTCATTCCCAGATACCAAAAACTGACAGGTGAAACACGCACACACAAACACAACCGCACACGGCTGGCACCTTAACTGTTACATCTGGATAATCATTCAAAACAGCTGACTGAATTGCACCCAAGGAACTGGAAAAGTAGAGTTACAAAATGTTGCTTTCTTCAAATGATTAAAATAAAACACATCAAGCCCACATGGTGAGCCAGGAACAGTGCCTGAAGCTGGAGAACCAAAATGAACAAAAATACAGCCTAAACTTGCACTGTTTAAACCTAAACCTGGGGGTTTATAGTCTGGAAGAATGAGAAGGAGCCTGGGTAACACGGTGAGACCCCCATCTCTACAAAAAATTTTTAAAAATTATCTGGGCATGCTGTTGTACCACTGCACTCCAGCCTGGGTGTAAGAGCATGACTCCGCCCCCCCCCCACCCCCAATAAAGAATGAGAGGGGACAGGTATGCTAGCAACAGCTAATGCAAAGACATGGAGATATCCAAGAATCAGGTGGATTTGTGCTGCTTGAGGGCGAGGTGGGAATGGGTGGGGCACAAGGAAACTGGAGCTGGTGAGGGACGAAACTAGCTAGCCCAGGGATAGATCACCCAAAGCTTTGAAGGCTGAACTTAGGAGTTTAGACTCTCCAGCAGGCACAGTAGGACTTGGAAGAGGAAATGGCTCCAACAGCCTAGATGAGACAAAATAGGCACAGAAGGGAAGAATTTTAGGGACATTGAACAAACACAATCAACTAGTGTGTGAGTGGCTGATTGGATGTGGAGGCTGGGAGGAAGGTATGACGGAGAGGGAAGATTCCAGATTGACTTTCAGGTTCTGCTTCCTGGGATTAAACAGAAAATCCAGATAAGAAAGAGCCACGGCTTGGGGTGAAAATTAAATGTCGATCTGACATGTTGAATGAGGGACTGGCATGTCCAGAAGAGAGCTGGAAACACGGAACGATTCAGAACTCAAGGCGGGCAGCGAGTGAGTAGGTGGATCTGAAGCAACAGCCGAGGATCAGAATGCCAAAGACGACGGCGATGCTGCACAGAATTAGCAAAGAGGACCTGGCTCAGGAAGCAGAGCCCGGAAAGGACCATGGGGGTGAGCCGGAGAGGGCATGAGCGCATCACAGGGAAGAGAAAATTTCAGTGGAAATGGAATTATTCTCACGGAAAATTTGCTGCCTCCTGAGAGGTAACAGTCATAGATGAGGGTTCTAGCCCCAGCAAAGGGAATTCACAGGGACAGGCCCCCAAATATTTCAAGTTTTAGTCATTTGCCTGTAAAACGCAGATATAATCTGATTTTCTAATTTCAGTCAGGATCATGCAAAATGGGGAAGCGTCAACTCAAATATAAAAATATAAAGCTAGGCCGGGCGCGGGGGGACTCACACCTGTAATCCCAGCACTTTGGGAGGACGAGGCAGGTGAATCACCTGAGGTCAGGAGTTCGAGACCGGCCTGGCCAACATGGGGAAACTCCATCTCTACTGAAAACACAAAAAAGTTAGCCAGGCGTGGTGGCAGCTGCCGGTAGTCCCAGCTACTCAGGAGGCTGAGACAGGAGAATCACTTGAACCCGGGAGGCGGAGCCAAGATCACACCACAGCACTCCAGCCTGGGCAACAGAGACTCCAGTTTCTCACACACACACACACACACACACACACACACACACACACACACACATATAAAGCTAGTATTTAATCCCATCACATGCTTGTGCAATCTATTCAATGTCTTACTCCAGACTGTTTTTTGTTTGTTTTGAGACGGAGTTGTGCTCTTTCACCCAGGCTGGAGTGCAGTAGTGCCATCTCAGCTTGCTGCTGCCTCCCAGGCTCAAGCGATCCTCCCACTTCATCCTCCTGAGTAACTCGCCACCATGCCCTGGCTAATTTTTGTATTTTTTGTAGAGAGGAGGTCTCACTATGATACCCAGGCTGGTCTCAAATTCCTAGGCTCAAGCGATCCTCTGCCTTGGCCTCCCAAAGTGCTGGGATTACAAGTATGAGCCACCGCCTCCGGTCCGCCTTTTTTTTTTTTTTTTTAAACCACTTTACTGAGATATGATTGAGCTTTTGGCCAGGCGAGGTGGCTCATGCCAGTAATTCCAGCACTTTGAGAGGCCCAGGTGGGTGGATCACCTGAGGCCAGGAGTTTGAGACCAGCCTGACCAACATGGTGAAACCCCCATCTCTACTAAAAATACAAAATTAGCCGGGCATGGTGGCTGGCACCTGTAATCCCAGCTACTTGGGAGGCTGAGGGAAGTGGGAGAATTGCTTGAACCCGGGAGGCAGAGGTTGCAGTGAGCCGAGATCACACCACTGCACGCCAGCATGGACGACAGAATGAAACTTCATCTCAAAAAATTAAATCAAAAATAATCAGTGTAAAACGCTTGTCTTTATAACTAATACTTTTTTATATTTAAAGTTGATTCTCATATATATTCCATAAAGCCCTAGATTTCACTTTAAGAAGTGCTAGGTTATTTATGTTATCTATAAAGTCAAGGGCTATCAAGTACGCTACTGGCGTAAACAAGACTGCAGATCGCTTTAAAGTACTTGAGAGAACAAATATACACACAGTTCAAGCTACGATTACAAATCATTGAGAGCAAGACTTCTTTCAGGCCCTCTGCTTATCAGTAACCCTTTGTGGATCTCGTTTCACAGCAATCATATATATATATTTTAATGATAAACAATTAGTAGGGCATCATGGCACATGCTTGTAGTCCCAGCTACTAGGGAGGCTGAGGCATGAGAATCACTTGAGCCCAGGAGTTCAAGGCTGCAGTGAGCCATGATCAGGCTACTGCTCTCCAGCCTGGGCATTAAAGCAAGACCCTGTCTCAAAACACAAAAAAACAAAAACATAAACACCCTTCCCTCTATTTAAAAGCCCTTTCCCAGCTGGGTGCAGTGGCTCACACCCATAATTCCAGCACTTTGGAAGGCTGAGGTGGGCAGATCACTTGAGGGCAGGAGTTTGAGACCAGCCTGGCCAACATGGTGAAACTCTGTCTCTACTAAAAATACACAATTAGCCAGGCGTGGTGGCACGCACCTATAATCCCAGCTACTTGGGAGTCTGAGGCAGGAGAATCACTTGAGCCCGGGAGGTGGAGGTTGCAGTAAGTCGAGATTGGGCCATTGCACTCCAGCCTGGGCAAAAAGAGCAAAACTCCACCTAAAGAAAAAAAAAAAAAAAAAAGCCCTCCCCCTGTATGATTTCCCATCATCTCCAAAGCCTTGCTTATTTTCAGCAGTCATAGGTGCCACCTTGAAAACTTGCTAAGAGGATATGCTCTTAGGTTTCATTCCTGGCCTGTTAACAACCTGACTACATATTTCCCCCCCCCGCCCCCGTCATGTCACTTTGCATTCAAACTGATGTATGCTATACAAAGCAAGAGCTTTCCATAGCACAGCCCTTACAAGCAACAAAAAAAGCCCATCTACATTTGAATTGAGTCCACCTTAAGAATTACTGGCCTCAATCCAACAATATGTTTTTCCATAAAGTTATCTGTATTCAAGACCATCCTACAAGCTATAACAAAGCATTTACCAAGATGACAGAGTCCAAATAAGATAGAAGATCTTAAAAATAAAAACCTGACTCTGTAACAATAAGCTAGTGCTTGTTTGTGACTATAGCAGAGTTCTTTGCATGCTCTATTAAGCCCAAGGATGCCCCTCACTCTTACTATCACATGAATCGCTGCAGCACTGACTTGACAGCAGCTAGAAGAAAATTCAAGACAGATGAAAAACTAATCAACCCACTTACATTCTTGACCAAAATGTGGAAAACTTAATGGGAAAAAAATCCAAATCTTAAAAGGACTCCTTTGTGAGCAAATATTATAAATGGCTCTTTAAAAACAGCCTTTGCTACTTTGGGGATGGTATCATCAAAAATGCATGCCTTCCTGCTTGATGTCACATCACAGTCGTTCTGGGGACCCCTCTGCCCTCTTAAAAATCATTGAGAACCAGCCAGGCACGGTGGCTGATGCCTGTAATCCCAGCATTTTGGGAGGCTGAGGCAGGCAGATCACTTGAGAACAGGAGTTCAAGACCAGCCTGGCCAACATGGTGAAAACTCATCTCTACAAAACAAAAATAAAAACAAAGATTAGCCAGGGGGTGGTGACACATGCCTGTAGTCCCAGCTACTTGGGAGGCTGAGGCACAAGAATCACCTGAACCCAGGAGGGAGAGGTTGCAGTGAGCCGAGACTGCACCACTGCACTCCAGCCTGGGCTACAGAGTGAGTGAGACTCTATCTCAAAAAAAAAAAAAAAAAAAAAAAAAAAATCACTGAGAATCCCAAAGAGATTTTGTGTGAGTGAGTTACACCTACCAATATTTACTCAATCAGAAATTGAAAATGGGGAGATTTTTTTTAAAGTATTTATTCATTTTAAAAGGCAATAAATCCATTACATGTTAATGGAAATAGCATGTTTTTTATTTTTAAAAACCATACTTTCCAAAACAAAAAATAGAAGAATGGCACCGTGTTACATTTTTGCACATCTCTTTCAAGTCTGGTTTAATAGAAGACAGCTGGATTATCACAGTCTTCTGCATTCAATCTACTACGATTCTTTACTTTGGTTGAAGTATGTGAAAAAACACAACTTCACACAGATACCCAGCTAGAAAATGAAGGAGTGCTTCAATACCCTTTTTAGATCAGTACAGCTTTGATACCACACCAAAACTTGACAAATTGTAGCTTCTTGAAGGCTAGTTGCAACATGAAATCTGAAACCACAGAGATGAAGTTTTCATACTCAGCTACAGTAAGATCCACTGGTCCATGTTACATTTTGAATGGATCTTCTACCTGCTTACGATCGTGTAAATTATTCATTGACCATTTAGAAAATATTATCTCTCTGATATATGCAGATCTTCCAACTATTGAAACATTTCTTATAAAATATTTTTTTGAATCACATTTGTTTATCTCAGTACCAATCTCATCTTTTCTGAGGAGTCTTTAAATATTTGGAAGCTGTCAGATTCACAGTGGATATACAATTTCCCCAAATTCTAATTTTCACTTTAAAGCGAGAATTTTATCATTGGCAACAAACATTGCCAGCTGTTTCCCTGAAGTGACAGGCTCACTTCATTTATTTTTGAGAAAATGTTTGCCAAATACGCAAGAGCTTGTCTGTCAATCATTCTCTGAATTAAAAATAGTGTTCCATGAAAAAAGCAGCTAGTTTCAGCTTACAACTCAGGGTCATGTATTTTGGTCTGCACTAAAGTGCTTCTCATCTTGCTACACATACTACTAAAATGATGTATCTTCAAGGTAGAGATTTAATAAAATGATTAATCTTTACTGTTTCACTGAGAACATTTCTAGTAAAACTGAAATTTTTTTAAAAAAACAGCTAATAGTGAAGAATATAGCAGTTATCAGTGCAATTTGGAGTCACAACCTTGATTCAATTCATGCTAAAGCATCAGTTCTACCCAGCATTCCTTTTGTGCCACTGGTGCCAATGTCAACACAGTTAAAACCTTGTAAACTCCATGAGAAGCTTTCAGGAACCTCTAGAGGTCCAGGGACCATACTTTGAGAACCACTGTCATATAATATATACGCTCAAATTTATATTTTCAGGTCGGGTGTGGTGGCTCACAGCTGTAATCCCAGCACCTTGGGAGGCTGAGGCAGGCGCATCATCTGAGGTGAGGAGTTCGAAACCAGCCTGGCCAATATGATGAAACCCCATCTCTACTAAAAATACAAAAATTACTTCCTGGTCAAATGTAGTGGCTCATGGCTATAATCCTAGCACTTTGGGAGGCTGAGGTGAGTGGATCACGTGAGGCCAGGAGCTCAAGACCAGCCTGGCCAACATAGTGAAACCCTATCTCTACAAAAATTAAAAAAAAAAAAAAAAAAGCCAGGTATGATGTGGGTGCCTGTAATCCCAGCTACTAAGGAGACTGAGGCAAGATAATCGTTTGAACCTGGGAAGCAGAGGTTGCAGTGAGCCAGGATCATGTCATTGCACTCCAGCATGGGCAACAGAGTGAGACTTCTGTCTCAAAAAAATAAATAAAAGCTGGGCATGGAAACCCTTGCCTGTAATTCTAGCTATTTAGGAGGCTGAGCCAGGAGAATCACTTGAACCCGCCAGGCAGAGGTTGCAGTGAGCCGAGATCCTGTCATTGCACTCCAGCCTGGGCAACAGAGCGAGACTCCATCTCAAAAAATAATTAAATAAATAAAATAAAAATTCTATTTCAAAGTTGCACGTTCTAAACATTAAGAAACTCAGAAAACAATGTTTATTTTATAAGTGTGCTGTGTATATATACTGCTATAGTTTGGATGTTTGTCCCCCTCAAACCTCATGTTGAAATTTGATCCCCAATGTCAGAGGTGGGGCCTAATGGGAGGATTTGGGTCATGGCGGGGGGATCCTTCATGAATACCTCGGTGCCGTCCTTGACGGAATGAGTGAGTCCTTGGTCTAACAGTGCCCGCCAGCTGGTTGTTAGAAAGAGCCCAGCACCACCCCCTTCTCTATTGCGCCCTCTCTGGCCATGTGATCTCTGCCCAAGCTGGCCCCCCTTCACCTTCTACCATCATTGGAGCAGCCTGTGGCCCTCTCCGGATGCAGATGCCTCATCTTGCTTTTTTAAGATGGTGTCTCGCTCTGTTGCCAGGCTGGAGTGCAATGGCATGATCTTGGCTCACTGCAACCTCTGCCTTCCGGGTTCAACTGATTCTCCTGTCTCAGGCTGCCGAGTAGCTGGGATTACAGGCGCGCACCACTACGCCGACTGCGACGCCAAGCTAATTTTTGTATTTTTAGTGGAGATGGGGTTTCACCATGTTGGCCAGGATGGTCTCGATCTCTTGCCCTCGTGATCCGCCCACTCCAGCCTCCCAAAGTGCTGGGATTACAGGCGTGAGCCACCGCCTCCTGCCATATTTTTTGCTTTATAAATTACCTAGCCTCGGGCACTCCCATAGAAGCACCACTCAACAGATTACAACCCATACTTTCAACTAGTAACTCTAAAATTGCCACGAGGACTACAAATGGATTTTTCCAAGCTGTTGGTTACAACCTGGTAGTACCTTTCAGAATCCCTGCTAAAGCACTCACCTGACATCACACTGCCTCTTGACCTTACACTCTCCCTTGACCTTCCTTACACTCCCCCTTGACCTTGACCTCACACTGCTCCTTAAATTCAAACCAAAGGTTTGTGCCAGGTGCTGTTAGCTATGAGACACAGAATAAGCTGAAGAGTTGAATGAGGAAAGTGTTATTGTGTTAATATGCAATTGCCATATTTTACAATTATTCTCAGGTCCAGTTTTAGGTACTATGCTCTGATTAAGCTCTTTTATACATTGAAAATTAAGTTAGAATAGGCATGGGCTATGGCACTGGTTTGGGTCATTAAACCTTCATAAGTTTAAAAAAAAAAATCTTGCCTTCACAAATCTGTTAACAAAAACCTAACAATTGGTGTTAAGACTGGTCTTTCTAGGTCAATGTAATGTCTAATGACTATTCTTGCTTATTCAAGTAGTCTTCTGGCAGGGCGTGGTAGCTTATGCCTGTAATCCCAGCACTTTGGGAGGCCGAGGCCAGTAGACCACTTTAGGTAAGAAGTTGGAGACCAGCCTGGCCAACATGTTGAAACCCTGTCTTTACGAAAAATACAAAAAAATTAGCTGACCGTGGTGGCACACACCTGTAATTCCAGCTACTTGGGAGGCTGAAGCAGGAGAATCGCTTGCATCCGGGAGGCAGAGGTTGCAGTGAGCCGAGATTACATCACTGCACTCCAGCCTGGGTGACACAGCAAGACTCCGTCTCAAAAAACAAACAAACAAAAAGGTAGTCTTCTGTAACCCTATTTTTTTTTTCCAAATTAAGCAAAAGAGTTGTCACAAGGACTACATTCAGAAAAGCAGTTTACTTTAAGATGAGGAGACCCAAGTCATCCACAAGGAAGTTTTCCTCCAAAGTCTAGGTCAACTTTAATACAGTGTTTTCCTGTAATTAAAAAGTATACTAAACCAGCTGGGCAAGGTGGCTCATGCTTGTAATCACAGCTGCTCGGAGGCTGAGGCAGGAGAATCACTTGAACCTGGGAGGTGGAGGTTACAGTGAGTCAAGATCGAGCCACTGTATTCTAGCCTGGGTGATAGAATGAGACTCCATCTCAAAAAAGAAACAACAACAAAAAGTGTATTAAACCAACATTAATTCAAAATCCCCAGAATAAGCCAATCTAGTAAGAGACTAAGTTGCTAAAATTACTTCTGTGTAAGTGGCACAGACTCCAGGAAAGGGGGTCCTGAGGCCAGTCCCCCTCTACATGCAAATCTCTCTCCTTCTGCATTGAATCATTCACCCACTGAAGGGAATTATCTCTTCCACACTACTGAGACTACTTCGGTCTGTGCTATCTAGACTACTATTTTCAGATACTCTAGTTTTTTTTTTTTTTTTTTTTTTTTTTTTTTTAATAAATTCACCTTCCTGAGGACTTAGACATTTTAAGAAGCAGGCCTTAAATGGCTCTGTTTAAACAGAATCCCTTAGGATGATTTTACTTGCATTAGCTTCCTCAAATCTTGAAAGAAAATCTGTCAGTTGGTATAGATTTACTCAAAGTGTAACTGTAAGAAAATCTCCATTTAAAATGTTTTTTAAAAATCAATATTAAAGAAGCTGCACTTATAGAAACAAAGTTTTATTAAACGTTACAGGCCAGGCACGGTGGCTCATGCCTGTAAATCCCAGCACTTTGGGAGGCTGAGGTGGGTGGATCACCTGAGGTCAGGAGTTCGAGACCAGCCTGGCCAACATGGGGTAACCCTGTCTCTACTAAAAATACAAAAATTAGGCCGGGCGCGGTGGCTCAAGCCTGTAATCCCAGCACTTTGGGAGGCCGAGGCGGGTGGATCACGAGGTCAACAGATCGAGACCATCCTGGTCAACAAGGTGAAACCTCGTCTCTACTAAAAATACAAAAATTAGCTGGGCACGATGGTGCGTGCCTGTAGTCCCAGCTACTTGGGAGGCTGAGGCAGGAGAATTGCTTGAACCCAGGAGGCGGAGGTTGCGGTGAGCTGAGATCGTGCCATTGCACTCCAGTCTGGGCAACAACAGCGAAACTCCGTCTCAAAAAAAAAAAAAAAAAAAAAAATACAAAAACTAGCCAGGCATGGTGGTGGCGACTTGTAGTCCCAGCTACTTAGAAGTCTGAAGCAGTAGAATCACTGGAACCCAGAAGGTGGAGGTTACAGTGAGAAAAGATTGTGCCACGCACGCCAGCCTGGGCAACAGAACAAGACTCTGCTCAAAAAAATAAAAAAAATAAAAAAAAAATAGCTGGGCGTGGTGGCCTGCGCCTGTAATCCCAGCTACTCAGGAAGCTGAGGCAGGAGGATCACCTGAACCAGGGAGGTGGAGGTTGCAGTGAGCTGAGATTGTGGCACTGCACTCCAGCCTGGGTGACAAAGTGAGACTCTGTCTCAAAAAAGAAAAAGAAACACTTTCCAAACAAAAATGTGCCATTACAAATACCACCTGAAATTATACTTCTTGGGCTTTTAACAAAGAGTTTAATTTCCATGGACAAATTGAGAATATTAAAAGTAGAAAAAGAACTAAAAATTAAAATTAGAATTAAAAAAGTAGAAATACTCAAATATCTTTTTCAACCTAAAAGTGATGAAAAGGGATTACTCAAAAGTGACTTCATTGCTTGCCCACAAAAAGAATAAAATGGCAGGTGTGGTGGCTCATGCCTGTAATCCCAGCACTTTGGATGGCCGAGGACAGCGGATCACCTAAGGTTAGGAGTTCGAGACCAGCCTGACCAACATGGAGAAACTCTGTCTCTACTAAAATGCAAAATACACAAGGTGTGGTGATGTATGTAATCCCAGCTGTAATCCCAGCTGCTTGGGAAGCTGAGGCAGGAGAATCATTTGAATCCGGGAGGCAGAGGTTGTGGTGAGCCGAGATCATACCATTGCACTCCAGCCTGGGGGACAAGAATGAAACTCCATCTCAAAAAAAAAAAGAAAGAAAAAGAATAAATAAAATATGAAAGGCAGAATTGGAAGGTTTTTTTTTCTTTTGTTGTTTTTCTTGCAAACACTATGGTAATTTAGGAATAGAAGATTTATTTCAAGGATCACAGATACCTTATGTTTTGAAAACAGGAAAGGCACAGATTCCACAAAATCATATATTCATCTGCTGTTTCTGAGACTGGTTTTTGAATCAGGGTGGTGTGCTCCCTGGGTTGAAAATGCCTCCCTCCTACAGCAGGAGCCTGTGAAGTGACTGACAAAAAGGGGCTCCAGCACCACACTGCCCTGGTTGTACGTTCAAGTTAATACAACAGATTTTAATTAAGGAGAAAAAGCACACAAAATGAAAGGTCTTACTGAATCCAAATCTCATTAAAATGCAATTCTACAACTAACCATTAAAAACATGTACAGGCTGGACGTGGTGGCTCACGCCTGTAATCCTAGCACTTTAGGAGGCCAAGGCGAATGGATCACTTGAGGTCAGGAGTTCAAGACCAGCCTGGCCAATATGGCGAAATCCCATCTCTACTAAAAACATAAAAAACACTAGCGACACATGGTGGCATGCACCTGTAATCCCAGCCACTTGGGAGGCTGAGGCAGGAGAATCGCTTGAATCTGGGAGGCAGAGGTTGCAGTGAGATGAGATGGTGCCATTGCACTCCAGCCTGGGCGACATAGCAAGACTCCATCTCAAATAAATAAATAAAATAGAAACAAGTACAAGCTTAGGCTTAATTGTTATAATTAGTCATAAGTCTGTTTCTGTTGTAGAAATGAAAATACTAAGGAATTACTTTGTGTTCATGGTTCTTTCTAGTTGTATTCTAAACATAATAGATACGAATGTAAGTAAACATATTAGAAAAAATGTATGTGTGGGTTAAAAAAATAAAACTTAGTGGGCCGGGCACGGTGGCTCAAGCCTGTAATCCCAGCACTTTGGGAGGCCGAGGCGGGTGGATCACGAGGTCAAGAGATCGAGACCATCCTGGTCAACATGGTGAAACCCCGTCTCTACTAAAAATACAAAAAATTAGCTGGGCATGGTGGCACGTGCCTGTAATCCCAGCTACTCAGGAGGCTGAGGCAGGAGAATTGCCTGAACCCAGGAGGCGGAGGTTGCGGTGAGCCGAGATCGCGCCATTGCACTCCAGCCTGGGTAACAAGAGCGAAACTCCGTCTCAAAAAAAAATAAATAAAAATAAAAAAATAAAACTTAGCTGAAGTTTAGGAGGCAGCTGCATAGGGATGAAGTTAATGACAGAAACAATGTGGAGGCCAGGTGCGGTAGCTCATGCCTATAATCCCAGCACTTTGGGAAGCTGAGGAAGGAGGATCACTTGAGCCGGGGAGGTCAAGGCTGCAGACAGCTGCGATCACGCCACTGCACTCCAGCCTGGGCAACAGAGTGAGATTCTGTATTTTTTAAAAATGCAGAAAGATACACAGAATACAAAATGTTGCATTTTCATAATTTTTATAACAATAATTGCATTGTGTAAAAGGGCATGAAGGAGGCTGACGTTGGCTGTGCAACAGTGGAAGGGCACAGAAAGTAGAAGATTCCAGGCTAGTGAATGCAGGGGTGCTCTCAGCCAAATGTGTTCTGAAATGAAGAGACGGGGGGAAACTGTAACCTGTAGAAAAAGTACCCAAATTTTGACTGTGCTAGAGTCTGAGCAGATGAGATTAGGAGGGGAAACTGTTATGGAATGCATTCCTTTAAGAGGCAGCAATAAACTTCTAGCCTATTTCGATGTTCTTAGAACACCGTAGTCACTTTCAGTTCCTCTCTGTTTCTATGGGTGCAGTAAAAGCAACAAACAAAAACAAACATCTCTAACTGCCCCAAACATGCTGAGTGAAAGACACTGTAAAGAATATGATTTTCAGTATGATTTTCAGGCTCATGCCTCTAATCCCAGCACTTGGGGAGGCCGAGGTGGGTGGATCACCGCAAGGAGTTCAAGACCAGCCTGGCCAACATGGTAAAACCCGTCTCCACTAAAAATACAAAAAATTAGCCAGGCGTTGTGGTGCACGCCTGTAATCCCAGCTACTCAGGAGGCTGAGGGAAGAGAATCACCTGAACCTGGGAGGTGGCAGTTGCAGGGAGCCGAGATCACGCTACTGCACTACAGCCTGGGTGACAGAGTGAGACTGTCTCGAGAAAACACACACACACACACACACACACACTCCTAATTCCTGCTGGGTGTCATGGCTCATGCCTGTAATTCCAGCACTTTGGGAGGCCGAGCAGGAGGATCACTTGAGCCCAGGAGTTCAAGACCAGCCTGGGCAACATGGCAAGACCTAGTCGGTACAAAAAATAAAAATAAAAATTAGTTGGGCATAGTGTCACGTGCCTGTGTCCCAGCTACTTGGGAGATGGAAGGATCACCTGAGCCCAGGGAGGTCGAGGCTGCAGTGAGCCATGATTGTGCCATTGCGCTCCAACCTGGGCAACAGAGTGAGAGACTGGTTCAAAAAACGAGCCAAAAAAAAAAAAAATCAAAATTTTTAAATAGTTTAAAAATTACTCCTCCAGATAGTTATTGTCAACTAACTCGAAGAGGGAGAGTTTTAGGCATAATGAAGTGATAAAATTAGTCTTAGGAGGATGGATATAACTTGTAACTGTGTTGGGCTGCATCAATGCTAATGAAAGAAGCTAACCTCAGAAAGCAAAATCTTGCTCTTTATAATTTAAAAAATGCTCCATTTCATTGTGACAGAAAGCAAGAAGAGCTTATTCAAGCCGTAATTGTAAGACGCCCCTCTTTAATACAAACATTCAGTATCCTCAGTGCCTGGCTTCAACCCGGAAATGGAATGTACTGGTTCATTTCCGGCCGGTGTCTACAGCCACACACCCCTGGCCACACCCCCGACCGCGCCCGATCTCATTTCCTGATTCCTATGCAGAGACTGGACAACCAAGGCTGTCTAAATATGAATTGGTCTCTTTCCCAAGCTTGATCAATCAGCAGGTGCAAAGGTTCAGCCAGCTTCCCTGCCTCTAGCTGTCCTGAATTCTTTTCAGCCCTGGATAACCAACTGTGCCTCTCAAGCTTCCCATACTAGTCTCCACAGGTGATTCTCTCTCCCCAGAAAACAAGTTCAAGGCTGATCCAGGAAAGGAAGAAAAGACGATGATGGAGAGAGGAAGAAATCTCACTCTAAATACCAGGGAGAACTTTGAATGCAACCCAAAGACTGAAGAAGAAAGAAGTATACAAGCTAAATTATTAATGAGAAGAAAAAGCCAGATTTTTAAAGTCCTGACTTATTTCTAAACTCTATAAATATTTCCAAGTTGGAGGGGGCCGTGGTAGAGTGGGTGCAAAATATTACAGGAAGAAAATGTTTCAGGCCCTGGCGTCTGAAACTTAGCACCAATGAGGAAGATTTTCCACTAAAATACTTGCCAATTAACTCACTTCCCATTTTCAGATGGCTCTGCAAACACATAGGTGATGTCCCTTTCTAAGAGAAGGGATCACAATTCTCAACCCCACTGCCACAGCTGAGCATCTGACTCAAGGACTTGCATGAAAAACTCTCTGGGAATAGGTGCTAGAGCTAAAAGGTAAAAATTGCTAAGAGGGACCGGGTAAGGTGGCTCATGCCTATAATCCTAGCACTTTGGGAGGCCAAGGTGAGCAGATCACTTGAGGGCAGGAGTTTGAGACCAGCCTGGTCAACATGGTCATCTCTACTAAACCTCCTCTCTACTAAAAATACAAAAATTAGCCAGGCGTGGTAGCACACACCTGTAATCCTAGCTACTGAGGAGGCTGGGGCAGGAGAATCCATTGAACTCAGGAGGTGGAGGTTGCAGTGAGCCAAGACTGCACCACTGTACTCCAGCCTGGGTGATAAAGTGAGACTCCATCTCAAAAAAAAAAAAAAAAAAATATTGCTAAGAGGCAATTTTTGTCCATGTGCATGCCAAATTAGGGGAAAAACACTAGTCTGCAGAGATGAAGAGGAAAGCAGATACAAGACATTATTACCCCCATACGTTCAAAATGGATGTACCTGTGGGCTTTCCACTGGCTGATTCAAGTCCCTTGTGAGACTGACCTGTTCATTCAGCCACCGGTTCTGTAAGATATCCCTTGAGACACGCCCTTAGCTGAGCATCTTGGCTGACAGTCCAGCAGTTATCCCCCACCCATCCCATCTTCCCTTTGGCAGAGCACCTGTCTTATTACAAGATCACTTTCTCCATCTCTCTTGCAGCACAGACACGGGTATGTGACATTACCCTGGCTAACCAGATGTAGGGGATATCTACTAAACAGGCACTAAGAAAAGTTTCCTCCCAGCCGGGCGCAGTGGCTCACGCCTGTAATCCCAGCACTTTGGGAGGCCGAGGCGGGTGGATCACGAAGTCAAGAGATCGAGACCATCCTGGTCAACATGGTGAAACCCCGTCTCTACTAAAAAAATACAAAACATTAGCTGGGCATGGTGGTGCGTGCCTGTAATCCCAGTTACTCAGGAGGCTGAGGCAGGAGAATTGCCTGAACCCAGGAGGCGGAGGTTGCGGTGAGCCGAGATCGCGCCATTGCACTCCAGCCTGGGTAACGAGCGAAACTCCGTCCAAAAAAAAAAAAAAAAAAAAAAAGAAAAGTTTCCTCCCTAATAAACCCGGCTGCTTTTTGTATTTTTAGTAAAGGTGGGGTTTCACCATGTTGGGCAGGCTGGTCTTGAACTACTGGCCTGAAGTGATCGGCCCGCCTCGGCCTCCCAAAGTGCTGGAATTACAGGCATGAGTCACCATGCCCAGCTCCTTCCTCTTCCTTACTTGACTTGGTCATAGCTACCTGTGATGCCTGGAATGGCAGAGCCAGAGGTGGAAAGCACCTGACTTTTTGATGACGATTTCTCAGCTATTTATTACTGAACTGAGTGAGACACCAACCTGGAATTTCCCCATCTCTGGACTCCTTGTGATGTGAGATAGAAAACGTGCCCTTATTGTCTAAGCCACTTTTCTTTGGGTCTTTTTTTGTCTCCTTCCAAAATGTTGCTATAATTCAACCATTCTTATTGAGAGCTGACTCTGAGCCAAGTTCTGTACTAGGCACTGGAATGAGGGCAGGGAACAGCAGAGTGCTAATGGATGTTATGCTAAAAGAGCCGCAGAAACGCAGAACTGCAGGGCTCAAATACACATGGGATTAGGGAAGGCCTTTCAGAGGAAGGGATTTCTAAGATGAGATGAGAAGAGTAAGTCAACATCAGCCAAGCCAAACAGAGAGAAGAGATGGAAGGCGGAAAAGCAAGAGACATTCTAGGCAGATGGAGGGGAATGCACAAAGGCCTGAGGAAGGAAAGAACATGGCAAGTTGAAGGGAATGGAAGATATTCAGTGTACCTGGAATGTGGGAGACAGCGGGAGAGGGAGGGGCCAGAGCAGTCAGGGCCCTGGAGACCACAGCCGGGATTTCCTAGGACTAGTGATGAGTTTTCACCAACCAACTCAGTTTTGAGATGAGTTTCTCGTCTCAAAATCCCTTTTTCTCTCTAAGCCTTCTTTGTGACTTACAGCCTGTGTTTTAAAAAAATTTTAATGAGGTTTGGAGATGTAATCATTCTGAAAAGAGATTTTTACTATTACTATAGGAAGTCCTCTATCCCACTAAGAAGAGAAACCTAATTTTTGAGAAAAATCAAAAGCTTTATGGACCAATACTGTCTTCTATTTAAGTCAATAAGTTAGATTCAGAAGTTCTAAATTTCATCTTCCCAACATTCCTAAGCAAGGGTGTGTAACATAACAGCTTTGGACTTGAAGCCTGGATACCTAGGTTCAAATTCTGATGCTAACAGTTGTAAGTCATATTATGTTGGGCAAGATCTTTTCTTTCTTAAGCCTCAGTTTCCTCACCTGGCAAATGGGAGAAAATCCTTCCCAATCTCACACAGTTTATTTAAAAAATAAAATGACATACAATATACACAAATACAAGATTTTGTTATTTGAACTGTTAATACCAAATCATGAAATATGATTGATTTTAGTTCTACATTCCGAAAACAGTTGATGACTTGGCATTGACATTCTCAGAACAGGAATCAAAATGATAGAACAAAATTGACAGCAAGGAATAATGAGACACAAAGGCTGGGTTTCAAAATAACTTACTGAGTTAAATACCAGGACAGGGGTCATATGACTATCTTAATGCAGGCCCATGGTTCCTTATTTGCAAATCAAAAATCAAAAAATTCCTGAACAAGTTTTTTCAAGCTCATCTGGTGACAAACCTCCCCAGAGGTTATTTAATCACTATCTCACTCAATGTAATGATTCATCTATTTTATGGCAGAAATATTATTTAGTGTTACACAGTATATATTTATTGTAGTTTCTTTCTAAATCCCAAAATATCTGGAATTCCAAAACAAAGCTGTCCCCAAAGGCTTTGGATAATGGATTGTAGACCTAATTTCAGGAAATTGGTTGCTCACTGAGACAAGATGATATGATTAATTACGTAGCATAGACAAAAAAATTCTGCTGATATTAGCTGGGCATGGTAGCACGTGCCTGTAATCCCAGCTACTCAGGAGGCTGAGACAGGAGAATTGCCTGAACCCAGGAGGCGGAGGTTGCGGTGAGCCGAGATCGCGCCATTGCACTCCAGCCTGGGTAACAAGAGCGAAACTCCGTCCCAAAAAAAAAAAAAAAAAAAGAAAAGAAAAGAAAATCTAAAAAATCAAAAAAAAAAAAAAAAATTCTGCTGATAAATTATCAGAATTAAGAATTTTTTAAAAAGTTTAAGACATAAAATGAATATGTAGCATGCTATTGTTTTTCAGTATGCCAGCAACAAACAGAATGAAATATTAATAATATTATTACTTATAATGGCATGAAGAATTACAAGTAGACAGACAGAAACAAACATAATAAAACGTATGCAAGAACATAACAGAGCAAAGTATAAACTTGATTAAAACGCATTTGCTAAGGTTTTAATGAATGTGTCCTCCAAAAGTCATGCTGGAACTTAACCTCCAAAGAGATGGTATTAAGAGCTGGTGCCTATGGGAGGTGATTAGGCTATGAAGGCTCCACCTTCATAGATGGGATTAATGCCCTTATGAAAGATGCTTCAGGCCGGGAGCGGTAGCTCACATCTGTAATCCCAGCACTTTGACAGGCTGAGGCAGGCGGATCACGAGGTGAGGAGATCAAGACCATCCTGGCCAACATGGTGAAACCCCGTCTCTACTAAAAATACAGAAGTTAGCTGGGTGTGGTGGTGCACACCTGTAGTGCCAGCTACTCAGGAGGCTGAGGCAGGGGAATTCCTTGAACCTGGGAGGCAGAGGTTGCAGTGAGCCAAGATTGTGCCACTGCACTCCAACCTGGGCAAAGAGTGAGACTCCGTCTCAAAAAACAAAAAAAAAACGAAAGAAAGACTCTTCAGAGAGCTGCTTTTGCTTTTCCATCCCTTCCCTCACGTGACAACGCCTAGACAGCACCATCTGAGGAATGGGCCTTCACTAGTCACTGAACCTGCTGGCAACTTGATCTTGAACTTCCCAGCCTCCAGAACTGTGAGAAAAAAAGTTCTGTTGTTTATAGATTATCCACTCGCAAGTATTTTGTTACAGCAGCACAAATGGACTAAGAAAACGCTAAAGAAAAACAGAATAAATCTAGAAATATACCATGTTCATGGATTAGAAGGCTGCATATTATACATTTGTCAGTCCCTCCCCCCAGGTTAGCTACAGATTCAATGCAGTTCAATTAAAACCCCAACGAGCCTTCCGGAGAATAGAATTCTAAGATTTAAATCAAGATGCAAAGGTCAATTAACGGCCAAAACACTCGTGAAGAAGAACAAGGTAGGAATATTAATTGTACCAGATACTAATTTATTGTAAAGTTAATCAAGAGGCTTCCTGGTATTGGCCAGGAACAAAGGCATAGACAAATACAATGAAGGGAAAGGCCAGGAACAGGTCCATGCAAAAATGACTCTTGATTTAGGATAGACGTAGCTATGTAGAAAACACGCAGAGCCTAATGGCTAAGGATCTGGATTCCGGAACTAGAATAAATTGGTTTGAATGCTGGCTCTTTAGCTACCAGCTATGCCACATGAAGCAAAAAACCTCTGTGTTGCTGTTTCTCATTTCAAAAGTGGATATAAGCAGGACCTAGTCATTGAGTTACTAAAAGGATGAGTAAATTACCTCCTGCTTAGCATATGCCTGGCACATGGTAAGCTCTCAGGAAGTGTTAATGCTATCATTTTAAGGACCATCATCTCCATCATCAATCGATGGGGAAAGAACAAGCTATTCAATAAGAGGTACAGAGATAATTGTCTATCTATTGGAAAAAATGAAATAAAACCTCTACTTTTAAAAATATACAAAAACTTATTCCAGATGGATTAAGAATTAAGAACCTAAATGTAAAAGGCTAGGCTATAAAACTTTTAGGAGACAACATAGGATAATATCTTTGGGATTTTGAGGTAGGAAATGATTTTTAAACAAGACATCAGGGAAAGTGAACATACAAATTACAAACTGGGAGAAGATCTTTGTAACACATATGATCAACAGAGAACTGGTATCTAGAATATAGATAGAACTCCTTCAATTGTTCTATTTTTTATGTTTTTAAGAGACAGGGCCTCATTATGTTGCCCAGGTTGGTCTCGAATTCCTGGGCTCACGCAACCCCCTTGCCTCGGCCTCCCAAAGTGCTGGGATGACAGGCGTGAGCTACTGTGCCTGGCTCAACTGTTCTAAAAAGAGTCAAATAACCTAATAGGAAAAGAGGCAAAAATAAATGAATAAGAATTTTAAGCAGTAGGGGCAGGCACAGTGGCGTACACCTGTAATCCCAGCACTTTGGGAGGCTGAGGCAGGCGGATCACGAGGTCAAGAGATCGAGACCATCCTGGCCAACATAGTGAAATCCCGTCTCTACTAAAATATAAAAATTAGCTGGGCGTGGTGGTGCGCGTCTGTAGTCCCAGCTACTCGGAAAGCTGAGGCAGGAGAATTGCTTGAACCCAGGAGGCAGGGGTTGCAGTGAGCCGAGATCATGCCACTGCACTCCAGCCTGGCACCTGGCCACCTGGCGACACAGCAAGACTCTGTCTCAAAAAAAAAGGAATTTTAAGCAGTAAGTTATATTTAGCTTATTTAGTAACAGGGAAAATGCATATTAAACCACAATGAAATACTATTTCACATCCATCCGTCTGGTAAAAATGTAGAGTCAGATAGCACCAAGTGTTAACAAGGATGTGGTGTAATTGGAACATTCACACACTGCTGGGGACCTCAGAAAACAGGCTGGTTTTACCTAGTAAAGGTGAACCTGTGCCTCTGCATGACGTCCCTAGGTTTAGGATCTAGACAGTGACTCTTGCTCATGTGCACCAACAGACATGCCTAGGAATGTTTATAGCAGCATAATTCATGGTAGAAAAATATTAGAAACGGCCGGGCGCGGTGGCTCAAGCCTGTAATCCCAGCACTTTGGGAGGCCGAGGCGGGTGGATCACGAGGTCAAGAGATCGAGACCATCCCGGTCAACATGGTGAAACCCCGTCTCTACTAAAAATACAAAAAATCAGCTGGGCATGGTGGCACGTGCCTGTAATCCCAGCTACTCAGGAGGCTGAGGCAGGAGAATTGCCTGAACCCAGGAGGCAGAGGTTGCGGTGAGCCGAGATCACGCCATTGCACTCCAGCCTGGGTAACATGAGTGAAACTCCGTCTCAAAAAAAAAAAAGAAAAATATTAGAAACAACCTGCTATGGTTTGAATGTGTGTCCCAAAGTTCATGTGTCAGAAACTTAATCCCAAAGGCAACAATGTTGGGAGATGGGGCCAAGCAAAAGATGGCAGAAGTCTCATGAATGGGGTAATATCATTATCAAAGCAGTGGATTAGTTATTCCAAGAGTGGGCTTGTTACAAAAGGGAGTTGGATGCCCTCTTGCTCTCTTGCCCTCATTAGGTGGCAAAAAGGCCTTCACCTGGGGCCACCACCGTATTCTCGGACTTCCCAACCTCTAGATCCATGAGCCGAATACTTTTCTACTGTTTACAAATTACCCAGTTTTGGTATTCTGTTAGAGCAACACAAAACAGACTAAGACAAACCCACCTTTCCATCTGATTCCATTTGAAGTCCAAAAATAGGCAAAACTAAATAATGTATTTTATTGGTATATTCATATATGATGACACTACATAAATAACAGAATAATATTTTCAATGCAAAATTCTGAACACTCAATTAATCAGGGAAAGGCTTAGAAAGGAACATGATCAGGGAGAAGCCATAAGGAGATTCTGGAATAATATTCCATTATTTCTTTTTCTTTCCTTTTTTTTTTTTTTTTTGATATGGAGTCTCACTCTGTCACCCCGCTGGAGTGCAGTGGCATGATCTTGGCTCACAGCAACCTCCACCTCCCAGGTTCAAGCAATTCTCCTGCCTCAGCCTCTAAAGTAGCTGGGGCTACAGGTGCCTGCCACCAGGCCTGGCTAATTTTTATATTTTTAGTAGAGATGGGGTTTTGCCATGTTGGACAGGCTGGTCTCAAACTCTGACCTCAAGTGATCTACCTACCTCAGCCTCCCAAAGTGCTGGGATTACAGGCGTGAGCCACCGTGTCCAGCCTAATGTTCTATTTCTTAGCCTGGGTGGCATGTACATGGATGTGCATTAAACTGCTATTCTTGTGCATATCATTCTATACATACATATTTTCATATATTCTTTTGTAATATGCTGTAATTATTTAATTGTTAATTTACAATTTGATTGATGGGAAAATCTTCAGTATAAGAAATACTTAAGATCACTTGAGCATCTGCCAATCAGAGATCAAAAACAAAGGTAAAACATTTATGAAAGAAAAACTTAAGTCGATAGAAAAACCTATTACATAAACTACTGAACTGTTAGTTTTCCTTGAATGATGTACCTCTTATTTTCTTCCCATAAAAAATATAAAATGTTTTTCAGAAAATGGGCATCATTTAATACCCAAGTATGGATTGATGATTGATTGCAAAAAAGACGTCACCCTTAGGGGAAAAACTTCTAAAAAAAAAAAAAAAAATCGGGCCGGGCGCGGTGGCTCAAGCCTGTAATCCCAGCACTTTGGGAGGCCGAGGCGGGTGGATCACGAGGTCAAGAGATCGAGACCATCCTGGTCAACATGGTGAAACCCCGTCTCTACTAAAAATACAAAACATTAGCTGGGCATGGTGGCGCGTGCCTGTAATCCCAGCTACTCAGGAGGCTGAGGCAGGAGAATTGCCTGAACCCAGGAGGCGGAGGTTGCGGTGAGCCGAGATCGCGCCATTGCACTCCAGCCTGGGTAACATGAGTGAAACTCCGTCTCCAAAAAAAAAAAAAAAACAACACTATACCGATATAATCCAGAACTACTATCTAAAAGCCAAAAATATTTTTCCTATACTACCAAAGCAATATTGATATGATAAATACTCTTTCAAATGCTCTTAAAAGAGAACACAAACATTACAGTAAGCAATATATGCTGTTTCCACTATATGCCCAAAACACACACACCCATCCATTCTTCCAACAAATATTTTATTCAGCACTTACTATGCCAGATACTATTCTAGAAACTGAGGGCCTCGCAGGGAACAGAAGACACCGATTCTCTATTCTCAGGGAGCTCGCATACTAGTAAATCTTTACAGTATAGTGTTATAAAGAAATATCAAAAAGATTAATTCAAACTTTATATTCCCATGAGGAAAACCAATAGGTCTCTGGATGTGAACATTTTAAAGTTGCTTGATACCTACTAGCAGGAGTGATAATAAAAATATTTAACTACCCATCATCAATAGACTCCCTGTCCAATCAGAAGAGGCCAGCAGTACTGAAGGGCATCCTGGCTAAAAATCCAGCCTCGCCTATTGCCCAGGTCTTTTCTAGAAAAGGTGAACCAGACTGGACAAAGAAAATGTGGCACATATACACCATGGAATACTACGCAGCCATAAAAAATGATGAGTTTGTGTCCTTTGTAGGGACATGGATGAATCTGGAAACCATCGTTCTCAGCAAACTGACACAAGAACAGAAAATCAAACACCGCATGATCTCACTCATAGGTGGGTGTTGAACAATGAGAACACGTGGACACAGGGAGGGGAGCACCACACACTGGGGCCTGTTGTGAGGGATAGGGGAGGAACAGCAGGGGATGGAGAGGGTGGGGGGGGATAACGTGGAGAGAAATGCCAGGTATAGGTGAGGAGGGGATGGAGGCAGCAAACCACCTTGCCATGTATGTACCTATACAACAATCCTGCATGATCTGCACATGTACCCCAGAACCTAAAGTACAATTTAAAAAAATAGAAAAGGTGAACCAATTACATACCCACCAAGAGTATACAAAGATCCCTAACTTGCTGAACCCTGACTAGGACTGAATACTACCATTTGCAAAACAAAAAACTACCAAACAACAAAAAAAATCCACTTTGCTTATTTGGTAGGCGGATTGCCTTTTGTGCATTTATCTGTTTTGCTTTGGAGACAGGGTCTCACTCTGGTGCCTGGACTGGAGCGCAGTGGCACAATTTTGGCTCACTGCAATCTTGACCTCCCAGACGCAGGTGATCCTCTCACCTCAGCCTCCCGAGTAGCTGGGACTACAGGTGCAAGCCACCATGCCCGGCTAAATTTTGTGTCTTTTGTAGAGATGGGGTTTTGCCATATTGCCCAGGCTGGTCTTGAACTCCTGAGCTCACGTAATGCACCTGCCTCGGCCTCCCAAAGTGCATTTATTTGATTATTCACGAAATTAATGTTTTGGACATTTTCATTTGGAATTTGGAATTCCTTTTGTAACTGTTCTCCTCTTAATCTTTTTCCATTTATCTATTAGAAATTTTTTTTTTTTTTTTTTTTTTTT
>NW_022437037.1:4762300-4780770 GCF_009761245.1 Sapajus apella
TATTTTTAGTAGAGACGGGGTTTCACCATGTTGACCAGGATGGTCTCAATCTCTTGACCTCGTGATCCACCCGCCTCGGCCTCCCACAGTGCTGGGATTACAGGCTTGAGCCACCGCGCCCGGCCCTAGAAATTTTTTATTTATTGTTTTGCATAATATATATTATGGTCTACCTTATATATTAAGGTAACTATCTTATTTTGAATAAATGTTTATCCTAGTTTTATTTAAAATTTTATATATTATTGTTACAGACTGAATGTTCATGGCTCCCTTCCCCAATTCATACGTTGAAACCTAATGCCCGGTGTGGTGGTGTCTGGAGGTGGGCCCTTTGGGAGGTGATTAGGTTGTGAGGGTGGGCCCCTTGTAAATGGGATTTAGTGCCCTTTATAATACTCCACTTACCAGGAAGGAGGTCCTCCTGGAAAGTTCAGGTATTCTAACACAAGTTGTTTCTTTGCAATACGTGATTAATCATAGCCCCTACTATCAGTCAAGACACTACCAACCTAGATATCATTTAAAAATATTTGCTGAAGGCATGAATGAGTCAATGGAAACTTCTCCTACTGAATTCCTTCTAGCCTGTGGTCAGAGTCAGTTTCGTTCACATACATCGTTTATTATCCTGGGTTTCAGGAATGTACCAGCTACTCTGCAAGGTGCTGGGGATGTAACTGTGAACAGAAGAGTATCCTGATCTCATGGAGCTGTTAAAAATGTCATTTGGTCAAGCATGATGGCTCATGTCTATAATCCCAACACTTTGGAAGGTTGAGGTGAGATAATCACTTGAGCCCGGGAGTTCGAGACCAGCCTGCGTGACGTAGTAAGACTCCACCTCTTTAAAAAAAAAAAAAAAAATGGTAATTTATGAAAAGCATACAATAACATGAGAACTTTACTTATTAAAAAAAAAAATTCAGCCGGGCGCGGTGGCTCAAGCCTGTAATCCCAGCACTTTGGGAGGCCGAGGCGGGTGGATCACCAGGTCAAGAGATCGAGACCATCCTGGTCAACATGGTGAAACCCCGTCTCTACTAAAACTACAAAAAATTAGCTGGGCATGGTGGCGCGTGCCTGTAATCCCAGCTACTCAGGAGGCTGAGGCAGGAGAATTGCCTGAACCCAGGAGGCGGAGGTTGCGGTGAGCCGAGATCGCGCCATTGCACTCCAGCCTGGGTAACAAGAGCGAAACTCCGTCTCAAAAAAAAAAAAAAAAAAAAAAAAAATTCAATCATACCATGAGAAGTTCTTCAAGTCCCTGAGATCAGCTGCAGAAAAAGCTAAAAAAAAAAAATTCTCTAGCACATGGCTGCCTTCCCTAAGCTGTTGCCAAAGAATGTGAGATATCTGTTTATATGCCTATAAACCTAGCACAAGTGTTTTCTTTTCATTAATTATACATGCGTAGTCAGTTCTACTTAAAAACTGAACACTGTTCGGCTTTAAAAAATAAACATTAACAGATATTTCAAAGAAATCCCACCATGTTTGGCTCCATTTTTAAGTGGCTGTAAATTATTTGTTGCTTCATCTCACTTCAATGTTTTGAGATCGTATTTCTGTTACAAATTTCTTCTAGGCAAATGTGAATGTAATTAACACAGTAATATTATGTTTTGAAAACAAACCCAGGCTGGGCACAGTAGCTCACGCCTGTAATCCCAGCACTTTGGGAGGCTGAGGTGGCTGGATCACTTGAGGTTGGGAGTTTAAGACCAGCCAGTCTCTACTAAAAATGCAAAAATTAGCCAAGCGTGGTGGTGGGTGCCTATAGTCCCAGCTACTTGGGGGAGGCTAAGGCAGGAGAGTCGTTTGAACCCAGGAGGCAGAGGTTGCAGTGCAGTAAGCTGAGACTGTACCACTGCACTCCAGCCTGGGTGACACAGCAAGACTCCAACTCAAAAAAAAAAAAAGGACATCATAGTCTGGTCTAATGTGGTCTTTTTGACCTCCCCTAATAAAACACTCTTCTTTAAAAAAAAAAATTGTGTTTAAATTTTCTGTGTGTGTGTGTGTGTGTGTGAGACGTAACTTGCCATTTTAATCTTTTTTTTTTTTTGAGATGAAGTTTTGTTCTGTGGCCCAGGCTGGAGTGCAATGGCTCAATCTCAGCTCACTGCAATCTCCGCCTCCTGGGTTCAAGTGATTCTCCTGCCTCAGCCTCCCAAATAGCTGAGATTACAGGCGCCCGCCACCATGCCCGACTAATTTTTGTGTGTTTAGTAGAGACAGGGTTTCACCATGTTGGTCAGGCTCATCTTGAATTCTTGACCTCAGGTGATCTGCCAACCAAAATGCTGGGATTACGGATGTGAGCCACCTTAATAATTTTTAAGCGTACAGTTCTGTTGCATTAAGTACAATACTATCATTATTTTCACTTATGGATGAGGAAACTAACACAGCAGTGAAGTGATGTCACCCCTACTAGTAAGCTAGAAGCCCTGAGACCGACGTGCAGGCAGCCAGCTCTGGTGTCTCAGGCTGCAGAGCCTCTACATCTCCTACTTCCCTGCAATAAGACTTAGTGTGACCAACAGTGCTGTAAGTTTTTAGTTTACTCATTTGGGTATTTATTTATTTAGAGACAAAGAGTGTCACTCTGTCACCCAGGCTTGAGCACACTGGTGCAATCTCAGCTCACTATGCTGCCCAGGCTGGTCTCGAACTCCTGGCCTCAAGTGATGCTCCCATCTCTGCCTCCCAAAGTGCTGGGATTACAGACATGAGCCACCATGTCCAGCCAAAATAGTACACTTTTAAATACAGTTACTTATCACATAAAAAAATAAGAATATAGTGTATCTAAATTGTGCAAGGAGAATTTCTACAAACTGAAAATTCTTGCCCCCTGAAAACCTGAAGTGGGAACTTTAAGCAAGCAAAAATCATCTTTTGCTGGCTAGAAACAGTAAATTCATACGTCAAAAAAGATGATTAGGGCTGGGCACAGAGACTCATGCCTATAATCCCAGCACTTTGGGAGGCCGAGGCAAGAAGATCGCCGGAGCTCATAAGCTTAAGACCAGCTTGGGCAATATGGTGAAACCTTGTCTCTATCAAAAATGCAAAAGAAAATTGGTCAGGCGTGGTAGCCTGAGTCTGTGGTCTCAGCTACTCAGGAGGCTGAGACGGGAAGATGGCTTGAGTCTGGAAGGCAGAGGTTGTAGTGAGCCAAGATTGCATCAATGCACTCCACTCCAGCCTGGATGAGAGTGAGAATTCCTCTCAAAAAAGAAAGAAGGCCAGGCGCGGTGGCTCAAGCCTGTAAGCCCAGCACTTTGGGAGGCCGAGGCGGGTGGATCACGAGGTCAAGAGATCGAGACCATCCTGGTCAACATGGTGAAACCCCATCTCTACTAAAAATACAAAAATTAGCTGGGCATGGTGGTGCGTGCCTGTAATCCCAGCTACTCAGGAGGCTGAGGCAGAAGAATTGCCTGAACCCAGGAGGCTGAGGTTGCGGTGAGCCGAGATCGCGCCATTGCACTCCAGCCTGGGTAACATGAGTAAAACTCCGTCTCAAAAAAAAGAAAGAAAATCAAATTGTTGTATTTCTCCCCCAGACAAAAACAAACATAAGCCAGCCACAGTGATTTTTTTGGCTTAAACTAACAATTAGATTGCATAGGTTTCATAAAAAGTCCCTACAGGTCCAGTAGTGATGTCAGATGAAAGATACAGCTATGGAGTGATTTAAGAAAATATTGGGCAGGGCGCGGTGGCTCACGCCTGTAATCCCAGTACTGTAAGGAGGCCGAGGCGGGCAGATCACTTGAGGTCAGGAATTTGAGACCAGCCTGGCCAACACGGTAAAACCCCATCTCTACTAAAAATACAAAAATGAGGCAGGTGTGGTGGTGGGCTCCTGCAGTCCCAGCTACTTAGGAGGCTGAGGCAGGAGAATCGCTTGAACCCAGGAAGCGGAGGTTGCTGTAAACCGCGATCATGCCACTGAACTCCAGCCTGGGCAACTGTGTGAGACTCGTCTCAAAAAAAAAAAAAGAAAAAGAAAATATTTTGGAATATAAATTTTGTAATTTGCTGAGGTTTACAAAAATCAATGAGTGAACTTCCAAAAGCAGATCAGCATGACTGCTCCATCTGGAACCAAAATCTGCCATATAAATTCAAATTTGACAATAACTAACTGGAAAGAAATAAATGATAATCACTCTTGCTTGTTTTGCTGTTTCTTTTGATCTTTGGAGTAATGACTAGCCAGAGAGAAACCTCATTTTTTTCAAGTGGTCAAATGCACAATGCTTATTTTATTTTATATTTTTGCTTTTTTTTTGAAACGGAGTCTTGCTCCGTCGCCCAGGTTGGGGTGCCTCCCAAAGTGCTGGGATTAAAATCGAGGGCCACCGTGCCCAGCCCACAGTGCTTATTTTATCTATGCAAACGCTGGACTGTTTTCACAGGACCCCACCAGAATAAAAACAAAACAAAACAAAAAAGGCTACAGAACTTGAGAGTGGCTGCTACGGTCCCTTTAAAAGCTGTTCTAGCTGGTGATGTGCCTTTTAGGCAACAGAATGATGTTTAATCACATTTCTCAATGTGAATACTAAGAAGGAAATTCCTGTTGGCTGTCAAAATGCTACCATGGTACAAACAGCATCAAAAGCAGTGACTCTGCCTAGGAAACAATGTGAATGGTGTTTATTTTCCTACCAACCACATAGATCTCATTTCATCAGAGTACTCCAGCATGGTCTTTTAACTTGTCTTTTTTCTTTTCTTTTGAGATGGAGTCTGGCTTTGTCGCCCAGGCTGAATGCGGCAGGGCGATCTCGGCTCACTGCAACCTCTGCCTCCAGGGTTCAAGCGATTCTCCTGCCTCAGCCTCCTGAGTAGCTGAGATTACAGGCTCTCACCATCACGCCCAGCTAATTTTCATATTTTCAGCAGAGGCAGGGTTTCACCATGTTGGTCAGGCTGGTCTCAAACTCCTGGTCTCAAGTGATCCACCTGCCTTGGCCTCCCAAAGTGCTGGGATTACAGGCACGAGCCACTGTGCCCGGCTTATTAGGCATTTTTTTTTCTTTTTGTTTTACTAAGTACTGCCTATTTGAGAACAGCAATACAATGAATTTAAAGCCACGGTTTCTGTAACACTTAAACTATTCCGCATCAACATAAAACCAAAAGGCACTAAGAATTTAGCAACAACAAAAGTTACCAATAGAAATAGAAAATTAACATGCTACGCCAACTCAGCAGAGACACAGTCCAATTCAAACCCTAGGTTTCCTGTACCGTGCTCTGAATGTCTTAACAGATTCAAGGGAGGTTAACACTCGAGAACTTTGAAAAGCTGCCATCTTTTCCATGTGGCAGGCAGCTTTCAGGCCTTCGTTCCCATTGCAGGAACAACGGGGAATGTAAAATGAGATGGCCCCATTAGGTTGTGGCACTTAGACTTACTTCCAACATCCTCTATCACTGAAACGAACTGAAATCACCGTGAAACACACAGAGTCCTGCCTCTGTTTTTTTTGTTTTTTGTTTTGTTTTGTTTTGTTTTTGCGATGGAGTCTCACTCTGTAAGCCAGGCTGGAGTGCAGTGGTGTGATCTCAGCTCACTGCAACCTTCGCCTCCCGGGTTCCTGGTTCAAGCAATTCTCTTACCTCAGCTTCCCAAGTAGCTGGGATCACAGGCACAAGCCACCATGCCCAGCTAATTTTTGTATTTTTTAGTAGAGATGGGGTTTCACCATGAAAAAGCAGACCATCACTGCTGCTTGCTTGGTTGGCGAAAAACAGAATAAAACATTTATCCAAAATAATGTCAAATTTCCGGTTTTTTTTTTTCCAAGTCCTTCTGATATAGGACAACAAAAAAGTGGTCATTCAGAACAGGTAAGGTTTTTTTTTTTTTTTTTTTTTGAGACGGAGTCTCGCTCTTGTTACCCAGGCTGGAGTGCAATGGCGCAATCTCGGCTCACCACAACCTCCGCCTCCTGGGTTCAGGCAATTCTCCTGCCTCAGCCTCCTGAGTAGCTGGGATTACAGGCACGCGCCACCATGCCCAGCTAATTTTTTGTAGTTTTTAGTAGAGACGGGGTTTCACCATGTTGACCAGGATGGTCTCGATCTCTTGACCTCGTGATCCACCCGCCTCGGCCTCCCAAAGTGCTGGGATTACAGGCTTGAGCCACCGCACCCGGCCCCCAGAACAGGTAAGTTTTAAGCAATGACACATGAGTATGGCAATAGCTAGAAATCTCACCCCTATTAAACTTAAGGACAGCTGTCAAGCCATTTCATATCTGTTCCTTATGGCACCTAAATCAGTGCCTGGCACAATACATGTTTGTGGAAGTGAATCACAACACAGGTAAACTGAATGATGTCTATTGTCCATCTAACTATAGTGGTTTAAAAAAAGACCAAATAGTTATTTTCAGCCACATGCTGTAATTACTGTAAGATATTTTTTAAAGTCCACCTTAAACACTCACTGAAAATACCATTTTCTGCTACGTCAGCTTACTTCTCCCACATGCCATGAGAAGGCTACCATTAGCCAACTTGACTGAAAGCCACTAACTACTGGTTTTAGTAGACAGCTTAACAACTGATTTGGTGGAAATTACGTTGCAGGAATAACAATTCCCAATTAATTCTTTGAATTTAGTTTAATGTTGTGGGTGTATTTTAAAATACCACCAATATACCCTCATTCCCTGTTTTGCAACAAGGAGTAAGTACACAGATAATCATTAAGGAGTCTTCAAAAAAACACAGCAACCTTTCATTACTCAGGAGAAAATTTATAGAGCCCTCTGAACCATTAAAGACCAATTGTTTTAGACAGCATTTGCACTGCCTTTTACATTTCCAAAGACCAAGGAGTGTCCATCCCAAATTAGCCCCTTGTCGACTAAGAGCTAACTAAGATGCCCAGTACCAACCTGTTTTTGTTTTTTCTTCAAACAGGGTCTTGCTCTGTTGCTCAGGCTGGAGTGTAGGGGTGCTATCTTGGCTCAATGCAGCCTTGACCTCCTGGGCTCAGTTGATCCTCCCACCTTAGCCTCCCAAGTAGCTGGGACCACAGGTGCGGGCTACCATGCCTGGCTAACTTTTGTATTTTTGAACAGACAAGGTCTCACTATGTTGGCCAGCTGGTCTCGAACTCCTGGGCTCAAGTGATCTGCCCGCCTCAGCCTCCCAAAGTGCTGGGATTATAGGCATGAGTCACTGCACTCAGCCTTTTCCTCTTTTTTAAAAAAGTGTGGTGAAATTCATCTAACACAAAATTAACTATTTATTTATTTATTTATTGAGACAAAGTCTCGCTCTGTCACCAGGCCAGAGTGCCATGCTGATCTCGGCTCACTGCAACCTTCGCTTCCTGTGTTCAAGCAGTTCTTCTGCCTCAATATCCCAAGTAGCTGGGACTACAGGCACGTGCCACCACACCCAACTAATTTTTGTATTTTTAGTAGAGACAGGGTTTCACTATGTTGGCTAGGCTGGTCTCGATCTCCTGACCTCGTGATCCACCTGCCTTGGCCTCCCAAAGTGTTGGGGTTACAGGCGTGAGCCACCGTGCCTGGCAGAATTAACCATTTTAAAGTGAGCAATTCCTTGGTATTTAATACATTCACAGCGTTGTACAACCACCACTACTCTCTAGTTCCACAGCATTTTCATTATCCCAAAGTAAAAAACCTGTACCATGACGTGGTGACTTCTCACCCCGCCCCCTACCTCAGACCCTGGCTTTTCTATCTCTGTGGAATGACCCATTCTGGATATTTTATCTAGATGGAATCACATAATATGTGACTTTTATGCATCTGGCTTCTTTCATTCAGCATGGTTTTGAAGTTTATCCAAGTTGTGGCACGGATCAGTACTTCATTCCTTTTTATGGCTAAATAATATTCCATTTTACGGATATACCGCCTTTGCTTTATCCATTCATCCACTGATGGACATTTGGCTTGTTTACGCCTTTTGGCTATTGTTCATAGTGTTGCTGTGAACCTTTCTGTACCAGTCTTTGTTTGAATACCCCAGTTTGGGGAGTTTGTATACAGAGAAGTGGAATTCCTGGAACATCTGGTAAATTGTATGTCTAACTTAACTACCAAATGGTTTTCCCCAGAGGCTGAACCATTTCACAGCCCGCCAGCAATGCACAAGTGTTCCAATTTCTCCACATTCTCTCTAACATGTGTCATTTTCCTACACTTTCCTGATTATAGTCACCCCAGTGGGTATCTCATTGTGATCTCCATTTTCCAAACCAGTAATGATGTTCAGCATCTTTCTTTTTTTTTTTTTTTTTTTTGAGACAGAGTCTCGCTTTGTCGCCAAGCGACAGGCTAGAATGCAGTGGCGCGATCTCGGCTCACTGCAACCTCCGCCTCCCGGGTCAAGCAATTCTCCTGCCTCAGCCTCCCGGGTAGCTGGGACTACAGGTGCACGCCACCATGTCCGGCTAATTTTTTTTGGATTTTTAGTAGAGACAGGGTTTCACCATGTTGGCCAGGATTGTCTCGATCTCTTGACCTTGTGATCCACCCGCCTCAGCCTCCCAAAGTGCTGGGATTACAGGCTTGCACCACCACACCTGGACTGTTCAGCATCTTTTCATGTGTTTATTAGCCCCACTTGGATGACAATAAATAAAAATAATCTTTACTATCGCTTTCTTTAAAACTGACCCCCACACAGTTACTTTTTAAATCTGTGTTTGGAAGTCACATGAATTAAATAAGAGCTTAAATTGGTCTGTTATCAAAGGGCAAAATCCAAGATGGTTTCAAGCTTGGCAACTATTACATTTGTTGAGCATCTACTATGTGCGAAGTACTGTTCTAGGTGCTGATAACACAGCACTGAGCAAAACAAAAAGCCTTGTCCTCATAGAGCTTACTTCCCAAAGAATGTATGATCAATACTAAATCTATTAGCCTGGAAAATAAACACAATAAAACGGCTAACTTGAAGTTTTCATAGAAATAGTCAAAAATATATTATAGAACCCAAAAATAAGCCATGTAGGGTGCTTGTGCAGTTATTAAATAACACTGAAAGAATATCTTTTTTTTCTTTTTTTTTTTTTTTTTTGAGACAGAGTCTCACTCTGTTGCCCCGGTTAATTTTTTTGTATTTTTAGTAGAGATGGGGTTTCGCCATGTTGGCCAGGCTGGTCTCAAACTCCTGACCTCAGATGATCCACCTGCCTCAGCCTCCCAAGATGTTGGGATTACAGGCGTGAGCCACTGCGCCCAACTGGAATATCTTACTTTTTACTGTGAAGAATACCGTTTGGTACACTAATCAGGCATACTTTACATAATTACAAGTAGAAAATGAGTTACAAAACTTTGGGTCCAAAGTATAGAACAATACTTTATCTTAATATCCTCAATAAAAATTTCACACAGGCCGGGCGCGGTGGCTCAAGCCTGTAATCCCAGCACTTTGGGAGGCCGAGGTGGGTGGATCACGAGGTCAAGAGATCGAGACCATCCTGGTCAACATGGTGAAACCCCGTCTCTACTAAAAAAAAAAAACACAAAAAATTAGCTGGGCATGGTGGCGCGTGCCTGTAATCCCAGCTACTAAGGAGGCTGAGGCAGGAGAATTGCCTGAACCCGGGAGGCGGAGGTTGCGGTGAGCCGAGATCGCGCCATTGCACTCCAGCCTGGGTAACAAAAGTGAAACTCCGTCTCAAAAAAAAAAAAAAAAAAAAATTCACACAAATACCAGCACTGTCTCTTTTTTTCTCACTCTGTGGCCTTGGCTGGTGTGCAGTGGCGAAATCACTGCTCATGCAGCCTTGACCTCCTCAGGCTCAGGTGTCCTCCCACTTCACCCTGCCAAGTACCTGGGCCTACAGGTGTGCGTTACCATGTCTAGCTAATTTTAGTTTTTTTTTTTTGATAGAGACAGGATCTTGCCATGTTGCCCAGTGTAATCCCAGCATTTTGGGAGGCTGAGGCAGGAGGATTGTTTGAGGCCAGGAGTTTGAGACCAGCCTGGGTAACAAAGCAGGACTCCATCAGGAAAAAAAAAAAAAAAAAAAACAGAAACAGAAGAAGAGGGATTAATAGTTACATTAAGAAAAATGAGACAGCTGGCCAGGAGCGCTGGCTCACGGCTGTAATCCCAGCACTTTGGGAGGCCGAGGCGGGTGGATCACGAGGTCAGGAGATCGAGACCATCCTGGCCAACATGGTGAAACCCCGTCTCTACTAAAATACAAAAAAATTAGCCAGGTGTGGTGGCGCGCGCCTCTATCCTAACTACTCGGGAGGCTGAGGCATGGGAATCGCTTGAACCAGCGGGGAGGAGGATGCAGTGAGCTGAGATTGAGCCACTGCGCTCTAGACGGACAACAGAGCAAGACTCCAACTCAAAAAAAAAAAAAAAAAAGAAAGAAAGAAAGAGGCAGCTAAGGAAAAGAAAACCCCACCAAAGATATTATAAGTGGTAAAAGGTACCAAAAAATGTGACTAGTATGCTAATAATCGTAAGGGAGGGGGAATTTGGTCATAAAATCTTGATAGCTCTCTGGAAGAATTCACAAGCAACTAGTAACAGTGGTTGCCTCCAGGGAAGAAAAAAAAAATCCCCTAATGACTGGGGCAGTAACACACTCAGGTGTGGCCTATTCAAAAATACATAAGTAAGAAATAAATCATGCTTTTAAAAGCTGGCTTTTTTTCCCCGATTCCCCTTCTTTAACAGAGTGTATTCAATCCTGGCCGAACCCTCGGAGCTCACTGGACTGTGTAACTGCCCTCAGAGAGAGCCAGGAGGTCCAGACTGCACACAATAGGGTCAGCTGAAGGTGAAGCACCTGGGGCAAGAGACTTCCCTGGCCAAGGGCAAAGCAGAGCTGGGACAAAGGAGTTCAAAGCCCTGTGGTGGAAGAAGGCTGGTGCATACAAAGAATGAGAAGGCAGCCTGCATGGAGGAAAGGTTGTTCAGCCAGGCTCGGTGGCTCAAGCCTGTAATCCCAGCACTTTGGGCAGCAGAGGTGGGTCATTTCAGGTCAGGAGTTCGAGACCATCCCGGCCAATATGGTGAAACCCCGTCTCTACTAAAAAAAAAAAAAAAAAAAAAAAAACACAAAAAGCCAGGCATGGTGGCAGGCACCTGTAATCTCAGCTACGGGGGAGGCTGAGGCAGGAGAATCACTTGAACCTGTGGACTGTCAAGAGACAGAGGCTGCAGTGAGCTGAGATCGCACCACTGGACTCCAGCCAAGGCAACAGAGTGAGACAGAGTGAAAAAAAAAAAGGTTGTCTAACCAGGGCAGTGGCTCACGTCTGTCATCCCAGCACTTTCGGGGGCTGAAGCCAGCGGATTACGTGAGGTTGGGAGTTCAAGACCAGCATCACCAACATGGAGAAACCTCGTCCCTACTAAAAATACAAAATTAGCTGGGCATGGTGGCACATGCCTGTAATCCCAGCTACTCGGGAGGCTGAGGCAGGAGAATTGCTTGAACACAGGAGGCAGAAGTTGCGCTGACTGGATATCGCACCACTGCACTCCAGCCTGGGCGACAGAGTGAAACTCTGTCTCAAAAAAAAAAAAAAAAAAAAAGGGTTATCTAAACGGAGCTTTTACTGGGAGATGTGAAGTCCTTGTCGGTTCCTGCTCAGATCTAAGCCCCACCCACTCTGTTAGGTGATCTAGGTTCCTAAGTGTTCTCCCACTTCCGACAGTATTTCTTGGTGATGCCTACAGGATCCCATAGATGGGTCATCCTTTTTTCATAAAGATTTGGCATTTTACTCAGTTTCCCTGAACTCAACCTTCCATCCACATGAATGTAACATACATTTCCCTCAAGTCTTTTTTTTCTTTCCTTTCTGTACTTTTGCCCCATATCCATAGGACTGGCCCACAGTTCAGACTGGTTACCAAGTACATAGCGTATGAGGTAGTACCCTTTCATCTCCCTTTGAGCTGCCTTGCCTGATCTCTGCCACATCTGAAGAATCAAGATACATATTAACCAGCCAGGCGCGGTGGCTCACGCCTGTAATCCCAACACTTTGGGAGGCTAAGGCAGGCAGATCACAAGGTCAAGAGATCGAGATCATTCTGGCCAACATGGTGAAACCCCGTCTCTACTAAAAATACAAACATTAGCTGGGCATGGTGGCAGGCGCCTGTAGTCCCAGCTACTTAGGAGGCTAAGGCAGGAGAACAGCTTGAACCAGGGAGTAGGAGGTTGCAGTGAGCCGAGATCACACCATTGCACTCCAGCCTGGTGACAGCAGAGTGAGACTCTGTCTCAAAAACAAAACAAAACAAAACAAAACAAAACAGAAAAGATACATATAACCTTTAGCCTGGCTTACATTTGCAGTCATTTAACCCCCAGCCCCCTCACCCTAAGCTTGTCAGCTGGCTGAGATCCATACAAGCAAATATTATCTAAATAAATAGAACTTGGCCAGGCTTGGTGGCTCACACCTGTAAGTAATTCCAACACTTTGGGAGGCTGAGGCAGGAGGATCACTTGAGGCCAGGAATTAAAGGCTAGCCTGGACAGTGCAGCGAGATCCCATCTCTACCAAAAAAAAAAAAAAGGAAATAATAATAAATAAGAAATTTACGATATCAAAAAATTAGCTGGGCATGGTCGTATGCACCTGAGTCTTAGCTACTGGGGAAGCTGAAGTGGGAGGATGGCTTGAGGCCAGGAGGTTGAGGCTGCAGTGAACTTTGATGGCACCTGGGTGACAGAGCAAGACCCTGTCTCAGACTATTGCACATTGGTGACCCCTAATTGAACACTGCTATTGGAGAGTATCCATTGCCCACTCATGCAATTAACATTTTATATTTTTGGCCGGGCGCAGTGGCTCACACCTGTAATCCCAGCACTTTGGGAGGCCAAGGTGGGCAGATCACCTGGTCAGGCGTTTGAGACCAGCCTGGCCAATGTGGTAAAACCCCATCTCTACCAAAAATACAAAATTAGCCGAGCGTGGTGGCGCACGCCTGTAGTCCCAGCTACTCAGGAGGCTGAGGCAGGACAATCGCTTGAACCCGGGAGGCAGAGGTTGCAGTGAGCTGAAATCATGCCACTGCACTCCAGCCTGGATGACAGAGTGAGACTCTATCTCCCAAAAAAACATTTTTTTACATTTTCAATCTTTTTTTAAATAAAGCAATGACAATTTCTAGACCTGCTTGAAGTTATCAGAAACAGTCTTTATCCCACCCAACTACTTCCAATTTCTCTCTAGGATTTTCTTCCATTTCTAAATTGACTGTTCCTTTTTCTCAATTACTGGCATTTCATAATCCAAGGAAACTGAGAAAGTGAAGGACGAAGCCATTGTATCATCCTATTTTTCATTTCCATCAGGTGGTTGAATCCTTTTGGCAAATAAAGCACTTGACTGCCTAAAATTTTTCTATAATGACATTATTTATCTACCTTACTGACTTGCTGATCTGCCAAACTGACAAAAGAAACAAAAAACCTTCTTTTTTTTTTTTTTTTTTGAGACGGAGTTTCACTCTTGTTACCCAGGCTGGAGTGCAATGGCGCGATCTCGGCTCACCGCAACCTCCGTCTCCTGGGTTCAGGCAATTCTCCTGCCTCAGCCTCCTGAGTAGCTGGGATTACAGGCATGCGCCACCATGCCCAGCTGATTTTTTGTATTTTTAGTAGAGACGGGGTTTCACCATGTTGACCAGGATGGTCTCGATCTCTTGACCTCGTGATCCACCCGCCTCGGCCTCCCAAAGTGCTGGGATTACAGGCGTGAGCCACCGCGCCCGGCCTACAAAAAACCTTCTTAGCCAAACGGTTTCTGTTCAGCAAAATGGTCCCTGACATTTCTGCCTATGGAGTCACAACCAAGATATTCAATCTATGTACAGAGTGCCTCACAACTTAAGGAATGTGCCTGATGAGTCTATTTGTGTCACTTTTTGAATTGTTGAACCCTTTACAAACCTCCTGTTAACGTTATTAGCATTTATTTGCGCTATGGTGTGAAACTCAACATAAAATTTCTAAGTAGAGTTTCTAGTTTAGAAATAGTCTATTGTAATTGACATTGCAATGTTCTCTGCTCCTTATGAATTAGTACTCCTAGGACAACTATTTCAGGGTCAGTTGATCCTGCAACTCAGATTACCTTAGAACACTTAAGTTGAAGGGACTTGAGGTCACACAGTATAGTTTACACCAAATTCATTGATCACATCGTCCACAATACCCCTAAAAAGGAAGTGATCACTCAGTCTCAACATGGAATTCAAGATATCAATGGAAGGTGGGTGCAGTGGCTCATGCCTATAATCCCAGCACTTTGGGAGGCCTAGGCAGGTGGATCACCTGAGGTCAGAAGTTCCAGACCAGCCTGGCCAACATGGTGAAACCCTATCTCCACTAAAAATAAAAAAAATTAGCCCGGTGTGGTGGCGCATGCCTGTAATTTCAGCTACTTGGGAGGCTGAGGCAGGAGAATTGTTTAAACCCAGAAAGTGGAGGTTGTAGTGAGCCGAGATCATGCTACTGCACTCCAGCCTACGTGACAAAGTGAGACTCTGTCTCAAAAAAATTTAAAAAAGATATCAATGAAATATCATCACAACCAGTGGCATGTGGAGGTAATCATGACAGCCAACCTGTTAGAGCTCATCGTGGCCCACGTTCACTGCTCTAATAATTCAGACATCCTACGGAGTAGACACTATCATTATCCCCATTTTACAGATGAAGGAACTGAGGTTATATGACTTGTCCAAAATCAATCAGTTAATATCAGGATATGAACCAAGCAGTCTGGCTCCTGATCCACACTCTTGAACAATATGACACACTGACTAAATGGTAGAAGCTTACAAGAATGAGAGGATTTTAGGCTGAGCATGGTGGCTCATGCCTGTAATCTCAGCACTTTGGGAGGCTGAGGTGGGCGATCACCTGAGGTCAGGAATTTGAGACCAGCCCGACTAATGTGGTGAAACCCCATCTCCACTAAAAATACAAAAATCAGCCAGGTGTGGTGATGCACACCTATAGTCCCAGCTACTTAGGAGGCTGAGGCAGGAGAATCACTGGAACCTGGGAGGCCAAGGTTGCCGTGAGCAGTGATCATGCCACTGCACTATAGCCTGGGTGACAGAGCAAGACTCTGTCTCAAAAAAAAAAAAAAAAAAAAAAAACCTGAAAATAAATATCCTTTAGAGATTTGAGGAATGAAGACAGAGTGAATGAGTAGCAGAGACAGAACTAGATCTAAGATGCCTAACTTTCTTCTGGCTGATTTCCTGCCTCCAGAACAGTAATTCTATTTCACAACTAAAGCTATGGAAAGTTTTGGGTCAGGTGCAGTGGCTCATACTTCTAATCTCAGCACTTTGGGAGGCCAAGGCAAGTGAATCACTTGAGCCCAGGAGTTTGAGACCAGCCGGGGGTAACATGGCTAAACCCTGTCTCTACCAAAAGAAAAAAACAAACCCACAATGAGATGGATGTGGTGGCTCGCGCCTGTAGTCCCAGCTACTCAGGAAGCTGAGGTGGGAAGACAGCTTGAGGCCACGAGGTGGTGGCTGCAGTGAGCCAAGACGGCACCGCTGCACTCCAGCCTGCGAGACAGAGCCGGACCCCGTCTCAAAAAAAGAAAAAAAGGAAAAGAAAGTTTTGCATTTTGTTTTATATTCCTCAAAACAATACTTCTGAAGTAGATTAGCATGGCTCATATTTCAAAAAAGAGGAAACGAAATTTGGGGAGCAGGGAATGGCAAAACTGCATCTTACAAAAGGAAATCGCCATAAAATGTCCCATTCACAACTCAGTGGTTATGTGGTTATGACAATAACGTAAAAACCCTGAGATTTTATGAAAACTGACACAGAATCACCATATTCAAAGTGTATGATCTTGTGACAAGAAGCTTAGAAAAAACTCAGTCTATGGAGTTTGTGTTTTTCTATCAGTCTTAAATGTCTTCACAGCAGAGTTTTTTGGTTTACCATTTGCTCATCTGCAGAGAAGAAAGTATAAAACTCCTTGAATGTTCCTCAACTTTTAAATTTCATAGTCTAAGCATTTCTTCAAAGAGAAAATGAGCTCATTTTATCTTTAAACTAGAATAAAAGGATTACATGGTAGCTCTGTCCTTTAATAAATGAAGAAGGGATAGTGTTACTATCTATGACAACCTCCAGTGATATTCTTCCAGTTACTACTGTTGTATAATAAATTACTCCCAAAACTTAATGGGAGACAACCATTTTATGATGGGTCAGGAATTTGAACAGGGACAACTTTTCGCTACTCCATCATTGCTGAGGCCTCAGCTGGGAAGACTTAAAGTCTGGGGGGACCCAACAGCTGGGCGCTAGAACCATCAGGAAGCCTTTCACTCATATGGCTGGCAGCTGAGTATGACTGTTGGTTGAGACCTCAATTGAGCGGTCAACATGAACCTCTATAATTTGGCCTTTCTATATGTCTTTCTATGTGTGCTGTTTGGTCCTCCTAACAATATGGCAACTAGGTTTTAAGAGCAAATATTGGCCGGGCGCAGTGGCTCAAGCCTGTAATCCCAGCATTTTGGGAGGCCGAGGCGGGTGGATCACGAGGTCAAGAGATCAAGACCATTCTGGTCAACATGGTGAAACCCCGTCTCTACTAAAAATACAAAAATTAGCTGGGCATGGTGGCGCAGCCTGCAGTCCCAGCTACTCGGGAAGCTGAGGCAGGAGAATTGCTTCAACCCAGGAGGTGGAGGTTGCGGTGAGCTGAGATCGTGCCACTGCACTCCAGCGTGGGTAACAAGGGCAAAACTCCGTCTCAACAAAAAAAGAGTAAATATACTGGCCAGTCATGGTGACTGACGCCTGTAATCTCAGCACTTTGGGAGGCCAAGGCAAGCGAATCACGAAGTCAAGAGATCGTGACCATTCTGGCCCACATGGTGAAACCCCATCTCTACAAATAAAAACAAAGATTAGCTGGGCATGGTGGTGCATGCCTGTAGTCCCAGCTACTTGGGAGGCTGGGACAGGAGAATCACTTAAACCTGTGAGGCAGAGGTTATAGTGAGCCAAGATCCCGCCATTGTACTCCAGCCTGGGCAACAGAGTGAGACTCCCGTCTCGAACAACAAAAATAAAATAAAGTAAGAGTAAGTATCCTAAAAGAGCAAGGAAAAAGTACATGGCATATTTGTGATTCTGCTTTAGAAATCATAAAAAAAAATAATAGGGTCTCACTATATTGGTCAGGGTGGTCTCAAACTCTTGGGTTCAAGCAATCACCCCCCTCACCCCACCCTCACCTGGGCCTCCCAGAAAACCTGGATTATAGGTATGGGCCACCGTGCCTGGGAGCATCCCTTTCACCATACTTTATTGGTCAAGGCTGTGACACAGATCTGCCTAGGTTCAAGTAGAAGTGTTATAAGCCCCCTCTCACCACTCAGTAGGAGGAATCTTGGGGTCACATTGTAAGATGAGCAATGTGGGATGGGCAATATTGCTGTGGACATCTTTTCAAAATATAATCTGTCACACATGTGAAGGATCTCTAAGAAAGATAAAGAGGAAAATTCAACAATATCAGGTTCAGCAGAAATATCAGTCAACAGGGTGTGAACTGAATAATTCTAAACTTTCTCTCTTCATCTCCATGTCAGAATAAGCACACAGGCAGGTTTCAAAGGAAGAGTGTACACTATCAGTCTGTCTTCAAAAGCCTGTTAGAATGACGTGTGACATTAATTTCTGATTACTACCAAAAACTGAATGCCCATCAGTGGCCATTTTTTCCATTTACGACTTGGTACATTCGTTCTACTTCTAAGCCTACCAGAGCTTCCAGCTCCACTTATTAGGCTGTTATAATAATTTGCAAACCAATTGACTCTTAACAGTCGACATCCCTTCCCAATCTAAAACACGGTTCACCCAGTGGTTCTCAGTGAGGTAAACACTTTGGCAAATACAGAGCAGCGTTACTGTCCACCAGGGCAACACATCATGACAGCTGTGCTAAGTCACAGAGCTTTTTTATTATTATTATTATTATTATTTTTTTTTTTTTGAGACAGAGTTTCACTCTTGTTACCCAGGCTGGAGTGCAATGGCGCGATCTCGGCTCACCGCAACCTCCGCCTCCTGGGTTCAGGCAATTCTCCTGCCTCAGCCTCCTGAGTAGCTGGGATTACAGGCATGCACCACCATGCCCAGCTAATTTTTTGTAGTTTTTAGTAGAGACGGGGTTTCACCATGTTGACCAGGATGGTCTCGATCTCTTGACCTCGTGATCCACCCACCTCGGCCTCCCAAAGTGCTGGGATTACAGGCGTGAGCCACCGCGCCCGGCCCACAGAGCTCTAAAGTTAAATAAAGTGCTTGGAGGAATATGACTATGCCAAGAGCTTAGCATTTTACCAGCTTCATTCTAGCTTTCTGGTTATCCAAAATTTTTTTTTTTTTTTTTTTTTTT
>NW_022437037.1:4785770-4800846 GCF_009761245.1 Sapajus apella
ACGCCCGGCTAATTTTTTTGTATTTTTAGTAGAGATGGGGTTTCACCATGTTGGTCAGGCTGGTCTCAAACTCCAGACCTCATGATCCCCCTGCCTTGGGCCTCCCAAACCGCTGGGATTACAGGTGTGAGCCACCGCGCCCGGCCTAATGTAATTCTTATATTTTGATTGGTTTCCTCTTGCATGAAGTCATAAATATTTAGCACTAACACCACCACTCCTCTTGCCAAAAATGGTCATCACAAGAACTAAACCTCTCCTAGGATGACAGGGAGACTTCAAATGTACACCTTACTTTTGAAACTGGACAGCGTAAATAGTCTTTTTTTTTTTTTGAGATGGAGTTTCACTCTTGTTGCCCAGGCTGGAGTGCAATGGCACAATCTCAGCTCATCGCAACCTCCTCCTCCCGGGTTCAAGTGATTCTCCTGCCTCAGCCTTCTGAGTAGCTGGGATTACCGGCATGCACCATCACGTCCGGCTAATTCTGTATTTTTAGTAGAGACGGGGTTTCTCCATGTTCCTCAGGCTGGTCTTGAACTCCTGACCTCAGGTGATCCACCTGCCTCAGCCTCCCAAAGAGCTGGGATTACAGGTGTGAGCCACCGTGCCCGGCTGTAAATAGTCTATCTTTAAGGATAAGTTAAAATAAACATTTTTTCTTTCAGACAGGGTCTTACTGTCACCAGGCTGGAGTGCAGTGGCACAAACACAGCTCACGGCAGCCTTGACCTCCTGGCCTGAAGTGATCCTCCCATCTCAGCTTCCCAAGTAGCTGGGGCTACAGGCACGCATCACTACGCCCAGGTAATTTTTTAATTTTTAGTAGAGATGGGATCTCAGTATGTTCCCCAAGCTGGTCTTGAACTCCTGAGCTCAAGCTATCCTCCTGCTTTGGCCTCCCAAATGGCTCATTACAGGTATGAGCCACCGTGCCCGGCCGATAAGTAAAATGTAAATTCAAAAAGTCAGAGTCATTGTGAAAAATGTGTTTTATATATATACATGTACACTCATGAAATCTAAATGTCTCTGCCTAAACATTTCCAGAAATTTCCATATATATATGTCTGTTCCAATGGAAATATTTCTAAACCTCCTCATTATCTCTGCCAAGAAGAACTCAATCCCAAACTAGGCTGATAGGCAGAATAATTCATTAGATGTTTCAAACAGCAAATATCCAGCTTTTTAGGCAGGGAAATAATGTGACTTCAGTAGAACATTTTTTAAAAAGTGATAATAATAGCCAAAGAAAACTATTTCTCCCTAGGGAAAAACTTAAGTTAAATCTTTAGGAGGCCCAAGTATATTGCTAAAAATTAGTATGATTACTGTTTTGGAGTGGATTTTATTTTTCTTCAAGAAGGAAAAGATAAACATGCTGTTAGTATAACCTCCTGAAATACAGATTTTCTGTCCAAAGCAATGATTTCCAGGCATTTTCCAAATATTACGTTTATTTTATTTTTAATGTGTATACCAAATTTTAAATCAGAAGGCTGAAACAGAAAATAGCTCATTTTTCTCCTGCTTACAGCAAGAGAGTTCTAAAATTTGTTCCCGAGGACCAGGATTTTTTTCAATAACCCTCCCCATGATTATAATAATTTGTATTTACCCACCACCTTTCATCCGACAACCTCAAAGTACTTTATGAACAATCTCTCATCTTTATGCCTTCTTGTTAAGAGGAAGGCAAGCATCACACCATGCTTTATAGACTGGAAAATGGAGGGACAGAGATGCAAGGACTTGCCAGATACTAATAACTATTGGATTAGGCAAGCAATGCAACCCAGACTGAGCCCTCCAGCACTGCCTCCCTCAACTGGGAGCACCCGCACCGTTTATCCCCAGAGCCCGTCTGGTCTTTAAATGGATTTCAGGAACCCATTCTCAATTTTGGCTGTGCAAACAGAAGTACGAGGGGAACAGATTCCTTTACAGGTCCCAAGTTTTCTTTTGCTGTAGATAAGGGAGAACGTATTTAGTTTCTTGTTTCTGAAGACCCAAAACTTTGAAAACCTGAATGTGGGGCAGGCGTGGTGGCTCACATCTGTAATCCCAGCACTTTGGGAGGCTGAGGCGTGTGGATCATTTCAGGGCAAGAGTTCAAGACCAGCCTGGGCAACATAGGAAGACCCTCCCCCCATCTCTACAAAAACTTTTTTAAAAAAGTTAGCCAGGTGTGGCAGTGTACACCTGTGATCCCAGCTACTCAGGAGGTTGAGGCGAGAGGCTCGCTTGGGCCTGGGAGGTTGAGGTCAAAGTGAGTCATGTTTGTGCCACACTGCATTCCAGCCTGGGTGACAGAGTGAGACTCTGTATTCCTCCTTGTTCTTTCTCAATTTCATTAAAAATACTTTTCACCAAGACATACTTCTCTTAGGCAAATTCAGAAACTTGATACTACGCCTACTAATTAATAGCCACACAAATGAATTTCTTTAAACTAGAAAAGAGAAACAGTCACTGGCTTTGAAAGAATTAGGAGATCACTAGACATCCGTGAAACATCTGCTTGAATACAAGCTTCATTCATGACTGCTTCTGCTGGCTCTGCAGTATTTAGTGGTATGAGTCATTGATTCTCAGTGATTCTCAATATGAATAACATCAAATGTTTTGTAAAGAAAAATCTACAGCAGTGACAGGGAAATAGAGTGAGTGATGGGGATTAAGGGAACTATGCACTACTAACACAGAAGATCCAGTTTTTGGCTAAGTGCATTGGTGGCTCAGGCCTGTAATCCCAGCTCTTTGGGAGGTCAAGGTGGGAGGATCACTTGAGCCCAGGAGTTCAAGACCAGCCTAGGCTACATAAGCAGACCCTGTCTCTAAACAAAATACAAAAATTAGCAGTGTGGTAACGTGCACCTGTAGCCCCAGCTACTCAGGAGGCTGAGGCAGGAGAATCACTTGAACCCGAGAGGCAGAGGTTGCAGTGAGTGGAGATCGTGCCACTGCACTCCAGCCTGGGCAACATGAAGAAGTGCTGAAAAATAACTCACTGCCCAGCTGCAAGGGCCGTGGCTAGCATACAGCTCCTTTACGCTCCACCTCATCTTTTGAGTCAAGGTCATCTCTTCTTGTAGCACTCCAAACCAATGACTGACCCACTCTTCTTGGGATGACCTCTGGCCAATGATAAAGCAAGGCAATGGCCGGGCGCGGTGGCTCAAGCCTGTAATCCCAGCACTTTGGGAGGCCGAGGCGGGCGGATCACGAGGTCAAGAGCTCGAGACCTTACTGGTCAACATGGTGAAACCCCGTCTCTACTAAAAATACAAAACATTAGCTGGGGATGGTGGCGCGTGCCTGTAATCTCAGCTACTCAGGAGGTTGAGGCAGGAGAATTGCCTGAACCCAGGAGGCGGAGGTTGCAGTGAGCTGAGATCGCGCCATTGCACTCCAGCCTGGGTAACAAGGGCGAAACTCCGTCTCAAAAAAAAAAAAAAAAAAAAAAAAAAAAAAGCAAGGCAATGATAAAGCTAGCCATTTCTGCCAGAGGATTCTTGCGTCTGTTCTGGAGCTCCCCATCGGCCTGGTGGAGACTGTCAGCACTGCATCATGATCTGATGGCTTCCACTCTTTTCCCTTCACGGTGTTACCTCCCAATCAGCCTGCACTCCTGACTCCATCTAAATACCTTCTTCTAGGATATTGGCACCAATGATACTTACCTGGCTGGATTCTTGTAACAAATAAACAAGATGATGGATGTAAATACACGCCCAGCAGGACATGGCAGGCACTCAATAAATGGCAGTGATGGCTGGGCTCGGTGGCTCACCCCTGTAATCCCAGCACTTTGGGAGGCCGAGGCGGGCCGATCACCTGAGGCTGGTGTGGGGGTAGACCCCATAAGTGCCAAGGCAGGAGTCAGAAGCATCAGCCTATGCCCATATAAATAATGAAGAAGAAAATAACTAGAGATACAATCATAGTAGTTATTCATAGGTGGTCTTAGTTATTCATATGCGATTTTAATTATTCATAGGTGATCTTAGTTCTTTTACTAATGCCTCTCAGGTCTCAGAGTGTGAACCTGGGGTGACACTGTGAAAGGAATAACCCTAAGGCAAGAAGTTTTTTTTTTGAGACGGAGTTTCACTCATGTTACCCAGGCTGGAGTGCGATGGCGCGATCTCGGCTCACCACAACCTCCGCCTCCTGGGTTCAGGCAATTCTCCTGCCTCAGCCTCCCGAGTAGCTGGGATTACAGGCACACGCCATCATGCCCAGCTAATTTTTTGTATTTTTAGTAGAGACGGGGTTTCACCACGTTGACCAGGATGGTCTCGATCTCTTGACCTCGTGATCCACCCGCCTAGGCCTCCCAAAGTGCTGGGAGTACAGGCTTGAGCCACCGCGCCCAGCCATGTCTTTGTTCTTTCTTGACAAGTATGGAAAAGTGCTGATGCATTATGCTCCCTACCTCATCTTGGCTACTAGAAAGTCTTGGGCCCCTACCTATATGACACGTGATGTACTTGACCCTATCACTGACCACCAATGCCATGCCCTGCCTGCTGTGCCCCCAGCTTTGTAGTCAATAAAAGTCAGAGTGTGCGGACACTCAAGGGCACTGCCAGAGTCTGCTTTGGTTGGCAGTGGACCCCTGGGCCCAAACTCTCTTTTCTCTATCTCTGCATCTTGTGTCTTTTATTTCTACAGTTTCTCATCTCCACACCAGGAGAGAGGGGCTCAAAGGACCCTGTAGGGCTGGACCCTACAGTTGGGAGTTCGAGACCAGCCCAACCAACATGGAGAAATCCTGTCTCTACTAAAAATACAAAATTAGCCAAGCATGGTGGCACATGCCTGTAACCCCAGCTACTCGGGAGGCTGAGGCAGAAGCCTCGCTTGAACCTGGGAGGCGGAGGTTGCAGTGAGCCGAGACCATGCCACTGTACCCCAGCCTGGGCAACAAGAGCAAAACTCTGTCTCAAAAAGTAAATAAATAAATAAAAATAAATGGCAGTGATGATGACAATCATTCAAGAGTTTAAGACAATAGGGGATGGCACATGTGAAAATATTACGGTAACTATAGAGTTCCTGCAGTTATAAGCTATTTCCAGTTGTGGAACCCACAGAGACAAAGTAAACAAGTACAGATGGAAACTGTGGCTGCTGTGCTGTCTACACGGAAACCACAGGTGTTGCTGTAGGAATTCATTCTTACTAAAAACCTAATTCCGATCACAAGAACTATATGCTCTAATTTAAAAAATCATATTGTTTATACGTTATGGTTTACAGGTGAAAGATATTACAGCTTTCGCAACAAGAAAATGGAAGTTCCATCTACCTTTTTTTGTTGGTGAGGGTGGTGGCTTGAATCTATAAACAAGTGAGGTTGTTAAGCTTTATGTAAGTTTAACGTGAAATTTTACAAACAGGATGCGGTTTGAGTTAAAGGTTGGTCTGAAGTGGGGAAGATCACGATAATCTGATATTAAAAACTTAAGGTCGGGTGCGGTGGCTCACGCCTGTAATCCCAGCACGTTGGGTGGCCGAGGCAGGTGGATCACCTAAAGTCAGGAGTTTGAGACCAGCCTGGACAACATGGTGAAACCCCGTCTCTACTAAAAGTACAAAATTTGCTGGGCGTGGTGGTGGGTGCCTGTAATCCCAGCTACTCAGGAGGCTGACGCAGGAGAATCGCTTGAACCCGGGAGGTGGAGGTTGCAGTGAGCCGAGATTGCTCCACTGTTCCCCAGCCTGGGTGATTTGAGACAGACAAAAGCAAAACTCTGTCTCAAAACAAACAGCAACAAAAAAAACCTTACATACCCTCCAAATTACTCTCTAATATAATACACATATTTAGTCTCTTAGGATTTAAAAAAAAAAGTTTTTTAACTAAACACATTACTAAGCTCAAGCTAGTATGGGTATACGAGTAAAACAGGAAACAAATATTCCTTTATAAACACTAATTCCAGAAGACTTCACACCCACATTCTAAAATCTAATTAGATTAATTTCCCAGGGCACTCATGTATTCTTGGTAGCTTTCAGTTTTTAAGCGTCAAAGTAAAGCCTTATACTTCAATGTGGGTGGTGTTGATGAAACAAGAGTGAGTAATACTTGCAGGAAACACAATATTAGCTTTAGCTGGTTAGAACAGTCCTTCAAAGAAGCACTTTCCACGTCTCACCAATGTAAAGCATGACTTGTAATGTGTTCGCACAGTAAGTATAGACACTTACAAAACTCTCTTATGTGCTTAAAGTACAGTTGTGCCTACCAAAATGCCAAGTAGCACACATTTTCAGGATTTTGCCTTACGTACAAAGAGAAGGCAACAAACTGATGTCTAAATATCAACTGTAACATCTCCAGGCCTCCCACAGTTTGTTTTCTTTTAATATCTACTGAACAGAAAAGACATGTGCCAAGTTTACAAAAACTAAGCTGATTTTGTGTCTCTTCTGAGGAAGCTCTGCCCTGGCCACCACCGTCCAGGGAGTAATCTCCCCTCTTGGTCTTGCCATGTTTATCCCAAACAGAAATCTCTGAAGGGTTAAGAAAAAAGAGGAGTAGAGGCTGGGCATGGTGGCTCATGCCTGTAATCCTCGCACTTTGGGAGGCCGAGGCAGGCAGATCATTTCAGGTCAGGAGTTTGTGACCAGCCTGGCCAACATGGTGAAACCCATCTCTACTATGAAAAACACAAACATTGGCTGGGCATGATGGTGGAGGCCTGCAGTTACTCGGGAGGCTGAGGCATGAGAATCACTTGAACCTGGGAGGCAGAGGTTGCAGCGACTTGAGATTGCATCACTGTGCTCCAGCCTGGATGACAGAGCAAAACTCCGTCTGAAAAAAGAAAAAAGAGTGCTGGAAACTATTGTTAATAGTGTACTCCAATTTAGCATTCAAGGGGAGTAAGAAGAGGTAATAATTATCCAATGTCTGGAACTGTTAATGATTAGTTACATTAAAATTTTTAAAAACTAGTTTAAAATTTCAACACACCGTAAAGTGTTCTTATATAAACATATGTACATATACCAGGCCTAAGCAGAATGAACAAAAGAGAAGGGATAATTTTTCAAATCCTACTTTAAAGTCAAAAAAGGTACCTAGAACCTAGACTGTGTGTATTCGGGGGGAGAAAGGATATGGAAAATCTCTGTACCTTCTACTCAATTTTGCTATGAACTGAAACTGCTCTAAAAAATAAAGTTGGCCGAGCACGGTGGCTCACGCCTGTAATCCCAGCACTTTGGGAGGGTGAGGCGGGCACATCACCTGAGGGCAGGAGCTCTAGACCAGCCTGACCAACATGGAGAAACCCCATCTCTACTAAAAATACAAAATTAGCTGGGTGTGGTGGTGCACGCTCCTCAGGAGGCTGAGGCAGGAGAATCACTTGAACCTGGGAGGTGGAGGTTGCAGTGAGCCGAGATCTCGCCATTGCATTCCAGCCTGGGCAACAACAGCGAAACTCTGTCTCAATCAATCAGTCAATCAATATAAAAAAATAAAGTCTGGTGGGGCGCAGTGGCTCACGCCTGTAATCTCAGCACTTTGGGAGGCCAAGGCTAAAAATACAAAAAATTAGCCAGGCATGGTGGCTCATGCCTGTAATCCCAGCTCTCGTGAGACTGAGGCAGGAGAATCACTTGAAACTGGGGGGAACAGACGTTGCAGTGAGCCGAGATCACACCATTGCACTCCAGCCTGGGCAACAAGAACAAAACTTTGTTTCTAAAAATAAAAAATTAAAAAGATAAAGTCTATTTTCCAAAAACATACCTAGAATTATATATTTTTCACAAGTGCCAAAGTTCAGAAAGGTGTTATGATTATCTTCCCATTATTTCTAAAAAGCAAATGTTAAAACAAAAGGAAAAAAAGGGATTTATTCATTTGTCCAATAAATATTTACTAAACTCCTACACTGAGTCAGGCATTATTTCCAGTACAGTTGGTAGACAGTCCTCACGCGGCTGCCTCTTGAAAGTGCACACCACGATCAATGCCAATGTATCCAACAGCTGAATGTACATTATATGCCTGGCATGGTTCTAAAAATCACAGGTAAAAAAAATTACATACAATCAACACAGGTGGCTTCTTACTATGCTAACCAATACGCATCACTCACGTTTCGCTGTTCTCTTCCTTGTATCTACTTCATTTCTCATTAGCACCAGAGCAAATTAATAAAGATGACAGAGAGGGTACTAGGAGACAGCAAAACCAGGTTCTGTCACTGAATAATTTGTTAGCTGCAAAGAGTAGAATAATTATGAGGCAGGCTTAACTTTCCAGTGGATTTATTCATGCTTCACACTAATGAGCAAGCTAATAAAAAGCTGAACTAACACTTCAGTAACCTGTCACTTCCCTCAATAAGTAGGCAAGGAAAAAAATCCAAATGTAAGCAACTCTTGCTTTGCCATTTCTCCCCCAACCAGCCACAACTTCAACAAGTCAGTGAACATATTTACCTTACTAACACTGCCTTTTTAACAAGTCTTGAGTAAATGTATTCTGGTTAATCTTACATAAAAACATTAATTTTTTCTTTTGACTCTGATGTTACAGGCTAGAGGTAAAACCTACTACATAAGTTTCCACATAGCTATCTTTCAATGTATGCAATGTGACTTACAATAGATTCAGGCTGGTGTCCTGCACACAGTAGTTGTTCAATAAAAATTTTGAAAATTCATTAAAAGGCAATGTTATAAAGAGCTGTAAACTATTTTACTGTAACCTAATCACTTCAAAATGGCCATTTAAGCCTGGGAGAGGTGCCTCACGCCTGTAATCCCAGCACTTTGGGATGCCAAGGTGGGCAGATCACCTGAGGTCAGGATTTTGAGACCACCCTGGTCAACCTGATAAAAACCTATCTCTACTAAAAATAAAAAAAAATTAGCCAGGCATGGTGGCGCACAGCTGTAGTCCCAGCTGCTTGGGAGGCTGAGGCAGGAGAATCGCTAGAACCCAGGAGGTGGAAGTTGCAGTGAGATCACACCAGCCTGGGCAACAAGAGCAAAAGTCTATCTCAAAAAAATAAAAAAAAAAAGAAGAAGAAGAAGAAGAAAGTTTATTTCTATGGAGGGGTTAAAAAAAAAAGTGAAAAAGAAAGAGGAAGAGAAAGGTTGTACTCCCTCTACAAAGCAGGATGTGGCTTAGGAGTAGGCCTTTAATGTAAAATGCACATTAGAAATCTTTAGCTTGTAAAAGTCTACGTTGCCGTTAACCTGAAGTCCTAAAAGGTATGTAAAATCTAATAGTATTTGTGAAGGTCCCTGAAAGCTGCAACCACCTGTTACAAATAACTCATGACCACCCAAACCATAGCTCTGTCTTTCTCCATCTAGAAGAAGAATTCTGCCAAGCTCGGCTTTAGCGCCCCATCATTATCTCATTATACATGTGCATGATTCCAAAGCCACCATTCAAGGAAAACCCTTAATCACTGCCCTCCACTGGGCTACCCATGCACCGCACATCACCAAGTCTCTGACCACTGGAGAAACTGGGCTTACTTTTCATCTTTCATTATTCTAGTTTTTTTAATCTTAAAAGCTACTAGGCCTTATGCATCTTTGCATTTCACCTGAAAACTTCAATTTTGCATTTCTCTTAGGAGTGCAATCATGTGTTCATTCCTTTCCCTATATTAAACTATAAGCTACTCAAAGGCAAATGCTGGTACTCATGTCTTTTTTCAAGGCCAGGCATGGTGGCTCATGCCTGTAATCCCAGCACTTTGGGAGGCTGAGGCAAGTGGATCACCTGAGGTCAGGAATTTGAGACTAGCCTGGCCAATATGGCAAAACCCTGTCTCTACTAAATACACAAAAAAATTAGCCAGACATGGTGGTGGGCACCTATAGTTCCAGTTACTTGGGAGGCTGTGGCAGGAGAATCGCTTGAACCCAGGATGCAGAAGCTGCAGTGAGCCAAGATAGTGCCACTGCACAGCAGCCTGAGCGACAGAGTGAGACTCCATCTCAAAAAAAAAAGTCTTTTAAAACTCCTCATTGCCATACACTTGCATATACAGAACTGTTAACTGATTCACTCTTCCTCATAAAATTATCAAGAGAAAAAATTACAAATAGTTCACACTCTTCTTCTTTAAAAATAATTTCCAATTTTTATTGTAGGAAATTTCAAATATACATAGTACAAAGAATAGTGTAATGCACCCTTCTGTACCAAGCATCTGGCTTCAGTAACGGCCAACTCTGCTTCACGATCTCCCATCTACTAACAACCCAAATTACTGTGAAGCAAATCTAAAATTTCATATCATTTCTATTTGTATATATCCCAGTTCCCATTTATTTTCTTTTTGTTTTTGTTTTTTTTTTTTTGAGACGGAGTTTCGCTCTTGTTACCCAGGCTGGAGTGCAATGGCACGATCTCGGCTCACTGCAACCTCCGCCTCCCGGGTTCAGGCAATTCTCCTGCCTCAACCTTCCTGAGTCGCTGGGATTACAAGCACGCGCCACCATGCCCAGCTAATGTTTTGTATTTTTAGTAGAGACGGGGTTTCACCATGTTGACCAGGATGGTCTCGATCTCTTGACCTCGTGATCCACCCGCCTCGGCCTCCCAAAGTGCTGGGATTACAGGCGTGAGCCACCGCGCCCGGCCCAAGCTGTTCTTTAACTCCTGGGCTCAAGTGATTCTCCCGACTTGGCCTCCCAAGGTGCTGGGATTTCAGGCCTGAGCCACTGTGTCCCGCCTCTCTCATTTATTTTCAACCACTCCTAACCCTGCCTTCCTTCCCACTCTTCCACCCTCAAAAAGAAATGTACAGAATAATGCAGGCAATTGCTGCTGTTTTAGCAGTTTTGCTCATAGCCACTCCCTCTCTTTGAGATTATCTTCTGTCCCATTCACCAACATCACGGAATATCGTGTTCCGTCCTTATTTCACTCAGAAATATGTTGTACCCTTTCCCTCCTTAATTTCATTCTCCTGTTTGAACAAGTGAAAAAAAAATTGTGCGACAATTTCTGTCTTGATAAAGATTACTTCTGATTTGCTTCCCCACCCCAGATAAGCTAAAGACAGCTAAAGGGAGTGGAAGGATTAGAAGAGGAGAGAAACTTCAATACAGCACTCGAAGTGGTAGATTTTTGCCTAAACCGGCGTGTGCAAATATTTGAAACTATGTTATTTTCAAAATGATACTTGTAAACATCAGCGGAAATTCTGTCATGAATTCCTTTTAGGCAGAAGATGTTTATAAAAGGAATTATCTTAATTTAAAGGAAGGAGCTATTGCCCTCAGGATTTTGGTAATAACAACCATAGCTGCTTCAGAACCTAACAAATGGTTATGTAAAAACACTTAAAGCAAACGAGCGCGCGCACACGCGCGCGCGCACACACACACACACACAATTAAGGGAGGATGCGCTCTGTTTCCGTAATTGCTCTAACCTTGTTTTATTTTGACATGAGATTTCTTGGCCTCATCTCGACAGCAACACCACCCTACACTTTCTCCTCCACACCCTTTGCAAATAGAATTCCAAAAGGTAGTGAGGCACTTCAGAGTTCGTCTGGGAAATGGCTCATCTCGAGGGCATTTCGGTGCAGTAAGGGAGATTTCGTCTGCTCCTTCCTGGGCCGCCTCGCTGCCCGTCCCCTGCCCAGTGATTTCCCCAGGAATCCTTGGAGGGCAGGGAAAGAGCTCCATCCACAGCCGGCCCCCTGGTCGCCGCCCTGGCAAACCCTGCACCCCCTCAGCCCCAAGGGCTGCCCGTTTACCGTGCGCACCCCCACGACCAAGCATCTCCGCGAAGTGCCCCTCGCTGCCAACCTTCCCCATTGGAAACTCTTTCCTCCGAGCAACCGTTAAAGATCACTGACCCGGAGAACGCCTCTCCCTTAAGATCTCTCCCCAACTCCCACTACTTTCCCCTCCGGATCAGATGTCGCAGTGCCCACATCCCACTCAGGATCCGAGCTACCCCGAGAGAACAAGTGCGCGCGGAGTCGCCACCGGCCAGAAGTCCTCGCCTCCAGAGCCAAGACCACACTCTCGCCCCGGCACCCCAAAACCTGAACCCCGGAGCCCGCCCAGGCCGCCCCGCCCCCGGGGGAGCGCGCGGTCCGCCAGCGCCTCCGCGGAGCCAGGACAGAACTCGCGGCCCGGGCGCCCAGAGACCCAACACAGCGCCGCGCCGCCCGGGCCTCCACGCCCCCACGCCCGGTCCCGGCCCTCCCCGGGCATCCGCGGCTCGCCCCGGGGGATTAGGGCTCTGCCCTACACACACCGCCCGCCCCGGGACGCCGGGGACAGGGAGGCCCGCCCGCGCCGCTCCTCAGGCCGCCGGGGACCCGCACCAACTCCTCTCGCCTCCGAAGGACGAACCGGCCCGCACCTCCCGCTCGGGCCAAGGCCGACAAGGGGCACGGGGACCCCGCCTCCTCCCCAGGCCGCGGAGACCCAAACCAGCGCGCCCTAGCCTCCGCCCGGCAGCGCGGTCCGCGCCCCCTCCCCAGGCCGCAGGGAAATGCAGCGCGCGCCCCGCATCTGCCCGCGGGCCCAGCCCCTCACTTACCCAGAGCTCGGTGCCCCAGCTCATGGTGCAGGGGCCGCGAAGGGGCGCTCCGCGCGGCGGGCGCGGCTCTCCGGTCCCCTTCCACGGCGATCCCCTTGCCCCCCGAGATCCCCGCGACCGCGGAAAGTCCGGAGCCCGCGCGGCCTCCTCTGGCTCGCAGCTCCTCGCCCGGGGTCTTCTCGGCGACTCCTCCTCCCCGCCGCGCCACAGCAAAATGGCCCGAGGAAGCAGCAGCCGCGGCCGCCGCAGCGCCCGCCCGCCCTACACCCGAGAGCGGGGGAGGGGCGAGAGAGGAGGGGCGCAGGGGCGGGGCGCGGGGGCGGGGCCAGCCTGACAGCTCGCGCACGCGCGCCCACCCCGTCCCGGTCCCCTCCCCCGGGCTCCCCAGCCGGGTCCGCGTCGCTCCGGGGTGCGGAAGGAACCGGAGGGAGGCGTGAGGCACGGCGGGACCCGGATCCCGAGGACTCCCCCTGTCAATCTCCTAATGACTTCTTAGTGACTACTCTGCTCGCAGGACTAGCGCTTGCCTTGGAACGCGGCCGGCCCGGGGGATCACCTTTGCTCCGCCGCGGTCTGAGATCGCTCCCCTGCGCGCAGCGCCGCTCGGGATTTAAGGACAATACTTTCCCCTGGCAGCCATGCGCGTCGTGCAGAATCAGCCCGGAGGCTCTTTTCCCACCGCCCGTGGGAGGCCTGAGAGCCCGGTAGGCTGGAACGGTGGGAGTGGGGCCCGGTACGTGGTGTCTGCGCGCTGTGTAGATAGAGACGTCGAGGCCAGCATCAACGGCCTCGAGTGGCTGGGGAAAGAATCTAGGGGAGTGCACCCGGTGATTTCCAATCTCTCAAACCAGTAATTTCCAACTTATTCAGCCAAGAAACTCTCAGATGTGAAATCACGTTACCACCTAGTGGGTAAAAGCAAAGGCGTTGGGTACACAGATAACTCTTGGTTCAAATCCAGCCTCCGGCATGTGTCCACCAGGTGGAAGCGGACTATGTCTCCACCGCTGGAAGCGCAGAGCGCAGTCCGCCTAATGGAGGCAATAACGCGTCCATCTCACCGTGCGTCCCTGAGGATCAGGGAGGTGAGCCGAGGCCTAGGGTTGGTAAACCCAGCGCTCATTTTATCAGTAGACGGACTCCTTCTCTATCTATTACAGAGGCCTGTGCAAATGTTCCTGACAAGCTATGGAGATGGTTGAGAGTTCCAACTCCTCTGAATCACTAGGCCTTTCCCCACACAGCTTATCTTTCTCCCTTGGTTAATGCTATTACTGGATCCTTTTCTGAATAACCATGCGACTCTCAACATGGGGCCCAAGTTTATTTTACAATGGTGCATTTCTCCAATCCCACCCCACCATTTTCAACCTGCTTATCATTCTCCATTAAAAGCTGGAGCTAAGCCAGGTCTGGTGGCTCCCACCTGTAATCCCAGCACTTCGGGAGGCCCAGGCCGGAGGATGGCTGTATCCCAGGAATTTGAGAGCAGCCTGGGCAACAATGCAAGACCCTGTCTCTACAAGAAATTTTTTAAAAAAACTAGCTGGGCATGGTAGCATGCACGTGTGGTCCCAGCTACTCAGGAGGCTGGGACGGGAAGATTGCTTGAGCCCAGGAGGCTGAAGCTGCAGTGATCTATGATCATGATATTGCCCTCCAGCTGGAGCAACACAGCAAGACCCTGTCTCAAAAATATTAGCAATAATGAATTAAGGCCGGGTGCGGTGGCTCATGCCTATAATCCCAGCACTTTGGGAAGCTAAAGTGAGTGGATTACCTGAAGTCAGGAGTTTGAGACCAGTCTGACCAACATGGTGAAACCCCATCTCTACTAAAATTACAAAAATTAGCCAGGCATGTTGATGGGTGCCTGTATCCCAACTATTCAGGAGGCTGAGGCAGGAGAAATTGCTTGAACTGGGGAAGTGGAGGTTACAGTGAGCAGAGATCACACCACTATACTCCAGGCTCAGTGACAGAACGAGACTGTCTCAAAAAATAAAAATAAATAAATAATAATGAGTTAAGAGTTAGAGAAAAAAAAAAAACACTCTTGCAGATAAACCTCCAAGTCTACTTCCTTTGTTGGGCAGTTACAATAAATTTAAATTGTCAAAACTGCTTTTGGTCTGACTTTTTCCAGTTACAACCCTCCCTTCCTGCCCACTCCCATTTTTGTGTCTGTATAAATATTTTGCTTTCAGTGACCAGGTCTGAGTTCTCTTTCCTCCAGAGACTGCTAGGTATATAACAATCAGAACAACCAGCTATGCATCTCCTAAGACAGATTAATAGCCAGAGTGGGCCGGGCGCGGTGGCTCAAGCCTGTAATCCCAGCACTTTGGGAGGCCGAGGTGGGTGGATCACGAGGTCAAGAGATCGAGACCATCCTGGTCAACATGGTGAAACCCCGTCTCTACTAAAAATACAAAACATTAGCTGGGCATGGTGGCGCGTGCCTGTAATCCCAGCTACTCAGGAGGCAATTCTCCTGCCTCAGCCTCCTGAGTA
>NW_022437037.1:4800946-4809115 GCF_009761245.1 Sapajus apella
AAAAAAAAAAAAAAAAAAAAAAAAATAGCCAGAGTGAGTTGGAGGGGGAAATTCAAACAATGCTGCACAGTTTAGTCTGCTAAAATTTGGAAATAATACATGCAATGCAGGTTTATCTAACAAGACTGCCTCAGTAATCACCTTCCTGCCAAGGCTTGACTTTTCAAGCAAACACAGTGATCTAATCTTGACCAAGTTCTTGGAGACTTCTCAAAAACAGTGACCACTTGTGAAAATACTCTAATCAAAAAGTAAAACAACCTGCTGCTTTAAAGAGAAAGAGGAAGAGGAAGGGACAGCAGAAGAAAAAAAGAGAGACCACATGAAGATGAAACTTTTTAAGATGAGTAAGCAGGAAACAGTTAGTTATATGAACTCATTAAAAGCTGCTGCAGAGCTTTATGGAAGTGAGTTATACCACACTGGGCTGGGCGCCTGTAATCCCAGCACTTTGGGAGGCTGAGGCAGAAGAATCCCTTGAACCTGGGAGGTGGAGGTTGCAGTGAGCCAAGATTGTACCACTGTACTCCAGGCTGGGCAACACAGTGAGACTCTGTCTCAAAAAAAAAAAAAAATTATATACCACACTGCAAATATTTTAACTTCATTAAGCTTTGGCAGTAACTGGGAAATGCTTGAAAGTGTCAGAATCTTAAAAAAAATAAAGGAGAAGGACACTAATGATCTTGAAGCAATGAGAACAGGGTTTGGGATAAAATGAATAAGCCAGCAGAAAAAAGGATAAAATACAGCACAGCATGTTTTAGGAAGAACTAAATCCATTTGAGTTTCCCTTCAGAGTAGGAGGAAGTGATTCTAAGACAAGGAACTATCCCTACTAACAAACTACTGTGACCTGACCTACCGAGAAATCAGTTTTCAACAGGGGTATTCTAAACTCTATGTAAATGCTGGTATTATCTAGGGGGCGAGTCAGGGTTACATACGCTGGTTTCACCTCTCAGTAAAATCTAGAGAACACTGATTTACAAAATTATGATCTTGGTGTGATATTACGAAGTACGTATTTGGTCTTTAACCTTGTTTCCTGAAGTATAGCTCCTAAAATCCTTAAAAACCCCCAACGTGATGTCTTTTTATATACTAACAAGATGACTGACAGCTGACAGTCCCTAAGTATTTTTTTTTTTTTTTTTTTTTTTTTGAGATGGAGTTTCGCTCTTGTTACCCAGGCTGGAGTGCAATGGTGCGATCGCGGCTCACCGCAACCTCTACCTCCTGGGTTCAGGCAATTCTCCTGCCTCAGCCTCCTCAGTAGCTGGGATTACAGGCATGCGCTACCATGCCCAGCTAATTTTTTGTATTTTTAGTAGAGACGGGGTTTCACCATGTTGACCAGGATGGTCTCGATCTCTTGACCTCGTGATCCACCAGCCTTGGCCTCCCAAAGTGCTGGGATTACAGGCTTGAGCCACCGTGCCCGGCCCAGTCCCTAAGTATTAATAGCTTCAAGATGGGGCTGGTCATCAGAAGGACCAAGACAAGATTAGAAGCTTGGGACCTTTATCTGTACCCACACTGTTGCCCCAACCTCCAGGGATCGGGGAGAGGTGCTAAAAGTTAAGTTGCTCAGCAATGGTCAACAGTTTAATCAATTATGACTACATAAAATAAAGCTTCTATTAAAACTCCAAAAAACAAAGTTCTGAGAACGTCCAGATAGCTAAACACGTGAAAGTTCCCAGAGGGTGGCATGTCGAGAGGGCATCAAAGCTGCAGTCTCCCTCCCCATACCTCACTCCACAGATCTTTTCAGCTATATCCTTTATAATCGACATGTTTCCCTAGGTTCCGTGAGGCATTCTTTAACAAATTAATCAAACCCAAAATGGAGGACTTGGGATTTCTGATTTATAACCAGTTGGTTAAAAGGACAGTCCATATAACCTAAGACTTAAAACTGACACCTACTGGGGTAGGGGTAGTCTGGAGGACAAGTCCTCAACCTGTGATATCTGACACTCTCTCCAAGTAGATAGTGTCAAAGTAAAACTAAATTAGGAGCCCAGCATGATGGTGCATGCCTGTAGTCCCAGCTATAGGGAGGCTGAGGCAGAAGTTCAAGGTTGCAGTAGGCCATGATCGTACCATTACATTATGGCCAGGGTGACAAAGCAAGACCCTGTCTCTAAAAATAAAAATTAAAAAACACTAAAGGAGGCCAGGCGCGGTGGCTCAAGCCTGTAATCCCAGCACTTTGGGAGGCCGAGGCGGGTGGATCACGAGGTCAAGAGATCGAGACCATCCTGGTCAACATGGTGAAACCCCGTCTCTACTAAAAATACAAAAACATTAGCTGGGCATGGTGGCACGTGCCTGTAATCCCAGCTACTCAGGAGGCTGAGGCAGGAGAATTGCCTGAACCCAGGAGTCGGAGGTTGCGGTGAGCCGAGATCGCGCCATTGCACTCCAGCCTGGGTAACAAGAGCGAAACTCCGTCTCAAAAAAAAAAAAAAAAAAAAAAAAACACTAAAGGGTGCTCAGCTAATGTCCACTACAAAATTAATTACTTGCTTGGTGGTGGGAAGAAATCCCAACACACTCTGTCACAAAAGTCTTCTATGTTAATTATTAAGTAAAAAACAAAACAAAACCCTGTAACTTTATGTTTTTTTCCTACGCTGAGTGTGGGACTCAAACATGTTCCACTGAATAATCTGATCACACGGACAATATTAGCAATGAAATAAGGTATCTGGACAAACAGAACAGAGACAGACTCTCTATAGGTTGCTGTGTAGTTAGAGGTAAACAACTGTATTAGGGCTTTTTGGCAATTCTAACCCTGCTTGCAACTAAAAAACATCTAATTCAGGCACTTAGATATACAGATATTTATATAGCTGTAGATAGATATGAGATTTTTAAAGCAGATAGGGTTTTGAAACTGTTAAATTGAGATCCGGTGTTCCACTACTTATTAGTTGTATGGCCTTCTGCAAGTTACTTAACATCCTCTGAGCTTCAGTTTACTCATTCAGAACACAGGGACTTGGCCGGGTGCAACAGCTCCCGCTTATAATCCCAGCACTTTAGAAGGCTGAGGCAGGTGGATCGCTTGAGGCCAGGAGTTTGAGAACAGCCTGGGCAACATGGCAAAAACCCATATCTACTAAAAATACAGAAAAATTAGCTGGGCCTGGTGGTGTGCGCCTGTAATCCCAGCTACTTGGGAGGCTGAGGCAGGAGATTCACTTGAACCTGGGAGATGGAGGTTGCAGTGAGCCAAGACTGCACCACTGCACTCCAGCCTCGGCAGCAGAGTGAAACTCTGTCAAAAAATAAAAAGAACATGGGCCGGGCGCGGTGGCTCAAGCCTGTAATACCAGCACTTTGGGAGGCCGAGGCGGGTGGATCACGAGGTCAAGAGATCGAGACCATCCTGGTCAACATGGTGAAACCCCGTCTCTACTAAAAATACAAAAAAATCAGCTGGGCATGGTGGCGCCTGCCTGTAATCCCAGCTACTCAGGCGGCTGAGGCAGGAGAATTGCCTGAACCCAGGACGCGGAGGTTGCGGTGAGCCGAGATTGCGCCATTGCACTCCAGCCTGGGTAACGAGTGAAACTCCGTCTCAAAACAAAACAAAACAAAACAAAACAAAAATAAAGAGATCGAGACCATCCTGGCCAACATGGTGAAACCCCGTCTCTACTAAAAATACAAAAAATTAGCTGGGCATGGTGGTGCGTGCCTGTAATCCCAGCTACTCAGGAGGCTGAGGCAGGAGAATTGCCTGAACCCAGGAGGCGGAGGTTGCGGTGAGCCGAGATCGCGCCATTGCACTCCAGCCTGGGTAACATGAGTGAAACTCTGTCTCAAAAAAAATAAATAAATAAAAATAAAAATAAAAATAAAAAGAACAGTGCATGTGGCTTATGCCTGTAATCCCAGCACTTAGGGAGGCTGAGGTGCATGGATCACAAGGTCAGGAGTTTGAGACCAGCCTGACCAACATAGTGAAACCCCAACTATACTAAAAATACAAAAATTAGCTGGGCATGGTGGCATGTGCCTGTAATCCCAGCTACTGAGGAGGCTCAGGCAGAAGAATCCCTTGAACGCAGGAGGGGAGGTTGCAGTGAGCTGAGATTACGCCACTGCACTCCAACTTGGCAGCCTGGGTGACAGAGCAAGGCTCCGTCTAAAAAAAAAAAGGAAGGGATCTCATAGGTTGTTATTAGACTGAAAGGAGGGAGCTGGGGGTGAGCACACACTTTGGTGTTAGCCAGATTTGGATAGCTCTGTCCAGAGAGCTATAGACAGCTTTGGCCAAATTACTTTCCTTCTCTAAGCTCAGTTTCCTCTTCGTTAAAATGGAAATGTGACCAGGCACAGTGGCTCACACCTGTAATCCTAGCACTTTGGGAGGCCAAGGCAGGCTGATCACGTGTGCCCAGGAATTCAAGACCAGTTTGAGCAACATGGAAAAACCTCTTGTCCACATACACACACACAAAAAAATTAGCCAGGGCCGGGCGCGGTGGCTCACGCCTGTCATCCCAGCACTTTGGGAGGCCGAGGCGGGTGGATCACGAGGTCAAGAGATCGAGACCATCCTGGTCAACATGGTGAAACCCCGTCTCTACTAAAAATACAAAACATTAGCTGGGCATGGTGGTGCGTGCCTATAATCCCAACTACTTGGGAGGCTGAGGCAGGAGAATTGCCTGAACCCAGGAGGCTGAGGTTGCGGTGAGCCAAGATCGCGCCATTGCACTCCAGCCTGGGTAACAAGAGTGAAACTCCGTCTCAAAAAAAAAAAAAAAAAAAAATTAGCCAGGCATGGTGTTGCACACCTGTAATCCCAGCTACCCGGGAGGCTCAGGTGGGACGATTGCTTGAGCCTGGTAAATTGAGGCTGCAGTGAGCCTTGATTATGCCACTGCTCTCCTGAAAGTGAGACCCTGTTTCATAAATCAAACAAGCAAGCAAATAAAATGGAAATAATGCCAATTCAAAGGTTATTGTAAAGGTTGAAAGAAAGGTGGCTCATGCCTCTAATCCCAGCACTTTGGGAGGCGAAGGTGGGAGGATTGTTTGAGCCCAGGAGATTGAGATCAGCCCAGGCAACACTGCGAAACCCTGTCTCCCCAAAAATATAAAAATTAGCCTGGCACGGTTGCGTGTGGCTACCTGGGGGCTTGAGGCAGTAGGATCGCTTCAGCCTGGGAACTGGAGGCTGTGATGAGCCACTGCACTCCAGCCTGGGCCACAAAGTGAGACCCTATTTCAAAAAACAAACAAAAATTAGGCCGGGCGTGGTGGCTCACGCCTGTGATCCCAGCACTTTAGGAGGCCGAGGCAGGTGGATCACCTGAGGTCAGGAGTTTGAGGACCAGCTTGACCAATATGGAGGAACCCCGTCTGTAATAAAAATACAAAAAAATTAGCCAGGTGTGGTGACGCATGCCTGTAATCCCAGCTACTTGGGAGGCTGAGGCAGGAGAATCACTTGAACCTGGGAGGCAGAGGTTGCAGTGAGCTGAGATCACACCATTACACACCAGCCTGGACAACAAGAGTGAGGCTCTGTCTCAAAATACAATAACAACAACAAACACCAAAAAATCAAAATCAGAAGAAAGAATACACGTAAAATGCTTAGCACATAATATAAACACAAGTATCTGTTCTCTTTCCTCTTCTCCTGTTTTCTGGAGGATTTTTACTTGTTGTAGAAAAGATAGCAATTCTTTCAGCATTTCCTGTTTTTTTTTGTGTGTGTGTTCTGTGCTTTTTGTTTTTAAAGAGGTCCTGCTTTGTTGCCCAGACTGAAGTGCAGGGGCATGATTATAATTCATGCAGCCTTGAATTCCTGTGTTCAAACAATCCTCCACAGTAGCTGGGAATACAGGCCTTTAAACGTTTCTGATGCAGCAGGACAGCTTGCCTGAATTTACAGTTGATTGGTTGTCTATCGGTGAAGAACTACTTCTAATGAAATTCTCAGGATTTTTTCTTCTTTAAAATAATTTGTGGGCCGGGCGCGGTGGCTCAAGCCTGTAATCCCAGCACTTTGGGAGGCTGAGGCGGGTGGATCACGAGGTCAAGAGATCGAGACCATCCTGGTCAATATGGTGAAACCCCGTCTCTACTAAAAATACAAAAAACTAGCTGGGCATGGTGGTGCATGCCTGTAATCCCAGCTACTCAGGAGGCTGAGGCAGGAGAATTGCCTGAACCCAGGAGGCGGAGGTTGCGGTGAGCCGAGATCGCGCCATTGCACTCCAGCCTGGGTAACATGAGTGAAACTCCGTCTCAAAAAAAAAAAAAAAAAATTTGTTTTTAGCTTAAAATTTCCAACGTCTTTTGCATTCAAACTACTTACTAGGGACCAAAGAAAGCAATCAAGTGGAAAAAGTGGGAGTAGGATAAAACCAGGAACTTGACGGTGAGTGAAACGTTAAAATTTCAACGAGGGCCGGGCATGGTGGCTGATGCCTGTAATCCCAGCACTTTGGGAGGCTGAGGCAGGCACATCACCTGAGGTTGGGAGTTGGAGGCCAGTCTGACCAACATGGAGAAACCCCGTCTCTACTAAAAATCTGAAATTAGCCAGGCATGGTGGCAGGTGTCTATAATCCCAGCTACTCAGGAGGCTCAGGCAGGAGAATTGCTCGAACCCAGGAGGCGGAGGTTGCGGTGAGCCAAGATTGCGCCATTGTACTCCAGCCTGGGCAACAAGAGTAAAATTCCATCTCAGACAAAACAAAACAAAACAAAACAATAAAAAAGCTGCAATGAATTTTTACAACAAATAATCCAATTCCCCTGAAAGCCTGTAAAGATGTACATAAAATCAAGAAAAACTGCCTGTCCTATGGCTGAGCAAGTTATACACTAGGGTCCACAGGCTGAGGAGTGATTTTGAAGTTCCTCTCCAATCTGCAGGACTCAGTGTGTCACAGCCTGGCTTTTCCATGATCACTTTCTGCACAGAGATGCACTTGAAGGCTTCCCCGACACCCCAAGAAATGCATGAAAACTTTCTGCAATACTGGAAGAAATGGTGTTTCAAGTCAAAGAATGAAAAGTAGTATTTAACTTCTGAATGTATTGCTAGGCCCCAATTTGACCACTAATTCCCTATACTGTCTTAATAGAGACTTTTGGTCTGCAATATCAACCAGCATTTTTTTTTTTTTTTCTTTTTTGAGACGGACTCTTGCTCTATCGCCCAGGCTGCAGTCAGTGGCATCAGTGGCACCGTCTCTGCTCACTGAAACCTCTGCCTCCCAGGTTCAAATGATTCTCCTGCCTCAGCCTCCTGAGTAGCTGGGATTACAGGCACCCCGCCGCCATGCTTAGCTAATTTTTTTGTATTTTTAGTAGAAACGGTGTTTCACTGTATTGGCCAGGCTGGTCTCAAACTCCCGACCTTGTGATCTGCCTGCCTCAGTCTCCTAAAGTACTGGGATTACAGGCGTGAACCACCATGCCCAGCCCTGATATTAAATAATTATTCGATATTGGTTTAGACATTTCCAGAACTCTTAAGTAATTAATGGGTTAATATTCTCCAGTTTAGTAAAGTATAATTGCCACTTGTTTTTCTTGTCAAAAGACTTGATAGGCTTGGCTGGTGTCTCATGCCTGTAATCTCAGCACTTTGGGAGGCCAAGGCTGCCAGATCACTCGAGCCCAGAGTTTGAGAACAGCCTGGGCAACATGATGAAACACCTTCTCTACAAACAATACAAAAATTAGGCAAGGCGCAGTGGCTCATGCCTGTAATCCCAGCACTTTGGGAGGCTGAGGTGGGTGGATCACCTGAGGCCAGGAGTTCGAAACCAGCTTGGCCAACATGGTGAAACCCCACCGCTACTAAAAATACAAAAATTAGCCAGGCATGATGGTGCATGCCTGTAATCCTAGTTACTCAGGAGGCTGAGACAGGAGAATCACTCAAACCCAGGAAGCGGAGGTTGCAGTGAGCCAAGATTGCATCATTGCACTCCAGCCTGTGAGACAGAGTGAGACTGTCTCAGAAGAAAAAAAAGGAAAAATACAAAAACTAGCCAGCATGGTGACACACACCTGTAGTCCCAGCTACTCAGGAAGCAGAGAGGTGGTAGGATCACTTGAGCCCAGGAGTCGACACTGGAGCCATGACACTTTTTTTTTTTTTTTTTTTTTTTTTTTTTT
>NW_022437037.1:4809215-4952146 GCF_009761245.1 Sapajus apella
AAAAATACAAAAAAAAAAATTAGCTGGGCATGGTGGTGCGTGCCTGTAATCCCAGCTAATTTTTTTTTTTGTATTTTTAGTAGAGACGGGGTTTCACCATGTTGACCAGGATGGTCTCGATCTCTTGACCTCGTGATCCACCCGCCTCGGCCTCCCAAAGTGCTGGTATTACAGGCTTGAGCCACCGCGCCCGGCCGCCATGACACTTTTATCCAGTTTGGGTGACAGAGCAAGATCCTATTTAAAAAAAAAAAAAAAAAAAAAAAAAGTCCAGGTGTGGTGGCTCACACCTGTAATCCCAGCACTTTGGGAGGCCAAGGCAGGTGGATCACAAGGTCAGGAGTTCCAGACCAGCTTGACCAACATGGTGAAACCCTGTCTCTAGTGAAAATGCAAAATATTAGTCAGGTATGGTGGCAAGCGCCTGTAATCCCAGCTACTCAGGAGGCTGAGGGGAAAAATATATATATTAATAGCACTAGATTCAACTCTACGCATGCTAGTAGTAACCTTTAGTTGATCCTGAAAAGTTAGAGAAAATAGGCTGGGCAGGGTGGTTTCCACCTGTAATCCTAGCACTTTGAGAAGCTGAGGTGAGCAGATCACTCGAAGCCAGGAGTTGAAGACCAGCCTGGCCAACATAGTGAAACCCTGTCTCTAGCAAAAATATGAAAATCAGCTGCGCATAGTGGCACACACCTGTGGTCCCAGCTACTCAGGAAGCTGAGGCATGAGTATCCCTTGAACCTGGGAGGTGAAGACTGCAGTGAACAGGTATCACACCACTGCATTCCAGCCTGGGCAACAGAGTGTCTCGGTCTCAGAAAAATAAGAGAGAGAGATAAAATAGAAAAATAGCCGGGCACGGTGGCTGAAACCTGTAATCCCAGCACTTTGGGAGGCCAAGGCGGGCGGATCACAAGGTCACGAGATCGAGACCACCCTAGTCAACATGGTGAAACCCTGTCTCTACTAAAAATACAAAAAATTAGCTGGGCATGGTGGCGCGTGCCTGTAATCCCAGCTACTCAGGAGGTTGAGGCAGGAGAATTGCCTGAACCCAGGAGGCGGAGGTTGCGGTGAGCCGAGATCGTGCCATTGCACTCCAGCCTGGGTAACAAGAGCGAAACTCTGTCTCAAAAAAAAAAAAGAAAAATAAAATGTACTTGACTAAGAGAGTAACACTAAAAGCCAAACTTAGGAGATCAATCTTTCTAGCCCCTGCAGGCTTTTTCAGTCCATACCTTAAAGTTTAACATCCCTTTGAAAATGTTGCCAGGAGAAGCAGGCATAACTTGTTCTGTTACTCAACATGTCTGTTCCCAGTTACAGCATCATGATTATGCAAATAATCTTTTCTTGAAACCATGAAATCACATGCCAAATATAATTGTCAAGGTAGCAGTTTCTCAGAATTTAAGAAGCAACTGTAGAGAAAATCCTCCATAGTATTTGTAGTCAGTTTTCTCTCATTCTTATTCCTTTCAATTCCAAAATAACGGCTGGCACAATACAGCTTTCAAATATGTGAGAGAAGATATTTCTCTTCAACTCCTGGGCATATAGCACTGGTATGACCCTATGTAGGTCACATCATAATACCCAAATATAAAAAAGTAAGGAATCTTAAGAACCCAGTTTTAAGCTCTTATAAAACTGTTTTCAGCCGGGCGCGGTGGCTCAAGCCTGTAATCCCAGCACTTTGGGAGGCTGAGGCGGGTGGATCACGAGGTCAAGAGATCGAGACCATCCTGGTCAACACGGTGAAACCCCGTCTCTACTAAAACTACAAAAAATTAGCTGGGCATGGTGGTGCGTGCCTGTAATCCCAGCTACTCAGGAAGCTGAGGCAGGAGAATTGCCTGAACCCAGGAGGCGGAGGTTGCGGTGAGCCGAGATCGCGCCATTGCACTCCAGCCTGGGTAACGAGAGCGAAATTCCATCCCTAAATAAATAAATAAATAAAATGCTTTCTAAAAGTTTCTCCAGCATTTCATTAGATAACATATTGGTTACTCAGTCTCTAGGTTTTATCTCTTTAGAAAATTTAAATGGTAAAAATTAACCATGTGTGGTAAAGTTCAAGAAGTACAGATCCAACTCTGATGCAGCTGAGGTTCCAGTCCTGGTTTTAAAGGTGCTTGCTGAACATTACCCAATCAATCAGTTGTGTGATCTTGAGTAAGTTATTTACGTTTCCTGGATTTGTTTTCACATCTGTTAAATAAGTTGGATGGGTGTGTTGATTTTCTAAGGACCCTTCCAGCCTAATATGCAAATGTTTTTTCCTTACAACAATTCAGAACAGAGATTATAAGCTGGGCAGGGTCTGGATGAAGGTTCCAGGTAGGTCATTTGCAAATAAGCAGACCATCCTTGAATAAATTACATAACCTAACTAAGCTTCATCTGGAAAAAGAAAAAAAAGGGAATAAAAATATACCTAATAAGATTTTTGTGATGTTAACTGAGTTAATGTACATATAAAATACTAACAGAATACTTAGCATATTTAATTACTTAGTAAATAAATCTATTATCTTCCTGTGCGTATTCACAAAACAATAATTAGTTTCTTATTCTCAGTTTATCTGTAAAAGGGAGGTAGTAGAATCAGATGGAAATTCTGTTCAAACATTTAAGAGTCCATATTTGTAACATATAGCCAAAGATCAGAGGTTGGGGAAGAAAGGGGATACTCTCCACCAAGTAATCATTACCCTTCTCTTGAAGATCACAGGTATTTTACGATAAACTACAATCTTCCTGGCTCCATCGTGGTGCCTTACTTTTGTCTTGCAGAGAGTGTGACAGAACTTGTATTGGTTTTTGAATCAAGGGAAAAATTCAAATTAGTCGGGCGTGGTGGCCAGTGCCTGAATCCCAGCTACTCCGGAGGCTGAGACAGGAGAATTGCTTGAATCCAGCAGGCAGAGGTTGCAGTGAGCCAAGATACCCACTACACTCCAGCCTGGGCAACAGAACAAGACTTACTCTGAAAACAAAACAAAACAAAACAAAAACGAAAAACAAGAGAAGAATCCACAGATTCATGCCTTTCACTAAGATTCAACACAACTGAAAAAAATAAAGGACCCTCCCTTGTCTCCTCTCCATCCTCCACCATTCTGTACTTTCCCGATTCATTATTTCACCCGGAGTGTATAGAACCTTAGCACCATTAAAATATATCGTTCGTTTCGGTTCCTAGTTTCAGTTAAAAACTTTAAGGCCCTCTGGCAGTTACTTGGTAGTGGGATTCCTCGTGGCTTTTATTTTCCCTTCCTTCAAGTGATTACACAAAAAAAGCATGCATTGCTTGCCTGGCAAGCTAAACAAGAATCTAAAAACGAAATAAACCTGGCTAGACTACCAGCAATTTTAATAAGCGTGTTCTTCTATAACTCCTTGATAAAGAATGGTGAGTAGGAGGGGGCTCACTACTGAATCCGTCCATTAAAGAAGTTCCTATAGATTGTAAAAGAAGCAAAGAAAGTTTCCATACAGAATTAAGATTAAAATGTTAAGGCCCAGACTCTAGGCTTGGATGAAACAGCATGAGGGAACAGAACACAGGAGTTAAGAGCTTCCGAGTGACTCCAGCTTAACCTGGAGCAAATGACTGACTTCTCAGAGCCTCAGTTTGCTTACCTGTAAAGTAGGGATAATGATAATACCTACCTCCTAGCTCACCAAATTGTTCCAAGAATTAAATGCAACAAAAGGCCTAACGAATTTCCTCATAAGGGCTCAATAAATCATTATTACTGCAAACATTTCGCCTGATACTTAAGTGTGAAGAGCCTGGAAAAAACCAAAGGACCCCTACGACGAGCCGGGAATTTTCTGATTATTTTCCTCCGAGTCAATGCTCGGTGAAATCAGTTAGTCAGTGGCCGGACACCGTGCGGCTGACACAGCGTATCCCCTGATCCTGAGGTCAGGGGTCCCCGGAGCCCAAGGGCGTTTCCAAAGCTCTGCGAGGCGGAGGTGAGGCCCGGGCTGGTCCAGCTCGGCCACCGTTGTTATGGCAACCGCCAAGAAAGGGGAACTTCATGTCTTCGGGCTAAACCGAAAGTTTGCACAGCAGGGGCCAATCGAAGGGCCCCGAGGTGGCCAGCACAGGCCCCTCGGCGACTTCCCAGGTCTCACTATCCAGAAAAACCACCACAGGGTAAGCCGAACCAGCCGCCGCGCCCCACTCCCCAGGCTTTTCCGGCGGCTGCGCCCTTTAACCCCGGAAGTGGGCGGGAGAGGAAGAGGCTGGTGATGTTGGAACAAACATGGCTGCTCTGGCGCCCGTCGGCTCCTCCGGCTCCCGCCGTCCTCGGCTGGCCGCGGGCCTCCGGCTGCTCCCGATGTTGGGGTTGCTGCAGTTGCTGGCCGAGCCTGGCCTGGGCCGCGTCCATCACCTGGCACTCAAGGTAAAGCCTGGCACGGCCGGGTCGGGCCGGGGGGCGGAGGCCGAGGCCACTCCCCCGGGTTTTAGGGCAACTTTGCCCATTGGGGACCTATGAGCCATTGGACTATATCTTTGCCCCGATCACAGCCTTTCTCTGAGAAGTGGCGGGGGCTGTGGGGAAGGCGGGCCTGGGCGGCGCTGGGGTCCTCGGGCTAACTAGCAGGGGCGGGAAGACTCGAGCTGAGGGAGGGTCGGGGGGCTGAACGGCGGCTTAACTCCCACGGACTCGGGAAGCTGCTCTTCAAGCCCTGCTAGCTTCCCTGAGTCCGTCTCCCAAGGCAGCCTGCTCGTTCTGCCTTCTCCCCTCCAACTTTTATTCCGGCTTTCATTGTCCGCGGTCTCCGCTCTTCCGTGTCCTTGTACTGTATCTGCGGTTTGAAGGTACTTGGAATCTTAGCCTCAGTTTCCCATTTTGGTTTAGAGCGCTCTCTGGAGTGAAAATCTTCAGAAGGAATTTCAAATCTTGCTTAAAACACGTGACTGGGAATTTAAAGCCAGCATTAAAAATGTGCCTCTAATTAAGGGGCCTGCTTTTTCTTCCTCTATCCCGTCATTGTTTAGGGAGGAGAGATTTTCGATAAACCTAGAATGACCCCCTGGATCTTGCTTTATAACTAGCAGAGGAAAGACCTATAAGCCTGAAATGCGCCCTAAAGTGGTTCAATCGGGGAAATTCGCCAGGTACTGTGTCTCATGCCTGTAATGCCAACACTGGGAACCCTAGGCAGGAGGATTGTTTGAGCTCAGGGGTTCAAGACCAGCCTAGTCAACATGGTAAGGACCCCCTCCCCAACCCCTAATCTACAAAAATTAAAAATTAACTGAGGCAGGAGGATCACTTGAGCCCAGGAGGTTGAGACTGCAGTAAGCTGTAATCACTCATTGCACTCCAGCCTGAGTGACAGAGCAAGACTCTGTCTCAAAATATATAAACAGAAAATTAGAGAAATAGAAAAGTAAATTGTTATGACCCAAACTCTTGTACATTGTTTTTGTACCATACAGTCTTCTAAGAAGTGGAACTGTAGTTTGTCTTGTAAAAACACATTGTTATAGCAAACTATGAAGCTGAATAATTTAATTAGCTTCATACTATTAAATTCAACATTAATAGTAAAATTTAATGTAGAATTTAAAGAATACAGAATGAATTTTAAAGCCTGGCTTGGCCAGGCATGGTAGCTCAAGCCTAAGCCTGTAATCCCAGCACTTTGGGAGGCTGAGGCAGGCGAATCACCTGAGGTCAGGAGTTTGAGACCAGCCTCACCAACATGGCGAAACCACCTCTCTGCTAAAAATACAAGTATTAGCCAAGTGTGGTGGCACACACCTGTAGTCCCAGCTACTTGGGAGGCTGAGACAGGAGAATTGCTTCAACCTGGGAGGCTGAGGTTGCAGTGAGCCGAGATCATGCCACTGCATTCCAGCCTGGGTGAAAATAATACTCTGTCTCAAGAAAAGTAAAAAATAAAAAATAAATACTAGCCTGACTAGATCCATACAACCATACTTTTTTTTTTTTTTAAAGACAGGGTTTCACCATATAGGTCAGGCTGGTCTTGAACTCCCAACCTCAGGTGATCCGCCCACCTTGGCCTCCAAAGTGCTTGGATTACAGGTGTGAGCCACCACGCCCGGCCACAACTGTACTATTTGACATCAACTTTTGTTTTTGTAAGTAAAAATTATCCTGATTAAAATGGTTCAATCATGGGGGTGGGGCAGGTGAATTTTGGCTCTTTTTGAGAATCTTTTGAGAGCTCTAGAACCTCTCTCCGGAACAGTGCATGTAGAAACGTAGACACAACTTGGCTGGGCGCGGTGGCTCATGCCTGTAATCCCAACACTTTAGGAGGCCGAGGTGGGTGGATCACTTGAGGTCAGGAGTTCAAGACCATCTTGGCCAACATGGTGAAACCACGTCTCTACTAAAAACACAAAAATTAGGTGTGCGTGGTGGCTGGTGCCTGTAATCACACCTACTCAGGAGGCTGAGGCAGTAGAATTGCTTAAAGAACCCAGGAGACAGAGGTTGCAGTGAGATGAGATCATGCCACTGCACTCCAGCCACCTGGGCGACAGAGTGAGACTCCATCTCAGAAAAATAAATAAATAAATAAAATAAAGGGTGGGTGCAGTGACTCACACCTGTAATCCCAACACTTTGGGAGGTGGAGGCAGGAGGATTGCCTGAGCTCAGGAGTTTGAGACCAGCCTGGGTAACATAGTGAAACCCCGTCTCTACTAAAATACAAAAAATTAGCCAGGCATGGCGGCTTGTGCTTATAATCCCAGCTACAAGGGAGGCTGAGGCAAGAGAATCGCTGGAACTCAGGAAGCAGAGGTTGCAGTGAGCCGAGATAACGCCACTGCACTCCAGCCTGGGTGATAGAGCAAGACTGTCTTGGAATTTCTGAGTCTTCGTAATCTTGCAAAAGCTTATGCATCGGTCCCAGTGCCAGGTTTATGACTCCAGGTTAAGAACACCTGATCTGGCCGGGTGAGGTGGCTCACGCCTGTAATCCCAGTACTTTGGGAGGCTGAGGCGGGCGGATCACGAGTTCACGAGGTCAAGACCATCCTAGCTAACATGATGAAACCCTGTCTCTACTAAAAATACAAAAAAATTAGCTGGGCGTGGTGGTGCATGCCTGTAGTCCCAGCTACTCAGGAGGCTGAGGCAGGAGAATTGCTTGAATCCAGGAGGTGGAGATTGCAGTGAGCCGAGATCATACCACTGCACTACAGCCTGGGCAACAGTGCGAGACTCCGTCTCAAGAAAAAAAAAAAAATTTTTACATTAGGATCTTATGTCTTAGATTAAGGAGTTAGTAAGCTTATAAATGAGAGACAAAGCTAAGACTATGTCTCATGGCTCCCAGTGCAATGCTTTTTGTACATTTATAGAATTAAAATGTTAGGTGGTTACCCTCATTAGGTAAATGCCGACAATATTGGTATAGATGTAAAAGTAAATCCTAACTTTAGGGGTGAAAGCAAATTGAATTGGTATAATTCTGGTGATTGAGTGAGTTCTCCCTGTTTTTCTAAATTACTTAATGGCTCTTATCTTTATGAGATGTTTCATAAATGATGTGGTACTCAGTCCATAATTAACACTGTTAATTGTTTCTTTTTTTTTCTTTTTCCATCAGGTTATCCCTCTGAGTATAATTGTTTCTTTATTGTTTCTTTCTTTTTTTTTTTTTTTTGAGACAGAGTCTCTCCAGGCTGGAGTGCAGTGGTATGATTTCTATCTCGGCTCACTGAAACCTCTGCCTCCTGTTCAAGCAATTCTCCTGCCTCAGCTTCCTGAGTAGCTGGGACTGTAGGTGCCCACTACCATGCCTGGCTAATTTTTGTGTATTTTAGTAGAGACGGGGTTTCACCATATTGGCCAGGCTAGTCTCGAACTCCTGACCTCGTGATCCGTCCACCTTGGCCTCCCAAAGTGCTGGGATTACAGGCATGAGTCACTGCACCTGGCCAATTGTTTCTTTTAAAATAAACATCGTAAGTCAGGGATGTCCAATCTTTTGGGTTCCCTGGGCCACACTGGAAGATGAAAAAATGTTTTTGGTCACACATAAAATAGATTAACACTAATCATAGCTGATGAGCTTAAAAAAATTGCAAAAAAAAAAATCTCATAATGTTTTAAGAAAGTTTACAAATTTGTGTTGGGCTGCATTCACAGCTGTCCTGGGTCACACGCAGCCTGGACAAGCTTGTTCTGAGTTCTTGCCCAAGGAAATGGAAATCATCTGAAGAGAGCCTGTCAGAGCAACAACTTTAGATTGCCTGTCTCTCAACTGAGAGAGCTAGGAGACCTGATCAGATTAGAGACCCATACTGGGAAGGATAACATGAAGAGGTCACTGAGTACCAGGAATATGCATTGATCTCTTAAAACTTGGCTAGCTCTCTCAACTGAGAGAGCTAGGAGACCTGATCAGATTAGAAACCCATACTGGGAAGGATAACATGAAGAGGTCACTGAGTACCAGGAATATGCATTGATCTCTTAAAACTTGGCTAGGCCTGGTAGCTCACGCCTGTAATCCCAGCACTTAGGGAGGCTCATTTGAGGCCAAGGGTTGGAGACTGCCGTAAGCTATTATGGCGCCACTACACTGCAGCCTGGGCAACAGAGCAAGATCCCATCTCAACAACAGCAACAAAATTAGCCTTACATGGTGGCACATACCTATAGTCCCAGCTACTAGGGAGGCTGAGGTGGGAGGATCCCTTGAGCCCAGGAGTCAGAAGCTGTAGTGAGCTATAATGGCGCCACTGTATTCCATCCTGGGGGACAGCATGAGACTATTTCTTTTTTATTATTATTTTTATTTATTTATTTATTTATTTTTTATGAGACGGGGTCTCACTGTTGCCCAGGCTGGAGTGCAGTGGCTATTCACAAAGACAAAAGAAAACAAGCTTTTTATTGTGGAGAATTTCTTTCTTTTTTTTTTTTTTTGTTTTTTGAGACGGAGTTTTGCTGTTGTTGCCCAGGCTGGAGTGCAATGGCACGATCTCGGCTCACCGCAACCTCCACCTCCTGGGTTCAAGCAATTCTCCGGCCTCAGCCTCCCGAGTAGCTGGGACTACAGGCATGCACCATCATGCCCAGCTCATTTTTGTATTTTTAGTAGAGACGAGGTTTCACCTTGTTGACCAGGATGGTCTCGATCTCTTGACCTCGTGATCCACCCGCCTCGGCCTCCCAAAGTGGTGGGATTACAGGCTTGAGCCACCGCGCCCGGCCTTATTGTGGAGAATTTCAAATATACTAAAGTAGCTAGAATAGTATAAGGAACTCCATGTGCTTGTCACCCTCAGTAACCATCAACCCATGGCTAATTCTGCCTCATCCCCACATCAATCAATTTCTTGTTCTTATTTTTCATTATTTTTAAAATTAGAAATGAGTCCTCTTATATTTTTATTCCCTTTTCTTATGCCATGCTAACATTTTCCACCGTTCTTCTGGCTTTCCCAATCTTCTTACATTCCATCTCTTTGACCTGTCTCTATATTCCTGGCCCTTTTATTTAATATTATTATTTTCTTCTTTTTAAGATTGATTTTTGTTCTTGTCACCCAGGCTGGAGTGCAATGGCACGAACTCAGCTCACAGCCGTCTCCACCTCCTAGGTTCAAGCAATTCTCCTGCCTCAACCTCCCAAGTAGTTGGGATTATAGGCATGTGCCACCATGCCTGGCTAATTTTTGTATTTTTAGTAGAGGCAGGATTTTGCCATGTTGGTCAGGCTAGTTTTGAACTCCTGACCTCAGGTGATGCACCTGCCTCCTCTTCCCCAAGTGCTGGGATTATAGGCGTGAGTCACCATGCCCAGCTATTTATTTTTGTTTATTTTTTAAAAGACTTGTCAGCAGGAAGTAATCCTTGCCTTTTAAAAACAACTTTGTTGATGTATAATTTACATACTGTAAAATCACCTATTTTAACTGTATAATGTAATGATTGTTAGGAAGTTTACTGAGTTGTACAACTATGACCACAATCTAGCCGTAGAACATTTCTGCCACTCCATAGGATCCTTTGTTTGGTTTTAGAATCAATTCCCATTTCCATCACTAGTCCCAGGCAGCCACTAATCTACTTTCTGTCTCTATAAACTTGCCCTTTCTGGATGTTTCATGTGAGTGGAATCACAGGATAGGTAGGCTTTTCTTTTCTTTTTTTTTTTTTTTGAGACGGAGTCTTGCTGTGCCACCCAGGCTGGAGCGCAGTGGCGCGATCTCGGCTCACTGCAACCACTGCCTCTCGGGTTTAAGCGATTCTCTTGCCTCAGCCTCTGGAGTAGCTGGGATTACAGGCACCCACCACCATGCCTAGCTAATTTTTGTATTTTTTTGTAGAGACATAGTTTTGCCATGTTGGCCAGGCTGATCTCGAAAGCCTGACCTCGTGATCTGCCTGCCTCAGCCTCCCAGAGTGCTGAGATGACAGGCCTGACGCGCCGCACCCGGCCAGGCATTATTATTTTAGCAAGACTACTTCATAGTAGTGCTGTGTTCCTCCTTGGGAGGCACAGTGTCTGATTGTTTCTTTTGCCCCTGTTGACAGTGCTTACATTCCTTTGTTCATTAGATTCATTGTGATTTAGTGATGCTATTTGGTGTCAAGGGATAAGACTGTTAAAGTATATATTTTATTTTTATTTTATTTTTTGAGACAGGGTCTCATTCTGTTGCCCAGGCCGGAATGTAGTGATGTGAACACGGATCACTGCAGCCTCAACTTTCTGGGCTTAAGCAATCTTCTTGCCTTAGTCTCCTGAGTGGTTGGGACCACCCGCCACCAGGCCTGGCTAATTTTTAAATTTTTTGTAGAGACAGAGTCTCACCATGTTGTTCAGGCTGGTCTCAAACTCCTGACTTCACATTATCCTCCTGCATGGCCTCCCAAGGTGCTGGAATTACAGGCATGAGCGATAGCGCCTGGCCGAGTTATATTTTTTAGTGTACAGTAGATCTTGTTATATTTCTCTCAGGTGGCACGCAAGACAAAAGAAGTGTATAAAGTACAAACAAGTGTCACTCCTTAGGCATTCACATACTCAGGTAACATTTATGGGTTGCTTACATTAGGCACATTTCACTCCCACAGAGGTGAACTGCGTAATATAAGCAGCCTAAGGCAGCAATGAAAACAGATAAGCTCTTCCACATTCTGAGTACAGTCTAGAATCTCCTCTGTTGATGGGGATTTTTCTTAAGTATCTTACTCTTCTTGACTTCTTAGATTTAAGATATAGAATGTAATTTAGCCATTTCTGGATGACAGGTGATTAACATATTCTTACTCATAACTTTTAACATGGGAATATTTACATGGTCATTGATGTTGTTCTAATGGTCATTTTCTAATCCATTTCTTCTTAATAGAATAAAAACGATAATTCGGGTTTTTCATTTTAGAGATGGGGGTCTCACAGTGTTGCCCAGGCTGGAGTACAGTGGCTGTTCACCAGTGCCAACATAGCACACTGTAGCCTCCAGCTCCTGGGCTCAAGCTGTCTTCCTGCTTCAGCCTCCAGAGTAGCTGAGACTAGAGATGCTTGCCACTGTACTCAGCTAGTCTGAGTTTTATGCCAAAAACTGTCTGAATATAGTTTTTATATTGTGTTTAAAAACCAAATGTTTTGATGACTGATCATTCTAGCTTTCAGGTAGGTGATGCGGATGAGCAAAGGGACAGGAGTTGCTTTGCTAAAGTCTCAGAAATTTGGGCATTTCTTGGGTTGGATACTTTCATGACAGTTTATCCGCAAATCATAACTCAAATGCTTTAGACTTTATGCAGCAGCTTAGCAAGCCATGTAGTAAAGAACAGAACTTGGGAATAGCCAGATCAGCAGTCCTCACTGCTGTTGAGTGCTGTGTAACTTCTGGCTAGTCACATTAGAAGCCTTCCTCGCTCATGGGATCTATACTAGAAGATGTTGGGTGAAAGATAAGTTAAAGCAGAACATCACACAAAAGGAATATGTACCTGAAACTTTATTTCGACTTAAAATCTGCCAATATACATTCATTGACTTGAATGAATGACTTATTAAGCTTACTGGATGACTCTGCAACACATGCGTTCCGTCTGTCTTACTCATTCAACAAATACTCTAGACACAGGCTGAGTCAGTGAGCAGGACTAAGCCCCTACCTACATGGAGTTTTCATTCTAGTGGTAATGGACAGCAAGCTTTTTTTTTTGAGATGGAGTCTCACTTCGTCGCCCAGACTGTAGTATAATGGCGTGATCTCAGCTCACTGCAACTTTTGCATCCCGGGTTCAAGGGATTCTCCTGTCTCAGCCTCCTGAGTAGCTGGGATTATAGGTACATGCCACCACGCCCAGCTAATTTTTGTATTTTCGGTAGAAACGGAGTTTCACTATGTTGGTCAGGCTGGTCTTGAACTCCTCATCTTGTGATCCACCTGTCTCAGCCTGTCAAAGTGTTGGGATTACAGGCGTGGGCCACCCTGTGCCCGGCCTGGACAGCAAGCACATGGATGCACAAATAATTTCAAATTGGGGGCAAATTGGTAAGAAAATAGAACAGTATTGGAACCAAGAGTAATGGAGTTGGAAGCTATTCTGGAGAGAGCCTCTGAAGAGTTAATATTTGAACAGACTTAATGGATGAGCCAGGCATTCAAGGGTCTAGGGAAGAGTATCCCAGGCAGAGGAACAGGAAGCGCAAACTCCCAGAGTGTGACCGTCTTCGTGTTTCCTTGTCTGTGGAGGCCCATATGGCTGGAGCAAAGTGATCTAGGGGAGAGGTACACATGAACCTGGAGGCCATGGTAGGATGCGTGGATTTTATTGTGAGTGATGAGGAGCCTGCCCTGGTTTTTGGCACAAGGAAGCAGTTTCCTGAAGAAGTGACATTAAAGCTGAGACTGGAGGAGTAAGAATCAGCCAGTGTAGGCCAGGCGTGGTGACTCACGCCTGTGTCCCCAGCACTTTGGGAGGCGGAGGCAGGCGGATCCTCTGAGGTCAGGTGTTCAAGACCCTCTTGACCAACATGGTGAAACACTGTCCCTACAAAAAATACAAAAATTAGACGGGTGGAGTGGTGGGTGCCCATAATCGTAGCTACCCAGGAGGCAGAGGCCGGAGAATCACTTGAACTTGGGAGACGGAGGTCATAGTGAGCCCAGTGAGTCAAGATTGCTCCTCTGTGCTCCAGCCTGGGTGACAGAGCAAGACTCCATTTCAAAAAAAAAGCATTAGCTAGGGCAAAATGAGGTGAGAACTTGTGTGTGGAAGAGGAAGTGCAAGGGATTGGATTCTTAGTTTCCTATTTTGTAAAATAGGGAGGAGGATAGCTTTCCCACAGAGTGGTTATGAGGATTAGACAAAATTATGTAAAATAATAGCACTGAGGCTGGGTGAGGTGGTTCACACCTGTAATCTCAGCACTTTGGGAGGCTGAGGTGGGTGGATCACCTGAGGTCAGGGGTTTAAGATCAGCGTGGCCAACATGGTGAAATCCCATCTCTACTAAAAATACAAAAAATTAGCCGGGCATGGTGGCAGGCACTTGTAATCCCAGCTACTCAGGAGGCTGAGGCAGGAGAATCGCTTGAACCCAGGAGATGGAGGGTGCAGTGAGCCAAGGTTGCCCCATTGCTGGGGTGACAAGAGCGAGACTCTGTCTCAAAAAAAAAATGGTAATAATAATAGCACTGAATAGTAGACTGGTCTAAGTAGTAGTTCACTCATTCAACATTTATTAAATGCCTACTATGTGCTAGACACTAGAGAGACAAAAATGAGACAGGCCCATAAACAGGTAGTTATGGTACAGCATGGTGGCTCTTGCCTGCCTGCCTGCCTGTCTGCCTGCCTGCCTTCCCGCCTTCCCTCCTTCCTTCCCTCCTTCCCTCCTTCCTTCCTTCCTTCCTTCCTTCCTTCCTTCCTTCCTTCCTTCCTTCCTTCCTTCCTTCTTCTTTATTTCTTTCTTTATTTCTTTCTTTATTTTTTTAAAGACAGGGTTTCACCATGTTGGTCAGGCTGGCCGTGAACTCCCGACCTCAGGTGATCCGCCCGCCTTGGCCTCCAAAGTGCTTGGATTACAGGTGTGAGCCACTATGCCCGGCCCGACTTATTTCTTTTTTTAAGTAAGAGATAGAGTCTCTTTCTGTCGCCCAGCCTATAACTCAGTGGTGCAATCATAGCTCATTGCAGCTTCAAACTTTTGGGCTCGAGGGAGCCCCCCACCTCAGCCTGTGTAGTAGGTAGGACTACAGGTACACATCACCACGTCCAACTAATTTTTTAATTTGAGTTTTTTTTTTTTTTAATTTAATTTAATTTAATTTAATTTAAATTTTTTTTTTTTTTTTTTTTTTTTTTTTTTTTTTTAAGACGGGGTTTTACCATGTTGGTCAGGCTGGTCTTGAACTCCCGACCTCAGGTGATCTGCCTGCCTTGGCCTCCAAAGTGCTTGGATTACAGGCATGAGCCACTACGCCCGGCCAATTTGGTTTTTTTGTAGAGATGGGGGTCTTGCTATTTTGTCTAGACTGGGATTTTGAACTGCTGGTCTCAAGCAATCCTCCCACCTTGGCCCTGAACTCTTTATGACAGAATGAGACAGGGAAGATTTAGTTGTTTTAATACCAACGTCTAGCATATTTGAACTAAAAATACTCCTAACCTCAGTGTACACTGTCAATTATCTTTTTTTTAATAGACATTTCAGGGTTTCTTCTTTTTTAAGTATGAGTATTAATATCTATTAAGTAGCTGCTTTTCAGCCTGCGTGTATATATAAAAATATAACATGCTTTTTAATTTAAATTTTTCAATTTTTAATTATTTTTTCCTATTATTAGTTTTTCTTCTTTTTTCAAGTTTCCACAGTCCGCATTGAACATGCCTATTTTAGTGACTGCTGTTTGGTGGCATGTATGCCAGTGTGCTTCCTTCTGAAAATGCCAGTGTAGGATAATAAAATATTTGATTGCTGGGGTTTCTTAATAAAACAACCTTGGAGAATTCCAGCGATTGCTTTGTCTTTTTTTTCTTTCTCCTTTTTATTGCCTCCCTCTGCTACTGCTGTGTAGATTTTTTCTTCATGGAGTTTTTTTTTTTGTTTTTGGAGATGGAGTCTTGCTCTGTTGCTCAGGTTGGAGTGCAGTGGTACAATCTCGGCTCACGGCAACCTCCATCCCCCGGGTTCGAGTGAATCTCTTGCCTCAGCCTCCCAACTGGCTAAGACTTGTGCCACCATACCCAGCTAATTTTTTGTATTTTTAGTAGAGACAGGGTTTCACCATTTTGGCCAGACTGGTCTCGAACTCCTGACCTCAGGCAATCCACCTTCCTCGGCCTCCCAAAGTGCTGGGATTACCAGCATGAGCCACTGTGCCTAGCCGGGTTTATTGTTTTTGTGTCTAATAGAAAAAAACTAGGGGTCAAGAAATGGTATCTGGACTATAAGATAGCTTTTCTTTATCCCTTTCTACATCTGTTTAGTTGCAGAGTAACAAAAATATGGGTCAGGTAATTAAGCACCAGAAGATTTCAGTGTAAATGAGTAAGAGGATGGATCTGTATGTGTTGAGTTGACTGGCGTCCCCTGAGTTCATGTCTACTTGGAACCTCAGAATGTAACCTTATCTGGAATAGGGTCTTTGCAGTTAACATTGGATCATGCCGGGGTTAGGGTATGCCCAATTTTCAGTGCGCCAGGTGCCTTTATGAGAAGAGGAGAGGGTGCAGAGACATATGCAGAGGGAAGAAGGCCATGTGATGCTGGAGGCAGAGCCTGGAGTGAGGCAGCTACACAGCGAGAATGTTAAGAATGCTGGCAATCACCGGGAGCTTGAAGGAGAAGGAAGGATTCTTCCCCAGGGCCTTTGAGGGACCAAGGCCCTGCTGACGCCTTGATTTTGGACTTGCAGCCTCCAGAACTGTGAGATAACAAACTTCTGTGGTTTTAAGCCACCCAGTGTGTGGCTGTTTGTTACGGCAGGCTTAGGAAGCTCTTCCTTCATAGCAATGTGTTATTACTTTGGTTTTTGAGTAATAACTTTCAGAAAACATATTTAGCCATTAAGTGATGTTTGTAGCTGGCGCGGTGACTCATGCCTATAATTCCAGCACTTTGGGAGGCCAAAGTGAGTGGATCACTTGAGGTCAGGAGTGTGAGACCAGCCTGCCCAACATGGTGAAACCCCATCTCTACTAAAAATACAAAAGATTAGCCGGGCGTGGATCCCACCTACTCAGGAGACTGATGCAGAAGAATTGCTGGAACCCAGGAGGCGGAGGTTGCAGTGAGCTGTGATTGTGCTGTTACACTCCAGCCTGGACAACAAGAGCGAAACTCTGTCTCCAAAAAAACCCCAGAAAACATCATGTGATGTTTGTAGGCCTGGGCGTGGCAGTTCAGGCCTGTAATCCCAGCACTTAGGGAGGCCAAGGCAGGCAGATCACTTGAGGTCAGAAGTTTGAGACCGGCCTGGCCAGAATGTTGAAACCCTGTTTCTACCAAAAAATACAAAAAGTAGCTGGGCGTTGTGGCACGTGCCTGTAGTCCTGGCTACTTGGGAGGCTGAGGCAGGAGAATCACTTGAACCCAGGAGGTGGTGGTTGCAGTGAGCCGAGACTGCACTATTGCATTCTAGCCTGGGTGACAGAAAGAGGCCAGTCGCAAAAAACAAAGCAAAAAACCCACAGTGATGTTTGTAAGTAAGTAAATCAAATCCGTCTTTGCACAAATGCTCCAGAATTGGTGCAATCAGGACCCACCTGATCACTGCAGCTTTATGCAGTGGATCCTTCTTACTCCATTGGCTGCAGCCTCATTTCACATACTGCTTTGTGAATTCCCAGTAGGGAGGGATGCATTTATTCACTCCCTTCCAAAAGTATCTGGAAAGTTTGGGGAAATTAAAAGAGGATTTTCCTGGCCTGGCTCGGTGGCATACGCCTGTAATCCCTGTACTTTAGACCGAAGCAGGTGCATCACCTGAGGTCAGGAGTTCGAGACCAGCCTGGGCAACATGGTGAAATCCCGTCTCTAATAATTAAACTACAAAGTTAGCCAGGCATGGTGGTAGGTTCCTACAATTCCAGCTACTCCGGAGGCTGAGGCAGGAGAATCACTTGAACCCCGGAGGTGGAAGTTGCAGTGAGCTGAAATTGTGCCACCGCACTCCAGCCTGGGCAACAAGGGGGAAACTCTGTCTCAAGAAAAATAAAAATAAATTTACAAAGAATAAAAGAGGATTTTCTTCATCTCATTCGCGTTGACTGTTATTGCCTATTGATGATGATAATGATGATGATCGTGCCTCATCTCGGGCTCGTTTGTTAGCAGCTCCATTCTGATAAAGCTCTAACCTTTCCTAGGCATGCCTCCAAAACTGTGATCACTATGAAAAATTAAAAACTGGATGCATGTCCATCCGTAGGTTAGCCATGTCTGTCCAGAATTTTGAGTGGACCATGTGGACCCAGTGGTGTGGAAAAGGAGACAGTGTACTGCTGTGGCAATGTGAGCTCAAGCCCAGCACCTTTGTTGTAAGTGTGGAAAAGAGCTTGGTTGTGGCAGCCAACAGCTTACTCAGGTGGACTTGGATGGAAGGGCAATAGGAAGAGAGCTGGGAGAGAGTGACACTGAGGGGATGCTGTTGACACATTTAGTGTTCTTTTACATCTTTCTCCCCTCTTAAGCATGCTGACAATTCATAGAATTTTTTTGTTATTATCCCTGCTTTATGAATTTTAGAAAATGGAGCTCTGGCTAAAAAGGTGGAGGAGCCAAAATTTCAACCTAGGTTGGTGCACCTTCCATTTTATCTGCAGTGGGTAAGCTTCTGGTGCCTAAAGCCCTCAGTAACTGTCTAAGAGGATAGTCCGTTTGCTAGCATCTCAGTCTTCTGTGTAGTTCTCTCACTTCACGTGCTTAGCTGTTGGATTTTTGAGTGAATATGAGTGAATTTGACTCCTTTTCCTTTGTGAATTGCTATGTATGTGCAATGAGCCAAGAATTTTTCTTTTTTTTTTTTTGAGACGGAGTTTCGCTCTCGTTACCCAGGCTGGAGTGCAATGGCGCGATCTCGGCTCACCGCAGCCTCTGCCTCCCGGGTTCAGGCAATTCTCCTGCCTCAGCCTCCTGAGTAGCTGGGATTACAGGCACGTGCCACCATGCCCAGCTGATTTTTTTGTATTTTTAGTAGAGACGGGGTTTCACCGTGTTGACCAGGATGGTCTTGATCTCTTGACCTTGTGATCCACCTGCCTCGGCCTCCCAAAGTGCTGGGATTATAGGCGTGAGCCACCGCGCCCGGCCCGAGCCAAGAATTTTTAATATTAAACTTCTTAGGTTAGTTACTCCCTCCACTAATAGACGACAGCTAATAACTGGTAGTCCCCCCGACCCTTTTTTTTTTTTTTTGAGACACTCTCTCTCTGTCACCCAGGCTGGAGTACAGTGGCCTGATCTCGGCTTACTGCAACCCCTGTCTCCCAAGCTCAAGTGATCCTCCTGCCCCAGCCTCCCAAGTAACTGGGATTACAAGCAGGCACCACCACTCCTGGCTAATTTTTGTATTTTTAGTAGAGATGGGGTTTCACCATATTGGCCAGACTCAAGTGCCTGAACTTAAGTGATCCTCCCACATTAGCCCCCCAGAGTGCTGGGGTTACAGGTGTGAGCCACTGAGCCCGGCAGTGATTGGTAGTCTTACTATTATCATTATTTTTTTTTTTTCTGTATTAGTGGAGAAACTGCTGATGGTGCCTGAAGGTACTTTTTGCTTACTTTTCAGATCTGATTTTTGTCTTAATCGGTGGTCGCAAACTCGGATGCGGTTAGAAGCCAGCTCGGTTTTGTAAGTCAGCTGACTCAGTGAGACTGTAGGGGAGGGGACAGCAGAAGAGCACAGGCTTCTTCATAGTGGCCGCTGCTCCTTGCTCCGGAGAATGGGCTCTTATTGTACTGGAACGTGGCCTACAAGCTCTGGATCTTGTGGCTCTTTTTTTTTTTTTTTTTTTTTTTTTCCTTTTTTTTAAATAAGAGGAGCTGGAAATTCATGTTATTTTTGCAGCATTCATTGGCAACTAATTCAAAATTAAAAGCAAAAGTAAAACAAAACACTGTGTTGGCCATATATAACACGTGTGGGTCAGTACACTCTGTAGACCACCAGTGGGTGAGCTGCAGCTAGCTCAGTGAAGCGTTACTGTATTTATTATTTTCTAAGATTCAGTTTATAAGAAAAACTAAATTGAAGTATCATTGCCTTTTTTTAATGACTGAAAGCAGTTTAATATGAAGGTGTTGCGGAAGTTCTGACATTTAGTTAAAATAGCATTGTCCGTATAAAACAACGGTTTTTAAAGTGAGGAAGGAAAAGAGCAAAAACATCAAAATAGTGTACACTTTTTTTTTTTGAGATGAGGTTTTGCTTTGTCACCCAGGCTGGAGTGCTGTGGCGCAATCTCGGCTCACTGCAACCTCTGCCTCTTGGGCGGGTTCAAGTGATCCTCAGCCTCCTGAGTAGCTGGGACCACAGATGCATGCTGCCACACCCAGCTACTTTTTTGTATTTTTGGCAGAGATGGGGTTTCACCATGTTGCCCAGGCTGGTCTCAAACTCCTGAGCTCAAGTGATCTGCCTGCCTCAGCTTCCTAAAGTGCTGGGATTACAGGCCTGAGCCACCACGCCCACCCCTAGGATATACTTTTTATTTGGTTGTAAAAAGTATGTGGTAGTTAAAAGAATAGATTTGGGGTTTAATGAATCCTAAGTTAGCCACCTACTGGCCTTATGATTTTAAGCAAGTTTTAACTCTCTGAGCCTCTGTTTCCTCATCTAGCAAATGAACATAATAACTCTTGCCTCATAGAGTTGTAAGAAGTTGAGGTGAGATGTGCAACTCTTAGTGCAGTACTAGAGACAAGTTGAAGTGCTTGCAGTCTCTGAAATCCTTGGTGAAACACGCGGCCTTTACTGCTGTGTCAGTGCTCATGGAAATGGTAGGGTGGAGGCTGAGATTGTAGCTGAATCTCCATTGCCTGCATCTGGTATTGTCATGCTCTTGAGATAGGATGGAGGTTGAGAATGTAGTGGAATCTCCATTGCTTGCATCTGGTAGTGGCATGCTCATGCTGCTTCGGCATATCCTCGCTTGTGTTTTCTTCCAGTCTCAAGATTTCTCTGTCTCTGTGATTTTTATAGTGAGGTATAACAAAGTCACTTCCATACATATCGTGTTTGACATGACATGATAGCTTAAAATGGAGGTGGGGAACAGGTTGGGTGAAGGTCCTGCAGATATTACTGGCAGCAATATTTTCTTTTTATTTTCTTTTATTTATTTTTTGAGACAGAGTCTCACACTGTCACCCAGGCTGGAGTGCAGCAGCACGATCTTGGCTCACTGCAACCTCTGCCTCCCGGGTTCAAGTGATTTTCTTGCCACAGCCTCCCAAGTAGCTGGGATTATAGGCACCTGCCACCACGCCTGGCTCATTTTTGTATTTTTAGTAGAGATGGGGTTTAACCATGCTGGCCGGGCTGTTCTTGAACTCCTGACCTCAGGGGATCCACCTACCTTAGCCTCCCAAAGTGCTGGAGTGCTGGGATTAAAGGCATGAGCCACCACGACCGCCCTCTTTTTTTTTTTTTTTTTTTTTTAGATAAGGTCTTGCTCTGTTGCCTAGGACGGAGTGCAATGGCATGATCTCGGCTCACTGCAGCCTTGGCCTCCTGGGCCCAAACTGTCCTCCCACCTCAGCCTCTTGAGTGGCTGGGATCAGTGGCTTGTGCCATCATGCTTATGCCAGCATGCTCAGCTAATTTTTTTTTTGATAGAGTTGAGGTTTCACCATGTTGTCCAGGCTGGTCTCAAACTACAGGGCTCAAGTGATCCTTCTGCATTAGCCTCCTGAGTAGCCAGCATCACAGGCACCTGCTGTTGCTTCTGGCTATCTATCTATCCATCTGTCTGTCTTGAGACAGAGTCTCACTCTGTCGTCCAGACTGGAGTGCCGTGGCATGATCTCGACTCATTACAAGCTCCGCCTCCCAGGTTCAAGTAATTCTGCCTCAGCCTCCCAAATAGCTAGAATTACAGGCATGGGTCACCACTCTCAGCTACTTTTTGTGTTTTCAGTAGAGATGAGGTTTTGCCGTGTTGGCCAGGCTGGTCTCAAACTGTTAACCTCAGCCGATCCACCCGTCTTGGTCTCCCCAAGTGCTGGAATTACTCATGTGAGCCACCATGCTCAACTGATGCTGTTTTTTTTTTTCCTTCTTTTATTTTTATTATTGGTTCAGTGTCCCTGAAAAGATGCTGTTGTTATTGTTTAAAAGAGTGTTCAAAAACCTGTTTTTCATGGCATTGTATCATCAAGTGAAATGATGATGCAAAGGTTAAAAAAAAGAGTAAAGGAATGTGTACTGTTTATATGGGGAAAAAGTGCCATCAGGTTGCAATTGAAACATTTTCTAAAAAAAAAAACCAACCTAGAAAACTGGTATTGTGTTGGACTGAGTGAGTATAAATGAAACACTTAGCAGTGAGCTTCATGCTGGATCAATTAGAAAAAGCATACTTTAAAATTTAAACTTTATTGAAGTATAATATACATGCTAAAAATTACTCATTATAATCAAACAACTCAGTACATTTCCAGAATGTAGACACACTCATGCAGCCGGCAGGAAATGAGGCAGAACCATTACCAAGCCCCTCCAGAAGCACCCTAAGCCTCACCTTCCCTCAAGTGACAGGAAAGCTCCTTTCTCCTGAGAGTAGCCACTGTCTTCCCTTCTGTCACCACAGATGATTCCACCGCATTCAAGTTTGTTTTACATGAATATGGCTGTGATTCACATTCATTATTTTATGTGGCAGGAATTGTGTGTTCATTTTCCCTCATCCTCTCCCTTCCGGGTCCTGCTCCACTGAAGATTCTGCCGGAGAATTAAGACCAGTGTGCTAAGGCGTCCATTGTATGTAGTTGAATAAATTTCTCCTGTGCCTCTAGGATGGTGGTCGTCATGTATTGTCCTTGAGAGAACTGAGAAAATAGATACTTAAGACATTTTCAGTGGATTTAATTCTCTCAGATAATTCCAAGAAAGGCTGGGAGACTTAGCTTTTCTGCCTTTTACCATTGACCCACTCTTGTGGATTCCAGGAGATGACCTCTGTTATCCTATCTGGCTTTTCCAATTGTTCTCTCTGAGAATGTTGGTTTGCTGCAAGCCACTCCAGCCCACCAGGGAGTGGAAGTTTTCAAACATGTTTTCACCACATAGCTGAGGTCCTAAGAAAATGAGGGAAATTCCCAGGGGCCCAAAAAAGGGAAGAAGGAGCTGAAACTCCAGTGGGCAAAAGAACAGGGAAGCCAGGGCTGCCCTGTGTCGCTGCAGAGACTTTAAGCCCAGAGTCCTGGGTTTTAACAGATGTTGAGGGGAAACACGGACCGTAGCCTTAGGCCTGAGCAGGGAGGCAACTTGGAACTGTGTCCCTCTGTGTCTCAGCCCATCATCTAGGACTGTCAAAAAGCTATATTCCTGGAATGCAGGAGTGGGCAGGAAAGAAAATCCTGCTAGTCATAGTGCAGTGTGGTAGAGCTCTGTGTGGGAGGGGAGAGGATTTGGTTTATACTGTTTCTGCCGAAGATCTGCTTCACAGCCCCTCCTCACAGGCCTTTGGTGTTTGCTATTAGACTACCAGTGATGTCCAGGAAACCCCAAATCTAGAAATGAAAAGTTACCCTTGACACAAAGAATCAAACTGCAAACTTAAGGAAGGTGTTGCAGTTTAGCCAAATCTCAAAATGAAACTCAATTTTTTTTTTGAGACAGAGTTTCACTCATGTTACCCAGGCTGGAGTGCAATGGTGCGATCTCGGCTCACCGCAACCTCCGCCTCCTGGGTTCAGGCAATTCTCCTGCCTCAGCCTCCTGAGTAGCTGGGATTACAGGCACGCACCACCATGCCCAGCTAATTTTTTGTATTTTTAGTAGAGACGGGGTTTCACCATGTTGACCAGGATGGCCTCGATCTCTTGACCTCATGATCCACCCGCCTCGGCCTCCCAAAGTGCTGGGATTACAGGCTTGAGCCACCGCGCCCGGCCAAAACTCAATTTTTTTAAACTTTTTTTTTTTTTAAGACGAGGTTTCACCATTTTGGTCAGGCTGGTCTTGAACTCCCGACCTCAGGTGATCTGCCTGCCTTGGCCTCCAAAATGCTTGGATTACAGGTGTGAGCCACCATGCCCGGCCCGAAACTCAATTTTTACACAACATAAAGTGTGTTTGTGGAAGCCCAGTTTTAGAAGTGTTCACTGACCCCACTATTCTATCGGTCCTGCAGTGTACTGAGTTAGTTGAGATTGGAGTCATGATATTGAGACAGCATCAGGCAGATGGGATAGGCATCTGCCTGTGTGATGCAGTCTCACCAAACCTTAGGATTTTCCTGTATCCAAAAGACTCTGTCTCCATGTCGCTGTTTCCTATTCCTGTGATTCCTCTTGCATAAGGCTTTGTTCCCTGAAAACCCATCATACACTGTATCATTTTTAGGTATAAATTCACCTTTTTAAATAATTGAATTATAGCTTAGTATGTCAATGTGCAGATCCCATTCTTCACCCTGCAGGGAGGAGCCAGGTACACACAGATTGATAAGAGGATTTATATAAATGAGTGTATCCTTGGAGCAGCTTCAGCCACTCCCTTTCTTCCTCCCCACCCCTCAGCATGTTTTGAGTGCCTACTAGATGCCAGGCTTTGTACTATCAGGAAGGATATGGGAATGACGAAAACATGGTTCCTCCTGCCCTGGAAGTCACATTCTAGCCAACCTCCGAGTTTGCTCCTAGAACACATACCAGTGCATTGGAGTGAATTTGAATCCATTCAGTACTTCCTTCTGCAGAAACTGTTAATATCTTGTGGATTTCCGAGGAGTTGTCTTCAGCTTTTGGAGAAAGGCATGTTACCACAGCTGTGTATGTTACTGAGCATATGGAAACGTTGGCTGGCTAGCAGGAAATGACATATCACAGTTTTTCAAGAAAACGAATAGGTTAAGTTATGAAAAGCAGTTTTCCATATTACTGATTCCACCACTTCACATCTCTTTAGGACGATGTGAGGCATAAGGTTCATCTGAACACCTTTGGATTCTTCAAGCATGGCTATATGGTGGTTAACGTCAGTAGCCTCTCAGTGAATGAGCCTGAAGACAAGGGTGTGACTGTAAGTACCTTTTAATGAGATCCACGGGTTTACTCTTTTAGCCTGGGTGAGAGCCACCTTCCAACCCCAGTGCTTAAATATAAAGTGTCAGAATATGGAGATAATGAAGCTTGTGAGTAGCAAATTATATGTCAGGCATCAAATAATTTCACATTTATCACTTAAGATGTAATGCTGTAATAATTCCAGTAATTACTGACTTGACTTGAGTGATTTTAGTTTGCCTTCTTACAAAATGAATGCTAAGAAAACTGAGAGGAAACCGCGTCAGAAGTACCGCCTTTTCCACTTTTTGAGTAAGAAAAGTATGGACAATTGCGTGGATATTTACTTCTTCTCTTTTTACTCCCTATTAGATTGGATTTAGCCTAGACCGTACAAAGAATGATGGCTTTTCGTCTTACCTGGTGAGTATTAAACGTGTGACCTGGTCTGGGTCTTTATTTGAACTCAGGCCATTGAATGGGAACACCCGAACTTTCTGTAGTGCCATTTTTGGTTTTTTGAAGTACAGTAGCACGATCACCTTACTGCAACCTTGACCTCTCACCCAAGCGATCCTCCCGCCTCAGTCCCCTGAGTACCTAGGACTACAGGCATGCGCCACCACACCTGCCTAATTTTTATATTTTCAGTAGAGACAGGGTTTCACACTTTCTTGGCTATGTCTCAAACTCCTGGACTCAAGTGATCAGCCCACCTCGGCTTACCAAAGTGCTAGGATTGCAGGCGTGAGGCATCGTGCCCGGCCGCATCCCCTTTTTTATGGAGTTTGAGCCACTCATTTGCTATGTTCCTGAAAACTTTGTTCTTGTTCTAGCGTGAATGAATAAGATGATGTAAAATTGGCTCTTCCTTTCTCAGGATGAAGATGTAAATTACTGTATTTTAAAGAAAGAGTCTGTCTCTGTCACCCTTCTAATCCTAGACATCTCCAGAAGTGAGTAAGTAATTCCAAAGTTCCTTCAGTTCAGTTCCACAGTAGAGTTGGGGAGAATGTAGTAGTACGCTAACATTCCTTGGGTGTCTGCCAGGTGCCAAAAACCATGCTGAGTGCTGGAGATTAAAGACAAGGCTAGGGAGACAGAGGTCCTGTCCTTGATGGGGGAGACAGAATGGCACTACACACAATTACAGCCAAATAAAGGAGCAGAAGGGAAGAAGAACTCATGAATTGTAGAAAGGAAGGAAAGGCTGCAGATAAGTGTTGGCCCTGAACTTTTAAAATATTCTCCATGATAACCTCTGTTTTCATTTAAAAAAATTGATCTGGTAGTTTCCCGTATTAGTTAGGCTGCTTTTGGCAGCAAGCAACAAAAGACTTGACTTAGACTCTGGCATATGTATTGAAGACATTGATAACCTCACCTGTCTTCAGTGGGGCAGGCGAGAGACAGGCTGCAGTGGCTTGCTGACTCTGGTTAAGGACTCTGGTGCGTTTCATCTCTCTGCTCTGCCATCCTGGGTGTTAGCTTCTTCCTCAGGCAGGTTTCCCAGCCATCACCAGGTGGCTCTGTTCTGTCATCCATATCCAGCCAAGGGACTGAGAGCAGGCTCCTCTCGTAGTTAGAATGAGAAGTGCTTGAATGTGCCAGCTTAGATTGGGCATCCACTCAGGCATGGGAACTGTCACTGGCCCTTCTGGGGTTGGGTGGAGTGGAGTAAACAAAATCGGGTCTCATGAGAAGCCGGAAGGGTGGAAATGGATATTAGGCAGCAACTAACGGTGCCACTGCCCTCTCTTGCTTCCTGGGATTTCACTTTATTTATTTTTATTTTTATTTTTATTTTTTGAGACAGAGTCTCTCTTGCTCTGTGGCCCAGGCTGGAGTACAGTGGTGTGGTCTTGGCTTACTGCAACTTCACCTCCCGTGTTCAAGCGATTCTCCTGCCTTAGGCTCCCGAGTAGCTGGAACTATAGGCACATGCTAACATGCCCGAACAATTTTTTTGTAATTTTAATAGAAACAGGGTTTCACCATGTTGACCAGGTTGATCTCAAACTCCTGACCTCCAGTGGTCCACCCGCCTTAGCCTCCCAAAGTGCTGGGATTACAGGTGTGAGCCACAGTGCCCGGCCTGGATTTCACTTTAAGGTCTTACTGGTGTCTTATGTTTCGTTCTGTTTCTCTCGTGCACCAATTTGCTGAGCATTTTAAGGATACTTGAGGGAAAAGGTGTACCTCAGATTTATGTGGTTGCTAAGATCTTAGGCCTAAGAGAGACTACCTGGATCCTCGCCCAGCTACTTCCTATAGGTGCTCTTGGCCAAGTTATTTAACTTTTCTGAGCCTCGGTTTCAGTACTGCAGAATGTGGATGATAGAATCTGTGTTGTAGAACATCATAAGGACTGCATGAGCTTGGCAGAGGGCCTGCATCCAGCATGTACAGTGGCCAGGAGCACTGCTTTGACCCTTTTTCCTTCTGTCTCGTTCTCGTTTGAATGTAGGGTAACAATAAAGTCTCCACCAGAAGCTGGTACGCAGTTACCAAAAATCATCTTCAGCAGGGATGAGAAGGTCCTTGGTCAGAGCCAGGAGCCTAATGTGAACCCTGTTTCAGCAGGCAGCCAGACCCAGAAGACACAAGGTAAACCGTAAGGTGGAAACTGGCTTTTAATTTTCACTACCTGCTTCATAGAAGCTTTTTTTGTTCCTAAGCAAAACATGATCTGTTGTCCTAGCATTATATTTTGGAAGTCATACAAAAATATATAAACGTTAAAGAAAAATGTGGAAAATGTGAAGCAGATGGAAAAACAGCAGTCATTTTTCCTTATTCCCAGTGTTAAGAGTTTTAGTAATTTATGTTTTCATATAAGCTTGTTTCATAAGTCTAGAAGATTTGATTTTTGAAATTCAGTCATGCTTACAATTTATATGCATGCCTGATGACTTTTTAGCTATTTCATACCTATCATCTATCCTGCTAAGTGGATACTGTAATTTGCTCAATCTTTCCTCTTAAGGAGACACATTTCCATTTTTGTGTGATTATGAATGTTGTTGTAGTGGACTTCTTTATGAATAGAACTCTTTTCATGTATAGAACGTTCTTTATGATGGTTTTCAGAATTGGAATTTCTGGTTCAAAGGATATGAATGCTTTCGAAAATATTGATATGTATATTTTTAAATTCCTTTCCAAGTGAGTTGTGTGGATTTATATTCCTACTGGATATATGTAGGAATAGTGTGCACATTATTATATCCTAGTCAATATGGGGTATTTTCTTTTAAAAAAAAAAAATCCTAAAATGACAGGCAAAAAAGATATTCCTATATGTATGTGTGTGTGTGTGTGCGCGCATGAGTGTATGTATATATATACACACATGTACACTTTTCTTTTTTTTTTTGAAGTGGAGTCTCATTCTGTCACCCAGGCTGGAGTGCAGTAGCTCAATCTTGGCTCACTTCAACCTCCGCCTCTGGGGTTCAAGCGATTCTCCTGCCTCAGCCTCCCTAGTAGCTGGCACTACAGGCATGAGCCACCATGCCTGGCTAATTTTCGTATTTTCAGTAGAGACGAGATTTCACCATATTGGTCAGGCTGGTCTTGAACGCCTGACCTCGTGATCCACCCGCCTCAGCCTCCCAAAATGCCGGGATTATAGGCGCTAGTCACTGTGCCTGGCCACTGTTTTTTTATTTTCTCTTATTATCGACGCTGCACTTTTTCTCCATGTGTTGATTAACCAATTTATTTTTATCACTTTTTTTTTTTATTAACTGTCAAGTTCATCTGATGATTCATGTGAGTTCGTAAGATAATTTATGGCCAGGTGCAGTGACTCACACTTGTAATCCTAGCACTTTGGGAGGCCAAAGTGGGAGGATCGTTTGAGGCTAGGAGCTTGGTACCAGGCTGAGCAACATAGTGAGGCCTTGTCTCTGCAAAAATAAAAATAAAAAAATTAGCCATGAGTGGTGGCATGTGTCTATAGTCACAACTCCTCAGGAGACTGAGGCAGGAGGATGGCTCAAGCGTGACTGTTCTAGGCTACGTTGAGCCATGATGCACTGCAGGCTGTGTGACAGAACAAGACCCTGTCTCTGTAATAAATACATACATTCTTACTACTTAGACAATTTTTTTCTCAATTTGTTAGTCCATTGCATTGCTGTAAAGGAATACCTGAGACTGGGTCATTTATAAAGAAAAGAGGCTGGGCTTGGTGGCTCATGTCTGTAATCCCAGCACTTTGGCAGGCTAAGGCAGGCAGATTACTTGAGGTCAAGAGTTCAAGACCAACCTGGCCAACATGGTATAACCCGTCTATACTGTAAATACAAAAGCCAGATGTGGTGGCACGTACCTGTAGTCCGAACTACTGGGGAGACTGAGGCAGGAGAATGTCTTCAACCCAGGGAGGTGGAGGCTGCAGTGAGCTGAGATTGTACCACTGTACTCCAGCCTGGGTGACACAGTAAGAGCCAGTCTCAAAAACAACCACCACCACCAGCAAAAAACAAACAAACAAAAACAAAAGAAGAGGTTTAATTGGCTCACAGTTCTACAGGCTGTACAAAGCATGGTGCAAACATCTACTTCCGGTGAGGGCCTCAGGAAGCTTCTAATTATGGCAGAAGGTGAAGGGGGAGCAGGCAGATCACATGGCAAGAGCAGGAGTAGGAGTGGGGAGGTGCCACACTCTTAAACAACCACATCTTACATGAACTCAGAGCAAGAACTCACTCCTAGGCCAGGCGCGGTGGCTCAAGCCTGTAATCCCAGCACTGTGGGAGGCCGAGGCGGGTGGATCATGAGGTCAAGAGATCGAGACCATCCTGGTCAACATGATGAAACCCCGTCTCTACTAAAAATACAAAAAATTAGCTGGGCATGGTGGCGCGTGCCTGTAATCCCAGCGACTCAGGAGGCTGAGGCAGGAGAATTGCCTGAACCCAGGAGGCGGAGGTTGCAGTGAGCCGAGATCGCGCCATTGCACTCCAGCCTGGGTAACAAGAGTGAAACTCCGTCTCAGAAAAAAAAAAAAAAAAAAAAAAAAAAGAACTCACTTCTTACCACAAGGAGGGCACCAAGCCATTCATGAGGGATATGCCCTCATGACCCAGATACTTCATGCTAGGCCTCACTTCCAACATTGAGGATTACAGTTCAACATGAGATCTGGAGGGGACAGACATCCAAACTGTGTATCACTCAGTCTGTCCAACTTGACCACGGTTAAAAGCCATACAGAAAGACTCCATTTGGCTGGGTGTGGTGGCGCATGCCTGTAATCCCAGCATTTGGGAGGCCGAGTCGGGTGGATCGTGAGGTGAAGAGATAGAGACCATCCTGCCCAACATGGTGAAACCCTGTCTCTACCAAAATACAGAAAAATTAGCTGGACGTGGTGGTGTACACCTGTAGTCCCAGCTACTCGGGAACCTGAGGCAGGAGAATCACTTGAACCCAGGAGGCAGAGGTTGCAGTGAGCCGAGATCATACCACTGCACTCCAGCCTGGTGACAGAGTGAGACTCCATCTCAAAAGAAAAAAAAAAAAAAAAAAAAAAAAAGACTGCGTTTGTGCGATGGTGTAGGTTAATGCCTGTGAACCATCTCCTTCTTGTCTAGGTTCTTTGTGTTCATATCACCACTCCTGGGAAGAAAATATTATTTTGTTTCTTTTTATTTTCTCCCTTCCTGCAGGGAGCTTGAAGACCAGTCTTTCCACAAAGAACATCTTAAGTGAAAACAAGAATTTCTGTTCCATGAAAGGAGCCATTAGCAATCATACTTCTTGCTGTAGGGAAGAAAGTGTTATTATGCTAGGATTACTTGCTATTAACTTTTCCAAGTGTGTGAATGTCTTTCATAGCTTTTCTTTTTTTTCTTTTTTTCTGTCACCTGGGCTGGAATGCAGTAGCGCAGTCTTGGCTCACTGCAACCTCTGCCTTCTGGGTTCAAGGGATTCTCCTGTGTCAGCCTCCCACGTAGCTGAGATTACAGGTGCACGCCACCACGCCCGACTAATTTTTGTATTTTTAGTAGAGACGGGGGTTTGCTGTGTTGGCCAGGCTGGTCTCGAACTCCTGACCTCAGGTGATCCACCTGTCTCGGCCTCCCAAAGTGCTGGGATTACAGGGGTGAGCCACTGCATCCGGCCTTTTTCTTAAAAATTATGTTTTCCAATGTGATTACTTAGACAATTAGGAAAGTCATTCCATGTGGCTTCTCTGGCAGTAACATACACTAGAATATCCCGAACTGAATTCTGTTGTTAATATCACCAGTTACTCCATACCATTTATAATATAACAAGGTCTGATTTGCTGCTTCAACAATACACATATTATGTTTTGGGACCTGAGAAAATGGCAGTCCCCAAGATTATTTTGTTTTAATTATTTGATATTAGATAAGCTGCAGCCACATAAAATGATAGTTATGTATATGCGTCTCTGTAAGTGGAGTAATGCAGTGCTATCTTTTAAATGTTTCTGCTTCTAGACAGTGGAAAGTCTAAAAGAAGTACAGTGGATTCAAAGGTAAGAACTAATCACCCTTTTGTGCTCAGCTTTCCTGGATATTATGTACGTGTGTGTTGTATACGTGTGTGTGTATTGATGTATATCCATACATGCATTCACACACAAATACATATACAGTTGTCCCTCGGTATCCACAGGGACCCTAGTGAATATCAAAATCAGTACATGCTCATGTCTCTTACAGAAAATGGCATAGTATTTACACAAACACACATCCTCCTGTGTACTTTAAAACATCTCTGGATTACTTATGATACCTAACACAATGTAAATGCTGTGTAAATAGTTGTTGTTTTTTTTTTTTTTGTTTGTTTGTTTTTTTGAGACGGAGTTTCGCTCTTGTTACCCAGGCTGGAGTGCAATGGCGCAATCTCGGCTCACCGCAACCTCCGCCTCCCGGGTTCAGGCAATTCTCCTGCCTCAGCCTCGTGAGTCGCTGGGATTACAGGCATGTGCCACCATGCCCAGCTAATTTTTTGTAATTTTAGTAGAGACGGGGTTTCACCATGTTGACCAGGATGGTCTCGATCTCTTGACCTCGTGATCCACCCGCCTCGGCCTCCCACAGTGCTGGGATTACAGGCTTGAGCCACCGCGCCCAGCCGTAAATAGTTGTTACACTGTGTTGAGGTTTTTTGTTTTTTTGAGACAGAGTCTCTCTGTCATCTAGGCTGGAGTGCAATGACGTGGTCTCAGCTCACTGCAACCCCTGCCTTCTAAGTTCAAGCGATTTTCCTGCCTCAGCCTCCTGAGTAGCTAGGACTATAGGCATGCATCACCACGCCTAGCTAATTTTTTTGTATTTTTAGTAGAGCGGGGTTTCACCACGTTGGCGAGGCTGGTCTTGAACTCCTGACCTCAGGTGATCTGCCCACCTCGGCCTCCCAAAATACTGGGATTATAAGTATGAGCCACCATGCCTGGCTGATTTTTTTATTTGTATTATTTATTACTGTTACTTTTTAATCTTTTTTAAAAAAATAATTTTTGTTGGCAGTTTGTTTAATCTGCAGATGTGGAACCTGCAATACAGAGAGGTAACCATATATATATATATACACACACACACATATCTGCAGGGGGCCAGGTGCAGTGGTTCATGCCTGTAATCCCAGCACTTTGGAAGGCTGAGGCAGGGGGACCACTGGAGGTCAGGAGTTCAAGACCAGCCTGGCCAACATGGTGAAACCCTGTCTCTATTAAAAATATAAAAATTAGCTGGACATGGTGGTGCATGCCTGTAATCCCAGCTACTCTAGAGGCTGAGGCAGGAGAATTGTTTGAACCTGGGAGGCAGAGGCTTCAGTGAGCAATCTTCAGAGATTGCGCCACTGCACTCTAGCCTGAGTGACAGAGCAAGACAACTTTGTCTCAAAGAGAAGTTTAAAAAATTTATCTACAGGGAATTTTCTCCTATTTTGGGGGAGAACATTGACATACTGAAACAATTTCAGAGAAAAATTGATTCCCTGCTGGGCATGGTGGCTCACACCTGTAATCCCAGTGCTTTAAGAGGCTGACATGGGTGGATTGGTTGAGCCCAGGAGTTCAAGACCAGCCTGGGCGACATGGTGAAACCCCCTCTTTACAAAAAGTAGGAAAATTAGCGGGTATGGTGATACGTGCCTATGGTACCAGCTACTCTGGAGACTGAGGTGGAAGGATCACCTGAGCCTGGGAGGCTAAGGCTACAAGTGAGCCATGATTGTGCCACTTCCCTTTAGCCTGGGTAACAGAGTGAGACCCTGTCTCCAGAAAAAAAAAAAAAAGTACGACAAAGTTGATAATTGATTTGTAAGTTGTATGACACTTACATGATATTGGGTCAGGTAGTTAGGGAAGGAAGATGCCAGGCCATCAGAAAAGCCCTCTGGAAGAAGCTGTCGCTGGGGCTTAGTTTGCAGTTCGTTCAGCGAGGGAGAAGAGAAGGAAGGGGAGGAAGAATGCCATACGCAAAGACTGGATGAGACAGATGCTGGGCACTGGCTTGTGTGAAGTGAAAGGCACGTATATGGGAGCAGAGACACATCTTAGATAATGTAGGACCAGGCAATAGAGGGAGTAGATGCACAGGCAATGGGAAGTCATCCTGAGTTCCTCATTGGGAAAGACTGTTTATTAAAGAGGATGATTCTGAAAGTAATGTGCAAGGTATTCTTGGAGAAGAAGATAGTGATGTTAGAAGGACCAGGAAGGGCGCTGTTGTGATAACACAGGTTTAGGGTGATGAGGATCTGGACTAGAGCAGAGCCCTGGACGGTAAATGACTGGGAAGCCAGTGAGGGTGATGGGAGAGAGAGAGAAGAGCAGAGGAGTGGGTGGTAGAAATAGCAGATGTGGAAAAATTGGGAAAGTTTGGGTTTGCGATGTCTTGATTTCTCAGTGAAGGGGACATCTGAATGGTGATGTTTGTCTTACAGCTTTCTTAAAGTATAATTGACAAACTGCACATAGGTAGAGCAGCAATTTGATAACTTTGACTATCAATCAAGAGAATGAACTATCCATCACCCCCAAAATTTCTTCTGCCTTTTCGTAAGCCCCCATCCCCAAACAGTCACTGATCTGTCACTATAGTATAGTTTTATTGAACTTTACACAACTGAATTATGCAGTACTTTTTTGTCTTGTATTCAGCATAATTACTTTGAGTTTATCCACATTGTTGCATGTATCATTTTTTTTCATTGCTTAGTTTTATTGTACAGATGACATATTTTGATGATTTTTCTTTTTGCTGGAGGGAATGGCGTCTCACTCTGTCACCCAGGGTGGAGTGCAGTGGCACGATCTCAACCTCTGCCTCCCAGGTTCAAGCAATTCTACTGCCTCAGCCTCCTGAGTACCTGGGATTACAGGTGCACTCCACCACTCCTGGCTATTTTTGTATTTTTAGTAGAGATGTTGTTTCACTTGGTTGGCCAGGCTGGTCTCGAACTCCTGACCTCAAGTGACTGCCCACCTCGGCCTCCCATTGTGTTGGGATTACAGGTGTGAGCCACTGCACCTGGCCAATATTTTGATCATTTGATGTCAGGAGTGGAATTCAGGGGATGTGACAGGGCATGGCCTGGGTCAGCACCCTTAGTCTGGCTGAAGCTTCAAGGGTAGACAGGCTGTCTAGCAGAAAGATTCAAGGCAGGGAGTGGAGGTAGGGGTTAGTGCAGAGGCAGAAGAGACAGCTGAAGAACAACCACCATTTTCTGTGAAAGCAGATTTCAGACATCTTGAAAGTATAGTCAGTTTTATTTTCAGAGAGCTCTTGAAGGTCAGCAAATTCAGAGTTTAAGAAACGTGTTTTGTTTCATTTAATAAATTAGTTTTAATTAGCATACTTTCTATGCCAGTGTCATCCTAAAACATATTGTTATGTCTTTTTAGGCCATGGGAGAGAAATCCTTTTCTGTTCATAATAATGATGGGGCAGTGTCATTTCAGGTATGTATGTTCTTTGTGTAAAGCCTCATGGAATTTCTCTCTACCATATAAAAGGGTAATTTTTTTTTAGAGGAATTTTGAATTTAGGAATAACAACTTAGGTATACCCTGTATCAGTCACTTAAATGCAATAGCTCTGTCTATAACAAGCTCACAAAGGTGGATATGGTTACCTGTCTACTTATCAAATAATAAGTCTTGAGAATAAATAACTTTGTGACTATGTAGTGTAGGTGACAAGGTCAGTTTCCAGCCCAGTCCTGCCTGGCTGTTCCTGTGACCCCTATGTCCTGACCCAGTGCCACCTCCCATTCAAAGTGTGCCAGAAGCATAGTGCTCCATGCCTGAAAGGACCGTTGGTTATAATTTCGGGTGATGTTGTAATTTTAGAGATGATTTCACTGAGACTTGGAGGCTTTGAGTGACCTGCTCAGCTGTCACAGTTATTAATTGCCCATGAGTGTTCAGTGGCAGCATAATAGCATATGTATGGGAACAAGATACTGGACTGGGTCTCCGAACACACTAGCTGGGTGATGTTGGATAACTCACCTGATTTCTTTTGGTTTTCGTTTTGAGACAAGGTCTCACTCTGTTGCCCAGGCTGGAGTGCAGTGATACAATTATGGCTCACTGCAGTCTCAACCTTCCAGGCTCAGGTGATCCTCAGCCTCCCAAGTAGCTGAGACTACAGGCGTAGACCAGCATGCCTGGCTAATTTTTAAATTTTTGTAGAGATGAGGACTTGCTCTGTTGCCCAGGCTGGTCTCGAACTCCTGGGATCAAGCAGTCCTCTTGACTGGGCCTCAGTCAAGATGCTGGGATGACAGATGGGAGCCACCCTGCCTAGTCTCACTTTCTGAACCTCTCTGTTTAATCATCTGAAAAATGACAGGGCATGGTGTCTCACGCCTATAATCCTAGCACTTTGGGAGGCTGAGGTAGGTGTTTGAGACCAGCCTGGGCAACATGGTGAAACTCTGTCTCTACAAAAAATACAAAAAGGAGCCAGGAATGGTGGTACATGCTTATAGTCCCAGCTACAAGGAAGGCTGAGGAGGGAGGTTCACTTGAGCTCAGGAGTTCAAGACTAGCTTGGAAAATATGGTGGAACTTTGTCTCTACAAAAAAAGAAAAAAAAATTAGCCAGGTGTGGTGCTGCATGCCTGTAGTCCCAGCCACTAGGGAGGCTGAGGCAGGAGGATTACTTGAGCCTGGGAAGTCAAGATTCACACAGTGAACCCTGAACATGCCACTGCACTGCAGCTTGGGTGACAGTGAGACCCTGTCTCAAAAATAAAGAAAAAAAAATGCCTGCAGTGAAATGCACAGGTCTTGTCTTAAGTGTACAGTTTGTTCAATTCTGACAAATGCATGTACCCATGTAATTCACTCTCTATCAAGATTTCTGTTTCCAACTACTGAGAAAGCCCCTCCGTCCCCACAAACACTATTCTGATTTCTTTTACCGTAGATCATTTTGCCTCTTCAACAATTTTTGTATGTTCTTTAAGCTTAGTAACCATCATTTCATCACTATCCATGTTAAAAGCTAACAGTTACTGAGAACATGCAGAGTGCTCATTTGCTCAGAACCCTCCAACAGCCTTCCATCTGTCTTGGAGCAAAGCCCAAGTCTTCCCACTGGTCTGCAAGGCCCATGTGGTCCAGCCCCTGTTGTCTGTCTGACCTCAGCTCCTGTTATTCACACTCTGCTGTCCCACACAGGCCGCTTTGCTCTTTCTCAGACAGATCAACCTTTAGGCTCTGCTCTAGCTGTTCCTACAGGCAGGAATGCTGTCTCTCAGAATTCCACAAGTCTTTGCTGAAATGTCACCTTCTCAACAAAGCTTCTCTTGATTGCAGCTCACTCCTGTTTCCCTCATTGTGCTCTGGTTTTCCTTAGCGTTATCCCTTCCAACATGCCATTTGCTGTACTGACTTACATTTATTGTCTGTCTCCCCCTCTACAGAAAGTACCTTAGGGGTGGGGTTTTCTCTCATTGTTGTGTCTGAAACTCCTATCTTGGCCTATATTTACAGAGACTGATGAACCAATGCTAGGCATTGTGCTAAGTACTTATATGTCATTATCTCAGATCACCCTTTCAACAACTCTGTGAAGTCGGTACTGTTACTTTTTCTCTTTTACTGATGAGGAACTGAGGCTCAGAGAGGTAATGTAACTTGCCCCATGCGGGGGATTCAGGTCCACATTTGTTTGACTCCAAGGCCCATGTGTTTAACCACTTTACCTTTTACTGCCTCCTTGAGAAAATACAAAAGGTCCTTTTCTCTCGTCCTTCTCTCACCTTAAAATGCTTGTTAATAAAATGAGTTTTTAAAATGCTCCCCCCTTTAGGCCGGGCGCGGTGGCTCAAGCCTGTAATCCCAGCACTTTGGGAGGCCGAGGCGGGTGGATCACAAGGTCAAGAGATCGAGACCATCCTGGTCAACATGGTGAAACCCCGTCTCTACTAAAAAAAAGCTACAAAAAAAAATTAGCTGGGCATGGTGGTGCGTGCCTGTAATCCCAGCTACTCAGGAGGCTGAGGCAGGAGAATTGCCTGAACCCAGGAGGCGGAGGTTGCGGTGAGCCGAGATCGCGCCATTGCACTCCAGCCTGGGTAACAAGAGCGAAACTCCGTCTCAAAAAAAAAAAAAATGCTCCCCCCTTTAATCACAAAGGAAAGTGTGATAGGATGCACACATGTCAGGCTAGTCCTTTGTGTTGGGTGAGCATCCAGGCACAGCAGTCTGCGTGGTGATGAGGAACACATGCCAAGACAGCCCATCCGCACGGTTCTTGGGATGCGAGGAGCAGGCCATGGATGGGTGGTTTGCTTTTCTCTGGCTTTCCCCCACCTTGGAAAGAAGTCGTCGTGATTTCTCGCTGTTCTACCCAGTCTCCCGGTCTTGGCCAGTGCAGTCCATTCTGAGCTCTTCTGCTTCATTCATGGCATGGGGATAGTGGTTTATCTACCTAAATGCAGCAAGGGGACTGTCAGGCCTTATTCCAACTCTTAGAGTTCACAGTTTTCTTCGTTTTTGTCTCTAAGGATCAGGTGCCTCCTCTGATCAACCATGGTGATTCTATTGATTTTTTAAAAATATTGTATCTTTTAAACTTATATATCTTTTTTAGACTTCCCCTGAATCTTGCTTTTAGAATAGAAGTTGTCAATGTATTTAGGAAAGTTTCCTTATTCTGGCTAGCTCAGGGGACTAAAATACACATACACATTCACAACCACAGCTGAGTTTGGGACATGGTCTAACTGTTGGGATAATTCCAGCTCACCTGTTCTTGGTCTTTTATTTTTGCCAGATGTCTTTTTTCCTCCCATTCTTCTAAGTTGTGAGATACAGTATACATGCAGAAGACTGTAAAGTACTTACATTTAGTTTACCAAGTTACTCTGAACAGTCACCTTTATGTGAGCACCTGAAAAACCTCGTGTCTCCCTCGCATTCCTTCCCAACTCTAGAGTAACCCCATCATGAAAAATCCTACTGTAGTCATTTCCTAGCTTTTCTTTGTAGTTTAATAGGTATGTATATGTAGCCCTAAAAAGATATTTCAGGCAGATTTCTTTTTATTGGTAGAACTTATGGCTGAAGTAAAATTTTCTTGGGCTTGACCAAGAAGTCATATTCTCTGAGTCTGTCTGTCTTTTGGTTTACATTAAACTTTATCTAAAACTCATGAAATATATGAAAAACAGAAAACTGTCTAAATATAGAAAATATAGCTTTCGTTGTTCTCTAAAACCATAGTTGTAAATGTTGATGAAATATTGGTTGTTTTCAAGTATGAGGTGAGCCTCTTTTTTAAGGAGTATTTTATGCCTATAAAGAGCAAAATAATACGTTAGCTTGAAGACTAGATAAATACGTCTTAGGTTGTCTTTGAAGACTTCTGCACAGACTTCTATCACAAATGGATAGATCTGTGATACAGCAGGCATAGAAAAATGTTCATTGTAGAAGCGAGGTTGTAGCTATGTAGCTTTCACTGTGCAATTGGCAGCTGTTCTGTATACTTGAAAATTGTAATAAAATATCAGAGGGGAGTCATAGGATAACAAAACATCAGTTTAAGCTCTGCCATGAGAGAGTCAATAATTTAAGCAGTCTGTCTGTATTTCCTTCAGTCCATTAATATTCGTAATTTATTTATAAGGTTTAAAAATACAGCTGAGTAGAATTTAAAGAAAAAAGTAAACAACAGTTTAAAAATGAAAGAAAAAATATACATATATATATATAGCTGAGGGTTTGGGTACCTTTAAATGTTTTCTTCTTCACTTTCAGTTTTTCTTTAACATCAGCACTGATGACCAAGAAGGCCTTTACAGCCTTTATTTTCATAAATGTCTCAGAAATGAATTGCCGAGTGACAAGTTTTCATTCAGCCTTGATGTGAGTACTGTCTGGAGATTGTTCTACGTGGATTTTGTCAGCATAAAATGCAAGATTTACTTCTGTGTAAGGTTAGGTTTTAAGAACATTTCAGACCTGCCACTGGGCAGGATACATCCCTGCCACCGGGCGATACTTCAGCAGAGGAGTCATGAGAAAATGCAAAGCAATTTAGGATGTGTCTGCACTTGAACCTGTACATTAAGATGAATGTGGTGGTTTTGGCCGGGTGCGGGAGGCTGAGGCAGGAGAATCACTTGAACCTGGGAGGTGGAGGTTGCAGTGAGCCGAGATCGTGCCATAGCACTCCAGCCTGGGGGAGAAGAGTAAAACTCCATCTTAAAAAAAAAAAAAAAAAAAAAGAATGTGGTGGTTTCAAGTGGGTGACTTGGGTTAAAAAACAAACAAACAGAAGGCCATTTGCAGTGACTCACTCCTGTAACCCCAGCACTTTGGGAGGCTGAGGTGGGCAGATCACCTGAATCCAAGAGTTTGAGACCAGCATGGGCAACGTGGCAAAACCCCCCTCTATAAAAAATATGAAAAATTAGCCAGGCATAGTGGTGTGCACCAGTAGTCCCAGCTACTCAGGAGGCTGAAGTGGGAGGATTTCTTGAGCCCAGGAGGCAGAGGTTGCAGTGAACCGAGATGCACCACTATACTCCAGCCTAGGCAAAAGGGTGAGACGCTGTCTTAAATTAGGAAAAAAAAAAGAAAAAAAGGAATGTGGTTGTTATTTGCTGGTATTCACTTTTTTCCCCCCAAGACTGAGTTTCACTCTTGTCCAGGCTGGAGTGCAGTGGCATGATCTCAGCTCACTGCAACCTCTGCTTCCCAGGTTGAAGCAATTCTGCCTCAGCCTCCCGAGTAGCTGGGATTACAGGTACCTGCCACAATGCCTGGCTAATTTTTTTTTGTATTTTTAGTAGAGACGGGGTTTCATCATGTTGGCCAGGCTGGTATGGAACTCCTGACCTCAGATGATCCACCCGCTTTAGCCTCCCAAAGTGCTGGGATTACAGGCATGAGCTACCACGCCCAGCCGCTGGTACTCACTCTCTAAGCCTAAGTGAGATAGCTGAGATTCCAAATTGCTGAATAAAGGATGATACGTTCCTGAAAAGTAAAAATGAATTTCATGCTCATTTCAGATTGACATCACAGAGAAGAATCCGGACAGCTACCTCTCAGCAGGAGAAATTCCTCTCCCCAAATTATACATCTCAATGGCCTTTTTTTTCTTTCTTTCGGGGACCATCTGGATTCATATCCTTCGAAAACGACGGTAAACTATTACTTCCTTGAGCCCTTCAACTTAAGAGTGAGTTGGGATTGGGATAATTTCAGCTTTTACGGGCTTCTGAACTTGGAGGCAGTTGGCACTAAGCAGTCTTGTTCCTTTCGAAGGGCGTCTTCCCGGAAACACTAGGAAGACTGTGCGGGAGCTTTATGGTGTGGGAGGCCTTTGCATGTCTTGGTGTCTGTTCACTTCCCGTTGTTTGTTTAAAAAGCACATCTAAATATTTTTTATAATATGCAAGCAAAATAGACTGTATAAGTGTTTCCATAGTGGAGATCCCACAGTCCAGGACTAGGAGTAAACACACAGGGGCTGTTTATTCTGGAGAGGAAGTTAGTGATGATGACTGCCTGGCGAGAGCACTGAAGGCCTTGGCTCAAAGCTGTGCTGGGATAGATTCTCTGCATTGACTTCCAGATGCTTGTCACTGGACAAACCCTCTTCAAAGCCCATCTGCCTGGCTTTTAGTCTTTTCCTGAAACCCCTGAGGCTTTAACTTCCTGTACTTGATTCTTGAGGGGAGCAGCTGCATATGTGGGAATTCCTTCTCCCTCCAAGAAAATTGAAAACAAAATGTTAACATTCAGTTAGATAATCTTGTAAACTATTGTAAGACCCATAAACTGAATAAGTGATGGTATGCAAATATGCTATTATAATATAGATTGATTTAAATTCATAAAATAATTAAGTACCCTGAAATACCTCTTTCACTGGAGCGTTGGGGTGGAAATGGAGACTTCTTTAATCCCTGCTAGCTTGATTGTGTTTTAATGGACATGCTCAGACTCTGGTATATTAGACTCTGGGTGGGTTCAGTTGCTGTTATCTACTTGTTGTGATATCCTGTATACCCACCAGATGGAAAGGTTTTCTTGTTTACTTGGGAAGGACCTACGTAATCAAATTTGGACTAGATTATCAAGCAGCAGTTACTAAGAAAGAATCCTGTGGGCCGTGTGTGGTGGCTTACGCCTGTAATCCCAGTGCTTTCGGAAGCCAAGGCAGGAGGAGCACTTGAGTCCATGAGTTTGAGACCATCTTGGGCAACATAGCAAGACCCCATTTCCTTTTTTTACTTTTCTTTTTTTTTTGAGATGGAGTCTCACTCTGTCAACTTGTGATAACAGTTTTCAATCTGTGGTTAAAGGAGGCTGACCGATTGTGTACAAATCTCATCTTTAATTTTTGTTGGAGTATAGGGTGCATGGAGGAAAGTCTCTCACTTAAGCCCTGCCAGTGTTTTCCCAGGAGTCTTAGAGTCAGTTTGGTAGGTTGGAAACCCACATGATAGAAAGGCATGTGACCAAGGCCACGAGGCACATTTCACAGGCCCCTGAAAGCTGGAGGCAACGGAGAGACCTTTGCCTCATTTATAGAGACCCAGAGAGGGGAAACGAGAGCCACTGTCACCCGACAGAGCTAGGACTGGAACCCGGGTCTGCTTGCTGGTATGTATCAGGCCCCTCCCAGCTTCCAGTGTAGGTAGAACTAGTATTTGCGCCAAGGTCAGTGAGGCTTGTTCTTTCCATCACGTCTCTGCCCCAGCGTCGCTGTTCTAACCTTGACTGCAAGTCAAGGTCACCAGAGTGTGTGAATGAGCACAGCTCTTTGCGGTGGGTGGTTTTATACTCTGGGTAAATCTCATTGCCATTCAGTAGTTACAGACGATTCTGGCCTTGACTTCCTTTTTGACCTTCAAGGAGGTGAGCACTGGAATAGGAAAGTACCGGGGAAGAAATGAGCCCGGAAACTGACATCACATTTTGGCACACTCTCATTATCACCCGGTGCCAGGCCCTCTCTATTGGTCCCTTTCATTTCCTGTTCCCTCTCCCACTCCTTCCCAACCATGGAGAACTGCTCAAATGTGTTTTGTATGCATTTTTAGATATTTCTTTTTTTTTTTTTTTTTTTTTTTTTTTTGAGACAGAGTCTCTGTCACCCAGGCTGGAGTGCAGTGGTACAATCTCGGCTCACTGCAACCTCCGCCTCCCGGGTTCAAACAGTTCTCCTGCCTCAGTCTCCCGAGTAGCTGGGATTATGGGCATGCACCACCATACCCAGCTAATTTTTGTATTTTTAGTAGAGACGGGGTTTCACCATGTTGCCCAGGATGGTCTCGAACTCCTGACCTCAGGTGATCTGCCCACCTCGGCCTCCCAAAGTGCCACACACCCAGCCTCATTTTTGGATCTTTCTATATTCTTATAAATAAGTACTGTTTATTGGTGTTGCATGTATTTTAAGTTTACATAAAATATTGTTGTACATTTTTCACTCAGTAATATGTAGACATTGTTCTTGTACATTTTTCACTCAGTAATATCCTTTCTATGATCTAGCCATGTGGCTGAGTGTGCGTCTCATTCATTGATTTTTACCTACTCCACAGCATCCCATGCTCTGTGTCCTCACATTTGACTGCTTTGGTCCTTCAGTGATGGACACAGCCTGGGCCACGTACATCTCCCTGATACCCCAGCCAATGCTGGCATGAACCTCCTAAGGCCCCGTATGGATCTGTACAGCCTCCGAGCTGCAGTTCCGGAAGGAAGCACACTGTGCCATGCGTAGTTAATTTCTTTCCTTTTTTGAGACAGGGTCTCTGTCACCTAAGCTTGAGTGCAGTGGCACCATACCCAACTAATTTTTGTACTTTAGTAGAGATGGGGTTTAACCATGTTGGCTAGGCTGGTCTTGAACTCCTGGCCTCAAGTGATCCTCCTGCCTTGGCCTCCCAAAGTGCTGGGATTACAGGCGTAAGCCACAACACCTGGCCATCGGTTAATTTCATTAAGGGCCAGATTGCCTTCCAGCCTGGCATAGAGGTTTATACGTCTACCAGTGGTGCATACCTAAGGTTTGCTGTTTCTCCACATTCTCACCAATACTGATGTCTTAATTTTTGCTAGTGTGATGGTTGTAAACTGGTAGCCTCTTTTATTTTGCATTTCTCTGAATATTAGTGATGTGGATTGTCATTTTAGGGACTCGTTAACCATATCAGTTTCCCTTCTTGTGGCTGCCTGTATTCTTTGCTTTTTTTTGAGACAGGGTCTCACTGTGTTGCCCAGGCTGGAGCGGTGGCGTGATCAAGGCTTACTGCAGCCTCAAACTCCTGAGCTCAAGTGATTCTCCCACCTCAGACTCCTGAATAGCTGAAACTATAGGCACACACCACCACTCTTGGCTAAGCTTTTGTTTTGAGACTGTTTGTTTCGAGATAAGGGCTCGCTGTGTCTCCCAGGCTGTAGTACAGTGACACAGTCACGGCTCACTGCAGTCCCTGCCTCCTGGGCTCGAGTGATTATCCCACCTCAGCCTCCCAAGAAGTTGGAACTACAGGTGCGCACCACCATACCCAGCTAACTTTCTGTATTTTTGGTAGAGATAGTTTCGCCATCTTGTCCAAGCTGATCTCAAACTCTTGGTCTCAAGTAATCCTCCCAACTCAGCCTCCCTAAGTACTGGGATTACAGGCATGAGCCACTGCACCCAGCCTCATAATAGTCTTATATGTTCTATTAGGTTAATTCTTAAGGGGAGGCAGGAAAGAGTAGAGGCATTTAATGTCCATCAGCCCAAAGGTGGACTAGTATCTGTTATGGGGTGGGCAGGGGAATGGGTGCTTTATCTCACTGGCATGGGGTATTTGCAGATACCAGCCATGAAGGAGAGAGAAAGGATCATGACCCCAGCACTTTCCCTTCACACATCCCTGCTGCTGGCTCCCAGCCCTGCTACTCTGGGCTGCAGGCTTCCCCTACAGCTGTTTGTAATCACTTTCGGCTTTCCTGGGTGTTCTGTGCTGTTTTCTAAGGTCCATCTACCTCATTCTTGCCTCCGGCTTTCCCAGGGTGGTTTCTGGGAGCAAGCTGGCAGGCTGTGTTAGATTTCCATTTACTCAAGAGTTGGAACCCATCATGTGTGGCTTCAGTGCATAACTCTCAGGTTCATTCACAACATTAAATTGTTATAGAGATTACTTTAGGACTCTATTCAAGACCTTTTTGACCAGGAAAAAGTACTTTGTTAAAAAAGCGGCCGGCGCGTGGTGGCTCACACCTGTAATTCTAGCACTTTAGGAGGCTGAGGCAGGTGGATTACTTGAGGTCAGACGTTCAAGACCAGCCTGGCCAACATGGTGAAACCTCGTCTCTACTAAACATACAAAAATTAGCTGGAGATTGTGGCACACGCCTGTAATCCCAGATACTCAGGAGGCTGAGGCAAGGGCATCTCTTGATCCCAGGAGGTGGAGTTTTCACTGAGCCAAGTTTGTGCCACTGTACTTCAGCCTGGGTGACAGAGCAAGACTCCATCTCAAAAAAAAGAAACAAGTTTTATCTGGGCGTAGTGAGTGGCTCATGCCTCTAGTATCAACACTGGGAGGCCAAGGTGGGTGAATTGCTTGAAGCCAGGAGTTCAAAACCAGTCTGGGCAACTTAGCAAAACTCATTCTGTATAAAAAATACAAAATAAAATTAGTTGGGCATGGCAGTGTACACCTGAAGCCATCCTCCAACCTCAGCTTCCTGAGAGCTGCTTGATCACTTCAGCTGAGGAGTTCAAGGCTGTAGTGAGCCGTGATGTCACCACTATACTCCAGCCTAGGCAATAGAATGAGACTGTCTCAAAAAAAAAAAAGAAAAAGTTTCATGTTTTTGGTTTGCACAGATTGTATTTCCTGTCTTCCTGTAAATATAGCTGATATCTGGAGCTTTGGCTGTGCTTTGGGAGAATGGAACCTTCATTTCATTTTTTTTCACTCTGTTTTTATAGGAATGATGTATTTAAAATCCACTGGCTGATGGCGGCCCTTCCTTTCACCAAGTCTCTTTCCTTGGTGTTCCATGCAGTATGTATTCGCATTTTGGGGACCATTCATGAAATTACATGTAATGCCTATTTGAGCAGCAAAAGAAATTGGAAGAAAGGGGATAGATTGCTGGGAAATAAAGACGACGAATACATTTCTCATAAAGCCTCCTCTTGTCCGGGAGGGCCTGGCCATGCGGGTAGATGATTACCACCTCCCCTCATACCAGACTTCAGGCATCTTCTGATACTGCTTATAGACCTACAATTTTTCTAGAACACTTACTGTTTTTATTTATTAATTTATTTCTTAGCATTTCTAGAGACGAGAGTGCCACCTGCTAAATTGTTTCCACGACTTTTTTATGTTTCTAAATATTCCCTCATGTTCCTATGTGATTTGAAGTTCAATTCAGTATTGGCAGATTTAGCTGGGAGAAAATTGGTGCAATAAAGCTGGAGGCGTGAGAATTGAGCTTCAGCTTTGAGCATTTAGAACTTAGGCAAATTAAAATGAACTTGCCCATGGGGGTAAGATCACGACTTCCCCCATCTGTGGGCCTCCAAGTACCTGTGGACTACACTTGCAGGGGTGACAGTCTCTAGACGTGTACTCTTCGCTGCACTCGAAAATATCCTCCTTGGAAAAGGCAATCATATATCCAATGACAGTGCCCCAGAATGACAGTTATTTGGATAATTTCCCTTCTGGGTCCAAGTTCTAAGATTCTTTTTGGAGCCATGTAGCTAATGAGTGATTCTGAACTGCAGTTGTTTGATTTCAGATCGACTACCACTACATCTCCTCCCAGGGCTTCCCTATTGAAGGCTGGGCTGTTGTGTACTACATCACTCACCTGTAAGTATGCAGGCACACATGAAATACACCAGGAAATGACACACGAGAGAAGTGGGGGTGGACAACAACCTGCCCTCCTGTGGCAGCCTGTCTGGGACCCGGCCATACGGGAGGAGTGGAGCTCATGGGTGGCCGTCTAAACTTGAGAACTCGGGCTTAGTGGCATGCTCCTGCCTCTCTGTGGCCATTGGCTGTTCAGGCTGTGGGGTGCAGAGCTAACTTTGTGGCTCATGTATGATGGATTTCCTGAATTTGGCTGTCTGTCTTTTGTAAGAAGCTTGTGAACTCATAGAATGAGCTGTGCAATCTAACTGGCAGTGAGGGTCTAAAGAGACCGGCTGGTGTCTGTTCCTTGTTTTCTCTTCCAGTTTGAAAGGGGCACTACTCTTCATCACCATTGCTCTCATTGGCACTGGCTGGGCCTTCATCAAGCACATCCTTTCCGATAAAGACAAAAAGATCTTCATGATTGTCATCCCACTCCAGGTAAAGGAACCCTCGTCCTGTTTGTCACTTCCTCTCTTGGCACTTAGCAGGGCTCCACGCTAAGCCTGTAAGGGAAGAGGGAATCAGCTTAATCTGAAACCCCAGCTTCTGCTAGTGGAGGTTAAAGACTGGGATTATCTTCCTGAATTCTGAATAGACTTCAGGTCATTGCACTGGGAGATGCTTGGCCATCAGCCAGCCACTGGCCTTTGGGCACCTAGATTTTGCATGGAGAGCTGTTGACAATGTAGGAGACACACAGTACTGTTTTTTCTTGTTTTCTTCATGTTTGCTTCTATGTTTCCTTCATAACAAAATGGTGCTGTTGGTGAGGAAGCTCAGAGATGTAGTGATTTTATGAACAAAGTATTTTAAAACTGTGAATGACATCAGTGAGTTTCCACAGATAGAATATGTAGTAGACCTGAGGGGCAAACGTTTCCTAAATCCTTACCATGTTTGGGGCCGAGGGCCAAGGCCAGCCTTATAAGGCCGTGAGTTTCTCGGGGGCGGAGCCTTGTCTTAGTGGCGGCTGAACTTGGATGTAAAGAACTTCCAGTAAACGGAGAGGTTTTAGCAGGGATGCACAACTGTTCTGCTCTGTTTGACCAGACTGCATTTGTTTGATGACGTTGTCCCCGTCAGCTCTTCTCACGTATTGGAATGTGACGTAAATGTGGAAGGTGGCGGGTGGGAGGGGACAACTCCCACATCAGCCCTCCTGACTCTGGCAGAGTTTGCAGCAAAGCTCCTCTCTGAGTTCTAACAGACCTGGTCCACCCTCACGTTCAATGATGAGGAACGTGTGTTGACATCAAATGAATGGGACAGGCCAGTTGCTCTGGGTTTCCGGGGAGAGACTAAGCACTCAAGGTGGAAGGGTCAAGGAGGGCTTTGGGACAGAGATGGGGCTGGTCTGGGTGTTTAAGGAGAGGAGAGTGACAGAGGCAGGGGTGTGACTCTCATGTTACAGCTGTTTTTTGAATTTGTTTAGCAGGCTTTCTGGGTTTTGCCAGAAAGCCCCTCTCAAAAAGAAAAAAAAAAAAAAAAAAAAAGATACACGTAACCCTGCTGCCTGCTGAGCACACGTGCTGAGGGACTCTGCTGGTCCCCGGCTGTCGAAGCACCAGGGCCACTTCAGCCAGACAGGCCTACGCCTGTGAGGTCTCAGAGTTGTGAATGATGGAGCCTGGGTTGCCACACGGCTGCCTGTGCCCCTTCTCTTTAGCAGATTCCCTCGTCCTTTAGAGTCTCTCCCCAGCAGCCTGAACTGTGCCATCATGGGCCATAGCCTTCCAGCTTCCCCGTCCTGAGCTTCCGTGAAAGGCAGGCAGGCAGGCAGACAGACGGACAGACAGACACACACACACACACAAACACACCCACCCACCCCCAGAATATCACTCTGAGAAAATAAGGACATTTAACAAATTAAGAAAGTTATGACTATTTAGACAATGGAACTAGTCTGAGAGGGCCTTGAATGTCAGCCTGGAAAGTTAGAATGACTTCCTTTTGGCCACGGGCAGTGACTAAAAGTGTCTAGGTAGGGAGTAAATCGCGTCCGTGCACATGGTGTTTTAGGAACACTCTCGGCATGCCATTCAACACAGGCACCTCTGAAAACATTCTTTCTCTCATGTAGTGTGTGAATTAAGGACAAAATGGAATTTTGAATTTAAGACGCGAAAGCCTTTGTTTTCTACTTTATCTTTTTATTTTTAGACTGTGACACTCTGTTGCCCAGGCTGGAGTGCAGTGGTGATCATGGTTCACTGCATCCTTGTACTCCTGGGCTCAGGCGATCCTCCTGCCTCAGTCTCCCAAGTAACTGGGACCACAGGTGCACACCATCACACCTGACTAATTTAAATTTTTTTTTTTTTTTTTTTAGTAGAGACAGGGTCTCACTATTTTGCCCAGGCTGGTGTCGAACTCCTGGGCTCAAGCGATCCTTCTGCCTTGGCCCCCCAAAGTGCTGGGATGACAGGTATGAGCCACCGCACCTAGCCCTACTTTGTCTTTTTCGACAGAGCCGTAGATGCAAATGTTTTGGATAGACAGGGCTTCATGAGGACCTCGGGACAGGGAGGAACACAGAAGCTGGGTGGCAGTGGGAGACTGAAATTTCAGATAATTTTTGCATTAGTATTAAATGAAGCCTCAGTGATAATTTGATTTCTAAGTCCTGTATAGAAAGAGAAATTACACTTAGAGACTTCCCAAATAAGAGCACTACAGATTTTACATTCCATGCGAAATTGTGGAGGGTTACCTTTACAGCAAGTCAGGCAGAGTGTTGGGGACCATGGACTTCTCATGGGGTGTATAGGTGGAGTGATATTCTCTGCATCCCTTCCCAGTGGTAATCTTCAAAAGGATGTATTATAAGTGGTAAATTTCCTTTATGCTCTGCACCATCTAGCCAGCGGAAAGACTTTTTTTTTTTTTTTTTGGAGACAGAGTCTGGCTCTGTCGCCGGGCTGGAGTGCAGTAGGGCGATCTAGGCTCACTGCACCCTCTGCCTCCCTGCCTCAAGCAATTCTCCTGCCTCAGCCTCCTGAGTTGCTGGGACTATAGACTCGTAACACCATGCCCGGCTAATTTTTGTATTTTTAGTAGAGATGGAGTTTCACCACGTTGGCCAGGATGGTCTCCATCTCTTGACCTCATGATCCTTCACCTTGGCCTCCCAAAGTGCTGGGATTACAGGCATGAGCCAGCATGCCCGGCCCAGAAAGACTTTTTATAAATACTTTTATTATGCTAAGAGCCTAATTATGGGCCTGAGTACATGAGGCAAAGCCCTTAGCTTTGGAAGGAGAAGCAGTGCGTGGACACTGGTGAATCTCAGAGGAAGAGCTGGGCTGTGTCCTCTGTTGGGGGAGCTGGACTTAAAGGATCCCGTGAGGAGCAGTGTGGCCACTCAGCTGTGGGGCTGGAGTCAGTCATTATCACTGCTCTGGTCTCTGAAAACGCAGTTCCATTGTCTGGCGCTTAGAAGAGTTATTGTCACTGAGCACCAGAGCCTGAAAAGTGTGGGCATTGTGGCTAAATAGGGTGTTAAGTGCCACCTATCCAGCACCTGAGCAACTCCACTAGGTTTGGGGTGTCTAAAAAGCAAAGTGTCCTTGTTATCTATTGCTGCATAACAAATCACCCCAAAACTCAGTGACTTAAAACAGCAATAACCCAATAACCCTTCATGCTCTCAGCTTCTGTGGGTTAGGAATTTAAGAGTGGCTAGCTAGGTAGGTCTGACTTGGGTCTTGTCATTATCACACCCTGCTGGGAGCGTCTTGAAGTCTCCACTCGCATCTGTCTTCTGGGCTGAGAAGCTTGCTCAGGTGGGGATTGGGACATCTGGGGCTCCTGGGGGGTCTTTCCATCTCTGCATGGTCTCTACAGCATGGCAGTTTCAGGGTTGCCAGACTTCTTACAAGAAGGCTTAGGGTTCAAAGGTCCCAAGAGAGCTGGGCGGAAGCTTTATCTACCTTGGAAATCACACAGCATCCCTTCCATCTTGCCGTGTTAGAGCAATTACAGGCCTGCTCAGGTTCAGAGGGATGGCATAGAGACTCTCCTACTCGATAGCAGAATGGCAGAGTTCTGGAAGAGCATGTGGGACTGGAAAGAATGCTGTGGTCGCAGATTGGGGTCTAGAGGCCAAGGTGTATACCCCACCCTGGGGCTGCTAGCATTGTAACACTCCACCCAGGCTTTGGGGCCTCAGCAAATTCTCACGTCTGTAGGTCCTGGCAAACGTAGCCTACATCATCATAGAGTCCACCGAGGAGGGCACGACTGAATATGGCTTATGGAAGGACTCTCTGTTTCTGGTTGACCTGCTGTGTTGTGGTGCCATCCTCTTCCCAGTGGTGTGGTGAGTAGTCCACAGGAAGGGAGGCCACGTGACAGCTTGGCTGTGAAGCCTGCCAGCTGAACTGGCCATTCCCACATTGATCTCAATCGCATGGGATGTGTGTTTAAAAGTACAGCTTTCCGGCCGGGTGCGGTGGCTCACGCCTGTAATCCCAGCACTTTGGGAGGCCTAGGTGGGTGGATCATGCGGTTAAGAGTTCAAGACCAGCTTGGCCAACGTAATGAAACCCCGTCTCCACTAAAAATAACAAAAAATCAGCTGGGCGTGGTGGCAGATGCCTGTAATCCCAGCTACTCTGGAGGCTGAGGCGGAGGTTGCAGTGAGCCAAGATCGCACTCCAGCCTGGGCAACAGTGCAAGACTTGGTCTCAAAAAAAAAAAAAAAAAAAAAAAAAGTACAGCTTGCTGAGTCCCAGATTGACCTGAATCAGTCTCCAGGAGCAGAACCCTGTGTCTTTATCAAGTTACCCAGGGGATTTTGGTAGAGTTAATCAGTCACCATGAGCTGACATTTAACAGAGTTCTAAGACAATAGAGAATTGGCAAATGAGAACTTGGTAGCAATTGAAAGTAGCAGCCTGAATTTGGAGTTGGGGAAATTCCATAGGCAGCCAGTTCCTGCCAACTTAGGTGGAAAATGTGGAAGTTCATTAACATAAAACTAGTGATAGTTCTTAGCACACAAACATTTTTGATATCTTCAGAATGGTTTGCTCTATTCCTGGAAATGGCAGAGTTTAGATGCATAGATTGTGCTTTGGTTCTGTGTAAAGAAGTGTTAGTGTCAAGTCAGTGGTTGATGAGAAAGAATATCCTTCATGCCGGGCGCGGTGGCTCAAGCCTGGAATCCCAGCACTTTGGGAGGCCGAGGCGGGTGGATCACGAGGTCAAGAGATCGAGACCATCCTGGTCAACATGGTGAAACCTTGTCTCTACTAAAACTGCAAAAAATTAGCTGGGCATGGTGGCGTGTGCCTGTAATCCCAGCTACTCAGGAGGCTGAGGCAGAAGAATTGCCTGAACCCAGGAGGCGGAGGTTGCGGTGAGCCGAGATCGCGCCATTGCACTCCAGCCTGGGTAACATGGGTGAAACTCCATCTCAAAAAAAAAAAAAAAAAAAAAAAAAGAAAGAATATCCTTCTTAAATCACATGCAGAGTGGCAGAAATTGAGGTTAGCAGCAGTAGAACACTTAACTTCACCGTTAGTGATCGAATTCCATGACTTTTGGAATGCAGTTCTTTTGAAATAAAGTTTAAAGAAAATAGATTTACCTGCGTTCTTCCACTTGAAGCGAGGTGCTTCTTTTTTTTTCTCCCCCTCAAGACATAGTTTTGCTCTTGTTGCCCAGGCCGGAGTGCAGTGGCGTGATCTCGGCTCACTGTAACTTCTGCCTCCCAAGTTCAAGTGATTCTCTTGCCTCAGCCTCCTGAGTAGCTGGGATTATACAGGCACGTGCCATCACTCCTGGCTGATTTTTTTTTGTATTTTTAGTAGAGACAGGGTTTTGCCATGTTGGCCAAGCTGGTCTTGAACTGCTGACCTCAGGTGATCTGCCTGCCTTGGCCTCCCAAAGTGCTGGAATTACAGGCATGAGCCACTGCGCTCTGCCGAGGTGCTTCTTCTTGCAATGCCCCATCCAGTAAATTAATATTTTTGAGGATCCTGGGGTATGTCAGTTAGTGGTATCAGTGAACAGTACTTCTCATTCCAGCCAGTTAGAGTCACTCTTCACACTAATTCCATCATAACATCACACATGATCCAGTATCAGTTCAGCCAACAGCTACCAGCATAGAAGAGAGAGTATGAATGATGCTCCCTCCTCAGCCTCCTGGGTAGCTCACACTACCATACCCAGCTAATTTTTTGTAGACATAGAGTTTTGCCATTTTACCCAGGCTAGTCTCAAACTCCGGGGTTCAAATGGTCTTCCCACCTCAGCCTCTCAAAGTGCTGGGATCCCCTGTACCTGCTGGAATATGAATGACTCTTCGTATTCACTGCAGTCTCCTGCTGCCCTGCACAGGAATTAGTTACTCGGGCATCTGTAACATGGGATGTCCAGCATTGTTTCCAGATAGAAAGAGCATCTTACTAGGGAACAGAGGTTCATGCCCTACTTTTACACATGCCACTATCAGAACAGTAAAATATAAGGAATCCCAACAGGCTGTCGAGCTGTAAGCAGCCATTTCCTGCCCCTTGTTAATTTCTTTTTTTTTTTTTGAGACGGAGTTTCGCTCTTGTTACCCAGGCTGGAGTGCAATGGCGCGAACTCGGCTCACCGCAACCTCCGCCTCCTGGGTTCAGGCAATTCTCCTGCCTCAGCCTCCTGAGTAGCTGGGATTACAGGCACACGCCACCATGCCCAGCTAATTTTTTGTAGTTTTAGTAGAGACGGGGTTTCACCATGTTGACCAGGATGGTCTCGATCTCTTGACCTCGTGATCCACCCACCTCGGCCTCCCAAAGTGCTGGGATTACAAGGGTGAGCCACCGCGCCCGGCCTGTTAATTTCAACACTAATGAGCAGAAGCCAAATGCAAAAAATTCCTGAAGATAAATATCCTGAAAATTACTGTGAAATGAAAAGTAAGTACTGGAGAGGCAATTCAAGATTAATAATGCCTTTAAGTATTCCTATTCAGCCAGCATTGGTTCAGGGCCAGCAGCGTACTGGGTAACTTGCATGTGGTGTTGCTTTCAGTTCTCAAGCAGATAGCCCCTCTCACGGGTGGGCAAATTACGGAGTATTTAGGAAAAGTAATCGATTTGCTGACTAGAGTGAGTGACGGCGTCAGACCCGTGCTGCCTTCCCTCACGCAGCCCTGTCTGCCTGTGCCCTGCTCATCCCTCAGGCCAGTCTCTCCATTGGTGGCTTTGCATGGTACCTCCACTTCTCACCTGCTGCTTCTGTAATAATGTTAATGTTCCCCTGCGTGAACTGTAATGATGGTCATTAGTTACCAGCACATCACAGCCTAAAACTGCCCCTGCAGGCTGGCATTTTTCAGCAATATTAAAAATCTCCACTCAATGAAATGAGTTTGCATGGAGCTGCATATTCACAGCTCCTGGACTTAGACTCTAGAAGTCAGCTGGTGACTTTCCTCTGGGTTTATTCTCTCCTTGTGGCAGGTGGGCTCAGTGAGGCTCCATTGTGGGAGGGTTGGGTAGGGGGTTGATTGTGGGAGTGGAGTTTGCTTTTCTCCTCACGCTCTGGTTTCTGCTAGACTTACTGCCACAGATTTGGCCAGCAGAGGGCGACTTTACCTCTCAGACGTGTTGATTATCCACCATCCTCCGTTTTAGGGAGAGTGCTCTAAAGTGATCTAGTCCAACCTTTCAGCATATAATGGAGGAATTCACGGCCCCAAGTTACTACAGCTGGAAAGAGAGAGGAGTACAGATTTGTCAGCTAACTTTTTGCTCTCTAAATGTTTATTTTTAGGTCAATCAGACATTTACAAGAAGCATCAGCAACAGATGGAAAGGGTAAGTTCCCTCGTGCTCATTTTGTGTTGTTCGGCTTGCTCTGAACCCCCATGCTGGGGAACTGTGGAGGAGTAGGGGCAGCCTGTGGTCTCAAGATGCTGTCTTCCTGGGAGGTGAGCTAGGGGGAGGCCTGCGGCCCACTTCCTGAGAGCAGCCAGGGATGGTTTGGAGAAGGAGGTGCAGCACCAGTTGTATGAGGAGGAGGCTGGGGGGTGACTGCTGCTTATTAAGATGATTCATTTCATTTCCACTCGTGATTGTGATTGTCACCTTCTCAGAACTGAGTCAGAAAGAGAAAATCTTGCCTTGGAAGGGCCAGGTAGCACTTCACTGTGAGAACAGGAGGGATAATGGATAGGAGATGGCCACGTATAAGGAGCTCCGGCTGCTGATTTCACACACTTTCAAAATAGATGTGTTGGTGTTAAAGGGAGACTCTGATGACAGAAGGAACCTTGAAAACTACCTGATATGAAACGGTTGTGCCCTTTATAGCCCCTTTGCATCTCTTTGATTTTCCAGTCATGCCTCCTAAGTCAGAAGAGAAGCTGAAAAGAAAATGTTGTGTGTGGTTCTGGGCTTATTTGAATAATGTTCATGACCACAGGCTGCCATGGCACCAGTGAGAATTTCAGACCCCAAGGGTGTAAGGGGCAGTGCTCTCTCTCCGAAAGCCCAGAACTGCCTCCATCCATGGTATTATACGCCCAGTGTGGATATTAACATTCTTTAAGGCAGGTTATGAATAATAAACAGGTTTTCGTTGTTAATAAAGTTTTGTTGCTGACCTTATTTCTGATTATAAAGCCATTGCGGATTCAATTTCGAAAATCTGGAAAATGTGTAGTGGCTGTAAATCTTATTTCATAAACCTGGTATGCAAGTAATAACACATTATTTCCTTAAGCTGAATTAAACATGACTTTGAGTTTCACGCCAGGGTCAGCCCTAGGTTGTTATTTAGGGCACAGTATTCCGGAGGATCTCGCCAGTTTGGGCCTGGAACAGATAGTATGGCATCCCGCTGTCCAGGCGCACGTCACTCTTGCTTCTGGGCAGCCTGTGTGCGAGTCTCGCCCAGGCCCGGAGCTTTGGTCAGTGCCCGGAGAGCGGTCTCCCAAGGCCCACTCGGCTTCCGTGACCTGCACCAGCTTTTGTTTTATTTCTAGTTCTGGGAATAGCCCTTCTCTCGTTTTCCCATTTTATTTCTCAAAGGCACTAGGTTCCCTTCTTTTCCCTCTGGCGTGTCTTGTGATAGGTTCTCTTCAGTGGATTTTAGCAGGAGTCGCAGAACTTTGCTTCTAGCCTGGCTGTATAGCCTTTCTTGGTGCCCGGTAAAGCCTCCTGCCATCAGTAGAAAAACTCAAGTCAGCAAGTACAAATCCGCCTCCGGGGATAATTGTTTGGGCATGTTCTTTCCCCCCCCCAATATTTCCAGTAATGGCTATAAGCAAATGTTCTTTTTTTTGAGGCAGAGTTTCTCTCTGTCACCCACGCTGCTGGAGTGCAGTGGCGCAATCTCTGCTCACCCTAGCCTCTGCCTTCTGGGTTCAAGCATTTCTCCTTCCTCAGTCTCCTGAGTCGCTGGGATTACAGGTGCCTGCTACCACGCTCGGCTGTTTTGTGTTTTTAGTAGAGATGGGGTTTCACCACATTGGCCAGGCTGGTCTCAAACTCCTGACCTCAAGTGGTCTGCCTGCCTTGGCCTCCCAAAGTGCTGGGAGTACAGGTGTGAGCTGCTGTGCCCACCCTGTCTGGGGATATTCTTATCCTTATTTTTCTTCTATTCCTGTTATATAAGAAGGTAATTCTATTATATTTGTAACTTGGTGAACAGGTAGGATTTTTCTTATTTTATTAAGTCATGATGAGACTGTTTTAACTTTTTCATCTTATACGCTTCTATATTTCTCATTGGTTCTTCCAGCTGTTTGGCTAAAAGTGTATAAAAAAATCCCAAGGGCAGTGTTTTCCATTGGCGAAGCTTACCTGTGTGTTTCTCCTTGCTCCATCCTGCCCCTTGGTGAATTCCTGCCTTCTTCACCTCCTCCCCGATCCCTGCTTCCGCCTCCTGACTCGCCTGCCTCTTCACTCTTCCATCTCGTGAGCTTGGGGTGACTGTGGTGTCTGCCACTGGGACCATTTATTCCACCTGAGGTTGGTTGGTAGCTGAGGATCTTAGTAAGGTGCCCTGTCTGGAGTAGATGGCACAGCAGGTGAGGCAGCACGGGGTTAGCATTGTCCCCCAGCATCTGTAGTAAAGGGTAACTTTCTTCAACAGGAATGCGTTTGTCATGGCCTGGGCACACAAGGCAGTTTTTCATTTTTTTCCAGCAGGTGGCAGCATGGGACCTCTTCAGCAGAGAGCGAATCTAAGAGCAGGAAGTCACATAGGTAAACCAGGGTTCACATTCCCCTTTCTTAGGAAGACATCTGCTAGGGAAGCACCCATTTCCATCAGCAGATATCACAGGCCCTCTGAAAGAAGGATAGAGCAGATTAGAACGGGGATATCGTTTTGATTCATGTGCTTTTCCCTGGATTGAGGCTGTGAGATGCTTTTGGCGTCACTCTGTACCCTGAAAAATGGTTATGCTTACAACATTCCCAGACCCAGAGCAGCCGTGTTCCCAGCTGAAGCTTCGCCTGCAGAGAGGTCGCAGGAATGGCCCTCTGTGCTGGAGCCACCCTTGGGTGTGACTGCGGGGCGGCTGTGTGCTGTGAAGCTTGCAGGACAGTGGTAGTGAGCACGCTGCAGCTAGTCACTGGTTCTGGGACCCACGGCCCCATCCACCCTCTGTGCTCCCCTCGATTCACTCCTCCTGAGATGTGGAGGCAACTGGGAGCACACAGGCCATGAGCAATCATGTCTCCTATTAGATTTGGAAGCTTTGCTGGATGGAGCCTGACATTCTGTTTCCTGTTCTCAGGCTCATCATTCCAGTGACTCATTACATGGCCTTGACAGTGACTTGGGCTTGGCTTTTTTTTAATTTAAAATTTTTGTAGTGATGGGGTCTCACTGTGTTGCCCAGGCTTGTCTTAATCTCCTAACCTCAAGCCATCCTCCTGCCTCACAAGGCCTCCCAAATTACTGGGATACAGGCGTGAGCCACTGCATCTGGCATTTTGGGCTTAAGAATCTCATTTTTACACCAACCATGGTGGCTCATTCCTGTAACCCTGGCACTTTGGGAGGCTGAGGCAGGAGGATTGCTTGAGACCAGGAGTTTGAGACCAGCTTGGGCAACATAGAGATATTCCATCTCTACCAAAAATCAAAGAACTATGGCAGACCAGCCTACAAAAAAAAAAAATTAGCCAGGCTTGATGGTACACACCTGTAGTCCCAGCTATTTGGGAGGGTGAGGTGAGATCACTTGGGCCCAGGAGGTCAAGGCTACAGTGAGCTGAGATTACACCACTGTGCTCCAGCTTGGGCAGCAGAGCCAGACCCTGTCTGAAAACGACAACGACAACAAAAAACCACTATGGCAAAGAATCTCATTTTAAGTTTAGACGCAGTCCCGACCCAGTAATTGCAAGTGAGAGAAATGCTCTTTGTAGTTTTCCTTCCCGCATTTGGGGTGAATGTATCTTTCAGAGTGTGTCTGGCTTTTGTTAATTTATTTGTGTCTGGATTCCTTTTGACCAAACCTGATGGAAATCTAAAGGGAAACATTGAGGCCGGATCTGCCCACTGTCCTTAAGCCGCGTCTTTGTCTCTCCTGTCACACAACACTGTGGCTTCTCTCAGGTCCTTGGTCACTGAGACTCAGCTGCACCACATCCTCTGAGAGGGAGCTTAATTGAGTCTCGCGCAGACACACCTAGTGCTGGCTCCATTCCGTCTCCCCTGCCGAGATTTACTGGCTCTGACTGCCCTTGAGCTCGCATCCCCGTTCCCTTCTCTTTCTCCAGTGTCATTACCTAATAGGACTGGCTTGGAGATACACACCATAAATTTAATTAACAGTCTCTGCTGCTGACCATCCTTTTTTTGGCCTTGTGTTTCTGAGGAAAGATGTGTTCTGAAGAGCCTGAGCTTTTATGTGAGCTTCAGAAGTATTTAAACTGTCCCAGTTGGCTGCTGCCGAGGTGATGGAGGAACGGCTTCATTCCAAGGTGCCGCCATGCTCTGAAAGTAGCCGCGGCTGTGCAAGGCATTTTTTAGGGTAGTGGTTCTCAAGGGGGTCCTCAGGGTCAAAACTATTTTCATAATCATATGGTATTAGTCTCTTGCACTGTTGACGTTTGCCTGATGGCGAAAAGTAGCGGTGGGTAAAATTGCCAGCACCCTCACGTGATTCAAGGCTGTGGCACCAGACTCTCCCAGCAGCCACCACATTCTTTACTGTCACCTCCTCACAGGGGGTGAAAAAGGCTCACATCACTTAAGAATGGCCTTGAAATAATAAAACTGTTCATGCGATGACATCTCAACCCGTGCCGTTTAATGTTCTGTGAGACAACACGGGCGGTGTGCGTAAGCACGCTGTGGGCCTGGAGTGTGATGGCTGCGGCCTTGAGGGACGTACCTGTGCAGTTGCTTGAATTGCAAGCTGAACTAGCTGCTTTTATTTTTTTATTATTTATTTTTTTGAGACAGGGTCTTGTGCTGTGGCCCAGGCTGGAGTCCAGTGGTGTAGTCCTGGCGTACCGCAGCCTCAACCTTCTGGGCTCAAGCGATCCTCTCACCTCAGCCCTCAAAATAGCTGGGACTACAGGCGTGAGCTACCATGCCCGGCTAATTTTTGTATTTTCTGTAGAGGTAGGATTTTGCCATATTGCCCAGGCTTGTCTTGAACTCCTGAGCTCAAGTGATCCACTTGCCTAGGCCTCCCAGAGTACTGGGATTACAGGCGTGAGCCACTGTGCCTGGCCACGCTGCTTTTATCTGAAAGAATGACTGACTGTTAAGGTTACACAGGCTTGGGTTTTTGGTGGGCATTTTCTTGAAAATGAACGAAGTGAACATATTACTTCAAGAAAAATAATTAACGGTATTTGTTGCCAGTGATAAAGGAAAACTTGTATTTATCCTTGTAAGCCTGACAGTTTTCTGACAGTTCCCCAGTTCCTTTTTTTTTTTTTTTTTTTATGAGACAGGGCCTGGCTGTCAGGCTGAAGTGCAGTGGCACGATCTCAGCTCCCTGCAGCCTCGACCTCCTAGGCTCAAGTTAGCCTCCCAGTGCAGCCTCCTGAGTAGGTGTGACTACAGGTCTTTGCCACCACGCCTGGCTAATTCTTGTATTCTTTGTGGAGATGGGGTCTTACTTTGTTGCCCAAGCTGGTCTCAAACTCTGACCTCAAGGGATCTGCCCACCTCGGCCTCCCACAGTGCTGGGATTATAGGCATGAGCCACCATGGCTGGCCAGTTTCCCACTTCTTTTTTTTTTTTTTTTTTTTTTTTGAGACGGAGTTTCGCTCTTGTTACCCAGGATGGAGTGCAATGGCGCGATCTCGGCTCACCGCAACCTCCGTCTCCTGGGTTCAGGCAATTCTCCTGCCTCAGCCTCCTGAGTCGCTGGGATTACAGGCACACGCCACCATGCCCAGCTAATTTTTTGTATTTTTAGTAGAGACAGGGTTTCACCGTGTTGACCAGGATGGTCTCGATCTCTTGACCTCGTGATCCACCCGCCTCGGCCTCCCAAAGTGCTGGGATTACAGGCTTGAGCCACCACGCCCGGCCCCACTTCTTATAAGACTTCTTCGGATGTCAAGTGGATAAGGAAATAATAATTTAAAAAAATAAGACTTCTGATATAAGCAGAGGTGATACCAAAAATGTAATTTTTTTTAAATTCTATAATGTTTCTGTATCTGGGAGCTCTATATATAATGCTCTGAAACAGTGAGCTCCATGCAGCCAGTGCAGGATGCTCCATAATCATGCTCAGGGGCAAAAGCGTTCGGGAAGAGCACGATGGACCAGTGGAGTTTAATGTAAGAGTGTGGAAAGTTCATTGATACAGTTCAGAGTCCCCACCTCCCCTCATATTCAGAAGCTACCACTTGTCGGGTTTTAGTACAGAATCACAGACTATTCACAGTAATCCGAAAAGGCCTACATCTGTCTGTATGGGGCCAGATTTTCTTCATATATTTCAACCAAATGCTCCCTTACAGCAAGTTGAATGCTGATTGAATCAAAGATGAGGACCCAGCTGCATCTTATTAAGCTAGACATTAAAGAGAATTACAAAAATGGAAAATAATTTCACTCTTCTCATTCATTTTTTTTTTTTTTTTTTTTTTTTTTTTTAGAAAAGAGGTTTTTTATTTTGGGGCCGGGTGTAGCAGCTTATGTCTGTAATCTCAGCACTTTGGGAGGTCAAGGCAGACCGATCACCTGAGGTCAGGAGTTCAAGACCAGCCTGGCCAACGTGGTGGAACCCTGTCTCTACTAACAATACAAAAATCAGCTGTGCATGGTGTTGCACACCTGTAATCCCAGTTAGGAGTCTGAGACAGAAGGGTTGCTTGAACATGTGAGATGGAGGTTGCAGTGAGCCAAGATCATGCCACTGCATTCCAGCCTGGGCAACAGAGTAAGACTCCATCTCAAAAAAAAAAAAAAAAAAAAAAAGAAAAATTTTTAAAAAAAATTTTTAACAGAAAATGTTGCTTAGGTTAACATGTAATGAGTTTTTTTTTTATTACTTTTGAATGAATTAAATATTCCTGAAATTTCTTTCTTTTTTTTTTTCAAATGATTAATTAGTCCGGGCATGGTGGCTCATGCCCATAGGCCCAACACTTTGGGAGGCCGAGGCAGGTGAATCATGGGGTCAGGAGTTCAAGACCAGCCTGGCCAACATGGTAAAACCCCATCTCTTACTAAAAAAAAAAAAAAAATTAGCCTGATGCGGATTAGCCAGGCGTGGTGGCAGGTGCCTGTAATCCCAGCTACTTGGGAGGCTGAGACAGAGAATTGCTTGAACCTGGGAGGTGGAGGTTGCAGTGAGCTGGGATCATGCCATTGCACGCCAGCCTGAGCAGCAGAGTGAGAATCCATCTAAAAAAAATAATAATAATTAGTTAATTAATTTTAGAGACGGGTCCTACTGTGTCATACAGGGTGGAGAGCAGTGGTGTGATCATAGTTCATTGTAACCTCAAACTTCTAGGCTCATGTGATCTTCTCATTTCAGTCTTCCAAGTAGCTAGAATTACAGGTGTGCACTAATCTTTTAACTTTTTTTGTAGAGGTGGAGTCTCACCATATTGCCCAGGCTGACCTTGAACCCCTGGCCTCTAACTGTCCTCCTGCCTCAGTCTCTCACAGGGCTGGGATTACAGGTGTGAGCCACTGGACCCATCCTGTTTTACTTTCTGATGCATATTTATAGATGTAATCATATTAACAAAAAAACTTGGGATCTTCAAGAACTTTTAAAAGTGTGAAGAGGTCTTCAGACCAAAAGGTGGGGAACTGTTGTGTTAGAGATGAGGCTTGTTGAGTCTCTCATAGCCATGGGGATGTGAGGACGAGTGAAAGTCTCTCTGGTTCTTTTCCTCCTTTGCCTGTTGAGCTTATTTCAGGCTTAGTTGGCCAGATGCTTGTGGTTATTTAAGATGTCCGTTAGCTCAGGGCAGCTTATGCCAAAGAACTCTGCTGTATTTGGGTGTGCTCATGTAAACAGACCTAACAAGAAACTTAGTAGGGAAGGCAAGAAGAGAAATAATCATTGCATGCATCATGGCTGCAACTTATGTTTATATATTCTTATTTTTCATCCTGGCCTTCCTTGATTGGTGGTTTTTATCCCTTTGGGGAATAATAGACCTATTTGAGAATCTAGTGAGAGGTGTGGACTTCCCCATGTCTATGGAGAGTTTTCCATGAAGTATCATGGAATTTACAGACCCCAGATTTAATGACCTCTTCTTTAGATTAATTTAAATCATCGTATTACTATTCTACGTGATTTGGATAGGAACGCACCAGCCTCTTTATGATGTGAGACTGCCCTGGAAGGACTCATTCCCAGGAGAGATCCTCTCCCTTTTTTCCTCTCATTTTTTTTCTTGCTTTCTCTTTTCTGCCATTTCCACTGGAAAGGACCTCAAAGAGCAGTTCTGCTCTGGTGTTTTTTCTTTTCTTTAAAAAAAAAAATAGGCCAGGCCCAGTGGGTCTCACCTGTAATGCCAGCACTTTGGGAGACTGAGGCGGGCAGATCACAAGGTCAGGAGTTCAACACCAGCCTGGCCAAGATGGTGAAACTGTCTCTACTAAATATACAAAAATTAGCCGGGCATGGTGGCGCATGCCTATAATCCCAGCTACTAGGGGGGCTCAGGCGATCTGCCCGCTTCGGCCTCTCAAAGTGCTGGGATTACAGGCATGAGCCGCTACGCCTGGCCAATATGTGTTTTTTATTAAGCTGGTTTAATACAGTGATTTAAAATTTTTTTCATCACCAAAACCCTCTTGTTGCTACTTTTCCTTAGCAGATTGCACTATATTCTTGTAATGCCATCAACTGAATCACAGCTTTTGATCAACATTATGAAATAATTCATTAACCAGGGATACCACTCTTGAGTTCATATAAGCTACCCCCAAAAGCAGAGGCCTATCATATCATCTGGCTGAGGAGCAGCCTTGTCTTGGACACATTGCCAGGTTTTTTTAGGCCTTTAAAGTGTTGGGAATCTAGTACTTTTTGGGGCCCACAGCCACCAAGAGAGCCTGGTTAGTGGTCCATGGTGGCATACCCTCCCTCGATCTGTCTGGTCGTGGTTCTTCTCCCTACAGGTGTTAACATGCATGTGGTTTCCATGTGTCTTGGGACATCATTGAGAACCAACTCTTCTCAATTGATGACTGCAGTATTTAGGGAAGGTCAGATTCTCTTGCTGAGAAGGTTTTGCCTGCTATTAACCAGCCTTTGTCACCAAGCTTTGGGAAGTCTGACCTTCATCTTCACCTAGCTCACTGCTGACGGACTGTGTGCAGTGGATGGGAGGGGTGGGGGGTGCTGTGCACCTCAGCCCAGCTGCAGTGTCGCATCCCAAGTCTCCCTGGCGGAGCTCACAGCATTGCAGCTGCAGCCTGCGGCTGGCAGAGAAACAGGAGAGACTGCTGAGAGCCAGGTCTGAGACCGGCGTGGCCCTTTGCACACCACCCTCTCGCAATGCCTTTAGTGCATTGTGGTTCTAGAATTGAAGGTAAAGAGGAGCTAGAAACCTAACAGGCTTGACAGCAGAAGTCCTTTTCAGAGCTAGCCTTTCCTGGTATTGTGGGGTCTTGAGTTCTACTTTCAGGAGCTGTTTCTGCTGCTTTTCTTTGATGCTCTTTATCATTTAAGATATAGTTTGTTTAAGATGCACAGTCCTTAACTGTTCAGTTTGATGACTTTTGATATCTCCTGGGTCATTGCTTCAAATGTATATTGGAAATTGGAAATGTATTATTACTTTTTTTTTGAGACAAGAGTTTTACTCTTGTTGCCCAGGCTGGAGTACGATGGTGCAATCTTGGCTCGCTGCACTCTCCGCCTCCCAGGTGCAAGTGATTCTCCTGCCGCAGCCTCCCGAGTAGCTGGGATTACAGGCAAGTGCCACCACTTGCGGCTAATTTTTGTATTTTTAGTAGAGACAGGGTTTCACTGTGTTGGCCAGGCTGGTCTCAAATTCCTGACCTCAGGTGATCTGCCCACCTCGGCCTCCCATAATGTTGAGATTACAGGCGTGAGCCACCATGCCTGGCCAGAAATGTATTTTTAATTCTTCACATGGCTCAACGTTTTGAAGATCAGAGAATTTCATGCTCCGTGTAGTTGTTCCTGACTACTCGAAGCCTTTCCCATACTTGCTCCTGATAATGGTCTTTGAGTGGGATTAGCGGGATCTTTTTTTCATGGAGGCCAGAGGGCAGCTCGTGAACTAAACCCTTCCCAGAAGGGACATTTCAGGCTGGTGTGGTCCCAGGTCAGCACATGGCCTGCATCCTTTGGTGTCTTTTCTGGTGATTGAGAGAAACCAGACTTTCAGGCCCGTGCCTGACCACAAACTGGGGAAGCTCCTCTGTCCCCCATGCTGAGTGAGCTGGAGCCCGGGGCTTAAGCAGATTGTGGAAATGCCAAGACTCAGAGTGAGTCAGAGGTACTCTTAACGCCAGCCAGGCTGTCTGTTGTCTTTATTTCTTTAATTTTTGTGTTTGACTCAAAGTTCCCTCTGAAGCACAGCAGAGAGGAAGCAGACGACAAGGATGAAGAGTAGGTGGGGGTGTTTGAGGCTCTGTGGCTGACCTGACACCCAGGGAAGGATTGTTTTGGAAATTTTTCACCTTTTAAGTGGCTGTTGTGGACCTTTGCTTCCGTGTGTCCCATGAATCATATGGTATAAACTCCTTAGAAAGGATTACTGCCTGCTCTTGGGCATTGCCCAGCATTTTGAGTCATGACTGTATCATCCTGAACCGCCAGTGGACTTGAAGGTTCTGGACCGCCTTTCACTTAGCATGAAGTATAGGTGTTAAGCTGATCCTTGGAGGGAGGTGGACTTGGGTTTGCCAATTGGCCTCGCCACTTACAAGCTGGGGAACTTTGGTAATTTGCTAAACTTCTCCAGGCCTGAGTGCGTCATAGGCCTGCTTCCCTCACAGAGGTCATCATGAGATGAAGCATGAGAGGCGCCCTGCTCGGCCCCTGGCACATGGTGTTCACACAATTTATGGCAACGACCAGTGCCGCTGTTTTTGTCCTTTTCGAAGTTCCAGGATCCTCCTGGGAAGTCAGCTGGGAATGAGGGGATAATCTGTCTCCTTGCTGGCCTTCCTAGTTCCTCTTTCACTCAAAGAGGAAGGAGTACCATCTAGGGCAGGGGCAGCACCTCCTGTGCCCCATGGGGGCGTTGGCTCTTTTGCTGCTAAATCAGGGAGAGCATTGACTTGTGGGGCATTTGCATGGGCTGTGGCATTTCCTGCCTCAGTGGGCACTGGTCCTTTTCTAATCAGTAAGAAGTATTTGCCAGAATTGAGGGGCATGGTCATTTTCCTGAGAGTGAGTTGGAGGGAGAAGAATCCACAAGAGGTCAGTCTTACAGAAGCCCCTAGAGCAGGTGGACATGACGTCCCTCCCCACCCCTATCTCCTTCTTCCCCTCTCCCCTGGAGAGGTTTCAGAGTCTTCATAGCTGGACCCGATTCCATAACATGGGAGGGGGCAGAGGCGGCCTGGGCATCTATACGTAAAGTTCTCCGGGTGATTCTGGTGCTCACCCCCATTAAGAACCATTGCTGTACAGGAATTCTCCACATGAGGAGATCAATGACTGGAAGCAGAGGGGGCAGGCCAAGGGCAGGCCCACCGAGCTGGGATGGGGCAGGGCTGGAAGGCAGGCCTCCTGGATCCTGCCCGGAGCCTCTTTCCTCTCCCCATGCTCATTCTTTTACCGTATTTGCTGCCCCTCGTGGTGAGGTCAGAAATAGCCCACCCAGCCTTGGTGAGCCTTCACTCCCACAGAAGCCCAGCACGCAGCCCGCCATAGCCTGTGAGCAGCAGGCTGTCCGCGTTCCTAAGTCTAGGAAAATCTTTGGAAGAACAGTGGAGGGAGGCACGGGACCCTAGGCTGCGACCTGCTGCCTCGCTGCTCACTGCGTCGTGCTGCTTTCACCCTGTTCAGAGCGGGCTCAGCCCTGCTCGGCGTCCTGACTCATCCTGTGCATATGGTAGCACTGCTTGCAGGAGAGCCCAGGTGCTCTAGCAGTCCCCAGGTCCGAATTTGTTCCAGTTTTACTCACTGGATTCCTGCCAGAGGTGGCGGCCACTGTGACATAGTAGATGCCACGTTTGGTATTGGGCTAATTCTATATCACACTAACACTGTCACAGCAAGTAGCCAGCTGCTCACTGCAAGCCGATTGCTTTCTATGTACTGTCCCATTAATTCCCCTAGCAACCCCAAGGGCAGGTATCGTTACTCCTGCCTTAACAGATGAAGAAACTGAGGCTCGGAGAGGGTTAGCTGACTTATCTGAGGCCACACAGCCAGTGAGCAGCAGAGTTGGAATTTGAACCCAGGATGTTCAATTATGCAGGGCCTGGACTTTAAAGCCCCCTGTGCTCTCCTTTTTTTTTTTTTTTTTTTCTTTCTTTTTTGAGACAGAGTCTCGCTCTGTTGCCCAGACTGGAGTGCAGTGGTGCAATCTCAGTTCACTGCACCCTCCGCCTCCCGGCTTCAGGCGACTCTCCTGCCTCAGCCTCCCGAGTAGCTAGCGCTACTGGCCTGTACCACCACGCCCAGCTAATTTTCTGTATTTTTAGTAGAGATGGGGTTTTACCGTGTTAGCCAGGATGGTCTCGATCTCCTGACCTCATAATCCTCCCGCCTCAGCCTCTCAAAGTGCTGGGATTACAGGCGTGAGCCACCGTGCCCGGCCTGCTCTCCTTTTTCTTACTCCATGAGTAAGCTCAGTCCCTGCCTCTGCTGCTTCAGCTGCGACTGGAGCTCCAGTGTAGGGCTTGGGAGCTTCAACCCTGCCAACTGCTGTCCGATAAAGGAATGTCCTATGTGTGACTGGAAATTATGTCATCACGACTGGTGGGCTTTTTTTTTTAAATCTGGTATTTTTTTTTTCCTTGTTTTACTGAGAAAGGGTCTCACTCTGTCACCCAGGCTGGAGTGCAGTGGCACAATCACAGCTCACTTTGGCCTCAGCCTCCCCTGCCACCTCAGCCTCTTAAGTAGCTGGGACTATAGGCATGTGCCACCATGTCCAGCTGATATATGTTTATTTTTAGTAGAGACAGGGTTGTTGCCCAGGTGTTGCCCAGGCTGGTCTCCCTCTTGGGCTCAAGCGATCCTCTTGCCTCAGCTTCCCAGAGTCCTGGGATTATAGGCATGAGCCAGCCTGGTGAGTTTTGGAAACAACTGTGAGCTGGACAGCACTTGTTCCCAAGGTCCGTGTGTCAGTCTTGGCACCTAGATGGCCTAGCATCTGCGCGTGGTGATGTTTCTTCATTGGCGCCTGTGTGGGGTGTACAGGCTCATTTATGGAACAGCTCATAGCCCGCCTCCCATCCGAGAGTGTCCTTCCTGAGCCTGGAGGATGTGACAGGGTGACGCATGATGCCAGGGAGGTGCCAGGCGTAGCGCCTTCCTCTCCTTTGCTCTCACCCAAGCCTGGTCCTTAAGTGGTTAAGACCTGCAGTGCCTTAACCCCTTTGCTTTCTCTCAGTCCCCTCCCATCCTCATTTCCTTCCCTGTGAAAAGGACAGACCCGTCAGACTTTACCTTAAGATTCTCTCTGCTGTCTTCACCTTCATTGCCTTGTTGCTCTTCCTTCTCTCCTTGCAGCCACTGAGGGGGGTCAGCCTGATGTTCACTGCCGCATCCACACCTTGATTGCTCCATATGGACGGACGTCTCACTGCCTTTTAGAGGGGCCTCCGCAGACTCTAGGTCTTTGACTAATTTGGGCTCTTATTTTTTTTTTCTATCTTTCCTCCACAGAGGAATTATTCTTAAGTGTAGACCTGATCATGGTGTTGCCCTGCCTAAAACCTTTGGGAGGCTAGTTCAAATGTGGTTGTGACTTCTGTCAATTTTTCATAGTTACAGATCGAACTCCTCCTTCTGCTCTTTCCCTCCTTCTCACTGCTGCTGTTGACTAGTTTAAAAAACAAAAACCAGCTGGCAGGGTTGCTCATGCCTGCAATCCTAGCACTTTGAGAAACAGATGGGAGGCCTTCTTGAACTCAGGAATTGAAGACCAGTCTGGGCAACATAGTGAGACCCTCTCTCTGTAAGAAGTTAGCTGGATGCAGTGGTGTGCACCTTTAGTCCCAGCTATTTGAGACGCTGAGTTGGGAAGATCATTTAAGTCCAGCAGGTCGAGGCTTCAGTGAACTGTGATCATGCCACAGCACTCCAGCCTGGGAGACAGAGGGACACCCTATCTCAAAAAAAAAAAAAGAAAAGAAAACAAACCCAACCCTTTAGAGCGGGATTGTCCAATCTTACGGCTTCCCTGGGCCACATTGGGAAAATAATTGTCTTGGGCCACACATAAAACACACTAACAATAGCTGATGAGCTAAAAAGAAAAATAAATAGTTGCAAAAACAAAAAATCTCATGATGTTTTAAGAAAGTTTACGAATTTGTGTTGGACTGCATTCAGAGCTGTCCTGGGCTGCAGGTTGGACAAGCTTGCTTTAGAGGCTCTCTGGGACCCTCAAAACCAACCAGTAGCGCAAGCTCAGTCTTCTGTGTCTTACAGAATGTATGCCTTTACTCAGCCCTGCCCCATTTCCTAGGCGCTCCACAGTCCAACCGCTTTGAGCTGCTTTTCCTTCTTTATATGTACAGCTCTCTCGCCTCTGAGCCTCCACATCTTCTGTTCCCCAGCACTCTCCCTGCTTGCCTTCTCCACCCTGGCTCACTGCCGATCTGTGTTTAGGCTCTTTGGGAAGCCCTCTCTTTCACCCCGTTCCCCTGGTCTGGCCTGGAAGCCCGTCCTTACCCCTGCCAGGGCACCTTGAAACCTAGGAATGAAAACATGACACTTCTCTGTCTGGCTGATTTTCTCAGTTGAAGCAAGGCAGGAGTTTTGTTTGTCAGGACTTAGGCAAGCAAAATTCAGAGGAGACTTTTAAAGCATTTTTTATCATTTAAGCAGTCTAACTGTTGGTGCTGTTAAGAATTGAGTGTTCTTGTTGAAGAACTGTTTACTGGTTTGGGAGGGACAGGGTTCCGGTCATGCCGCTGGGCAGAGTACAGTGTGAGCTGGTCATTTCATTGTCCCCTGCCAGTGGGAACAGCAGGTGTGCATCCAGAAAGGAACACAAAAGGTTCATCCCAGAGGGTGAAGGTTAAAATCCCTGGGAGTACGTCATGATCGATATCTGATGCTTCTCAGTTCTCATGTCGTGTCCTCTGAGAAGGCCTTCCCATCCCCCAGTGAGGAGGAGCATCTGCTCTCAGGCCCATTGGCAGTGGCTGTGTGTGCCTGTCACTCAGTGAGTGCATAATTTGTGTTTCGATGCCCTTCTCTCCTCACAGGATGGCAGCTGCCCGGGGGGTAGAGGGTGCAGCTGTCACGTATACTGCTATATTGCAGGGCCTGGCTCAGAGTCGGGGCTTGGTAAGCTTGTGTTGACTGAATACAAAAGAGATGAGGCCAGACACCGTGTCTCACACCTGTAATCCCAGCACTTTGGGAGGCTGAGGCAGGTGGATCACTTGAGCCCAGGAGTTAGCAACATAGTGAAACCGCATCTCTACTAAAAATACAAAAATTAGTGGGGCGTGGTGGCAAACACCTATGGTCCCAGCTACTCGGAAGGCTCAAGTGAAAGGATCTTTTGAGCCTGGGAGGTCAAGGCTGCAGTGAGCTGTGATTGTGCCACTTGCGCTACAGCCTGGGTGACAGAGTGAGACCTCTCTCAAAAAAACAAAACAAACAAATAAACAAAAAACAAAGAAAAGATGAGAACCAGAGAGATTTGATTTTTAATTTACCTTTTCTGTTGTTTTTTGAAACTGGGTTCCTTCTGTCACCCAGCCTGGAGTGCAGTGGCATAATTTCAGCGTACTGCAACCTCAATCTCCAGTGCTCAGGCACCTCTGTTTCCCAAGTAGCTGGGGCCACAAGTGCATGCCACCACACCCAGCTAATTTTTTTTTTTTGAGACAGAGTCTCACTCTGTCACTCAGGCTGGAGAGTGCAGTGGTACGATCTCAGCTCGCTGCAACCACTGCCTCCCAGGTCCAAGCACTTCTCCTGCCTCAGCCTTCAAGTAGCTGGGATTACAGGCACCCACCGTCATGCCTAGCTAATTTTTGTATTTTTAATAGAGATGGGGTTTCACCAAGTTGGTCAGGCTGGTCTCAAACTCCTGACCTTAGGTGATCTGCCCACCTTGGCCTCCCAAAGTACTGGGATTACAGGTGTGAGCCACTGTGCCTGGCCTATTTTTTAGTATTTTGTAGGGATGGGGGTTCTACTGTGTTGCCCAGGTTGGTCTCAAACTCCTGGACTCAAGCAATCTTCCTGCCTTATACCCCTAAAGTAGCCAGCACACCAGCTCATTTTTAATTCTTTTTTTTTTTTTGAGATGGAGTCTCGCTCTGTAGCCCAGGCTGGAGTGCAATGGTGCAGTCTCGGCTGACTGCAACCTCCACCTCCCGGGTCCTGGTTCAAGCAATTCTTCTACCTCAGCCTCCCAAGCAGCTGGAATTACAGGCATGAGCCACCACGCTCAGCTAATTTTTGTATTTTTTAGTAGAGACAGGGTTTCACTATGTTGGCCAGTCTGGTCTTGCACTCCTGACCTCGTGATCCACCCGCCTCGGCCTCTCAAAGTGCTGGGATTACAGGTCTGAGCCACTGCGCCTGGCCTTAATTATTTTGAAAGACGGGTCTCACCCTGTTGCCCAGGCTACTCTCAGATTCCTGGGCCCAAGGGATCCTTTACCTTGGCTTCCCAAAGTGTTGGATTACAGACAGCTATGAGATTTAATTTTTGTGCCCGGCTGAGATTTAATTTTTTCAAAATAACAAGACTGCTATAGACATTGCTAGAGAAGAAAGCTGCTGTGATTTTGCATCTTCAGGTGTTATGTGTGTGCCTGCATGATCCGCTGCAGCCCCAGGGGCAGGTGTTCTATCTTCTCAACTGTGAGACTTTTTGAGTGTCCCCTCATTAATGCATTTGTTTTCTCAGAGGTTTTGTTAGTTGATACTCATCTTGAAGATAATTTAGGGCCGGGCGTGGTGGCTCACGCCTGTAATTCAAGCACTTTGGAGGCCAAGACGGGTGGATCACCTGAGGTCGGGAGTTCAAGACCAGCCTGACCAACATGGTGAAACCCCGTCTTAAAAAAAAAAAAAGAAGGAAAGAAAAAAGAAGATAATTTAGGATTCAAGGAATTTCTTTTGGAATCCTAAGCCTGAATTCCCCCCCACCCCCCACAACTAATCATGAGCCCAAAGGAGGAGGAAAAGGGAATTTGAACCTTCACCACCCACAGTCCCATTCTTAAACTGAATCAGTAATTGAATGCTATTAAGCAAAATTAATTTCCCTCCTGCAGGAAGGTTTATGATGAATGAAAGGATTGCTGATCTGGCAGGAAGCCAGGCTTCCCTCTGCTCATCAATATTTCAGAGCCACAGGCAGTGTCAGGAAGGTAGCTGTCCTGGCTTGGCTGACCTTGAGCATGCATGAAGATAGGATCTGGCTAGGGAGGTTATACTGAAAGGGCTTATTACAAGTCACTTAATGATAACTTCAGTGAAATTTGCAAAATGCACCTGTGGGTTCATTGAATTTACACCCTCAGCTAGTGGGAGGCTCCCCCAGCTGGTTCTCTGGGACCAACTTGAGACTAGTCCCAGTGGAGGTCACAGCTCTGTGCAGAGCTGAAATGTTTCATGCTGGCTCTCTGGGGGGAAACATTCCTGATTTGTAGCATCTGCCAATTCCTGTGATGTCAGTATACTCCCACCATAGCCAGGTTACAGCTGCTGACCCTGGGAATCGCTGGAGCAAGCCAGCTCCAGCTCACGTCTGGGGCCATGCTGCTCCCACGTTTTTTCCTGGTGATCGGAGGAGAGCCTACTCAGTGGACTTGATTCCAGAGAGTGATGTGCCTCTGAGTGGTGTGCTCATCTGCATTAGAGGTGGCCTCTTGACTGAGAGGGTGCCTGAATGAGGCCTGCTTTTAAAAATGGGAAGTTAACGAGCGCTTCATTTTCTTTCTTCTCTAGCTGCTATTAACTTAGCAAAGCTGAAACTTTTCAGACATTATTACGTCTTGGTAAGTAAAAAAAAAAAAAAAAAAAAAAATCCTCTATCTATAAATAAAATCAATTCAAAGAGTAGAGCAAATGGACTTCCAAAGAATTGGTGAAAGCACAAGATGTGCCAACTGGAGCTGACTGGTGTGGCTTTTCTTTCTTTTCTTTTTTTTTTTTGGGGGGGGAGACAAAATCTCGCTCTGTCACCCAGGCTGGAGTGCAGTGGCATAATTTCAGTTCACCGCAACCTCTGCCTCTCGGGTTCAGGTGATTCTCCCTGCCTCAGCTTCCCAAGTAATTGGGATTACAGGCGTCTACCATTACACTCGACTAATTTTTGTATTTTCAGTAGAGACAGGGTTTCACCATGTTGGCCAGGCTGGTCTCAAACTCCTGACCTCAAGTGATCCTCCTGCCTCTGTCTCCCAAAGTGCTGGGATTACAGGCATAAGTCACTGTGCCTGGCCAGTATGGCTTGCTTTTCTTCTTCTTTTTTTTTTTTTTTAAAGACTGAGTCTCTCTATGTTGTCTTAGGATGGACTCCAACTCCTGGGTTCAAAAGATTCTACCGCCTTGGCCACCTGAATAGCTTGGACTGCTTATGCACACCACCATGCCTGGCTTTCATTTTATAAAATCTACTTATGTCTTTTAAAATGGGAAATTAAATACCTGAGTTACATCTTTTTTTTTTTTTTTTTTTTTGAGACCGTCTCCCTCTATTTCCCAGGCTTGAGTGCAGTGGTGCAGCCTTGGCTCACTGTAACCCCAGGTTCAAGCCATTCTCCTGTCTCAGCCTCCTGAGTAGCTGCGATTACAGGCACACGCCACCATGCCCAGCTGATTTTTTTTTTTTTTTTGGTATTTTTAGCAGAGACGGGGTTTCACCATATTGGTCATGCTGGTCTTGAACTCCTGACCTCGGGTGATCCACCCACCCTGACCTCCCAAAGTGCTGAGGCGACAGCCGTGCCCAGCTGGTGAGTTGCATCTTTTTAACTTTAGTTTTAAATTTGGCTTTAAGTAGTCAGAAAAGTAACACATGCTTGATGTGAAAAGAAAAACAAAAACTGCAGAGGTTTTCGAAACAGCACAAGCCCTGTACGAGCCGGGTCTTCCCCTCTCCACGGTGATTACTTTTAACAGCTTGGTAGTTATTTCTGGGTTTTTTTCACTAGGCATTTGCCATGAATACCTGCTCCTTTGACTTGCTTTACTTTTTTTTTTTTAGACAGAGCCTCACTCCTGTTGCCTAGGCTAGAGTGGCGTGATCTTGGCTCACTGCAGCCTTGACTTCCCAGGCTCAGGTGATTCTCCCACCTCAGCCTTCCAAGTACCAAGTAGCTGAGACTATAGGTGTACACACACCACCATACCTGGCCAATTTTTTTTTTTTTTTTTTGAGTTGGAGTCTCATTCTGTTGCCCATGCTGGAGTGCAGTGGTGCCATCTTGGCTGACTGCAATCTCTACCTCCTGGGTTCGAGTGATTCTCCTGCCTCAGCCTCCCCAGTAGCTGGGATTACAGGCACTCACTACCACACCCAGCTAATTTTTGTATTTTTAGTAGAGCTGGGGTTTCACCATGTTGGCCAGGCTGGTCTCAAACTCCTGACCTCAGGTGATTCACCTGCTTTGGCCTCCCAAAGTGCTGGGATTACAGGTGTGAGCCAGCAAGCCTGGCCCTGGCTAACTTTTTGTATTTTTTTTTTTTTTTTTTTTTTTTTTGAGACGGAGTTTCACTCATGTTACCCAGGCTGGAATGCAATGACGCGATCTCGGCTCACCGCAACCTCCGCCTCCTGGGTTCAGGCAATTCTCCTGCCTCAGCCTCCTGAGTAGCTGGGATTACAGGCACGCACCACCATGCCCAGCTAATTTTTTGTATTTTTAGTAGAGACGGGGTTTCACCATGTTGACCAGGATGGTCTTGATCTCTTGACCTCGTGATCCACCCGCCTCGGCCTCCCAAAGTGCTGGGATTACAGGCTTGAGCCACCGCGCCCGGCAACTTTTTGTATTTTTAGTAGAGATGAGGTTTTGCCATGTTGCCCAGGCTGGTTTCAAACCGCTGAGCTCAAGATATCCACCTGTCTTGGCCTCCCAAAGTGCTGGGATTATAAGCAGGAACCACTGCACCTGGCCACTATTTTTATCCATTTAGAAAAATGGGATCACAGTATCATGTTTTTCTGCAGCCGTTTTTGTTTTAGTCATTTGAGAAAACCAGTTACATGTTGTGGTAGTAAATTTCCCTTAAGAACAGAAAAATTAAGACGGCTGTTTTAAAACCCAGAAACAGGACTCTGATGGACATGAAAAGTTGTATCAGCTGGCACCAAGAGACGGAGCTTGCTAGAAATTGTTAGGATCATAGTTTCTTGGAATGTAGAAGGGACAGGCCTCCCAGAGTTAGTTTGCTTCCTGCCTCTTAAAAGAACATTTCCAGGTCTCCCCTCTGTGAGTTAGCCATTGTCACTTCGGACAGTTCCTTTGCTCAAGCAAACAGCAGACTTCAGTGGTAGAGAGCGATGCAAGAGCAGACACTCCTCTTGGGGTTGCTTTTTTTTCTTTTCTTTTTTCTTTCCTGTGGATTTTATGTCATCCACCAGACAGACAGAGGTCATCAAAGAACCCCTCTGGTTGCATGCGGTGAGAATGAGTGGTCCTTGATGGCCAGGCCAGCTGAGCTCAGCCCCCATGCGCAGGCCATGCTCTACTGGCCAGCACATTGAGTGCTTATCACCTTCGTTGCTAGAGAACTTGGTAGTATTTGTATTTCTATGAGTGTGGACCACAGATGCTTACAGCATCTGCCAGTGAAGAGGACAGAAGTCAGTAATTTCCCTTTGTGGCTATATATCGCTATCACCACCGTAAATATTCCTCAAAGCCTGAGAATAAGAAATACAGTCTTTGGAGATTGAAATCAAGGGCGTACGTCTGTGCAGAGGGTGAGGAAGGGTTAACAACAACCCAACTGAAGTGTCTTGTGCTCCCCGTGGGTGTGGCTGTTACCAATAACTTGGTCAGGTAGAGAAAGTGAGAAATTCTTTCAAGTGTAACTAGCAGGGTAGCCATGTCTCTCCACTGCATGTATTAATTCACACTGTACGTGTCACATGCTTTTCTTTGAATGAATCTGTTTTCTGTTTCCTAGTTCATTTGTGAAAGAAAATTGTTAAAAGTGGTGTCCTGACTTTTATGTTGATTTGATTTCCTGTTTCTTTCCTCTTCACACAGATTGTGTGTTACATATACTTCACCAGGATCATTGCCTTTCTCCTCAAGCTTGCTGTTCCATTCCAGTGGAAGTGGCTCTACCAGGTATGCTGCTCACAGGCATAATGCCAGAGGATTTATGCCTGAGGATAAAGTCTTGAAGTGTAACTTAACGGTTGTTACTAATTTGTCTGGGAATGACTACTAAGACCTTCCATCTCTTCTTTTTTTAAACTTTTTTTTTTTTTTTGAGACGGAGTTTCACTCTTGTTACCCAGGCTGGGGTGCAATGGCGCGATCTCGGTTCACCGCAACCTCCGTGTCCTGGGTTCAGGCAATTCTCCTGCCTCAGCCTCCTGAGTAGCTGGGATTACAGGCATGCGCCACCATGCCCAGCTGATTTTTTGTAGTTTTAGTAGAGATGGGGTTTCACCATGTTGACCAGGATGGTCTCGATCTCTTGACCTCGTGATCCACCCGCCTCGGCCTCCCAAAGTACTGGGATTACAGGCGTGAGCCACCGCGCCTGGCCCTAAACTTTTTTTTATATTTATTTTTTAGTTTTTGAGACAGGGCCTCACTCCGTTACCCAGACTGGAGTGCAGTGGCACGATCTTGGCTCACTGCAACCTCCACCTCCTGGGTTCAAGCGATTCTCCTGCCTTGGACTCCCGAGTAGCTGGGAGTATAGACGTGTGCCACCACGCCCGTCTAGTTTTTGTATTTTTAGTAGAGACGGGGTTTTGCCATGTTGGCCAGGCTGGTCTCAAACTCCTGACCACAGGTGATCCACCCACTTTGGCCTCCCAGAGTGCTGGGATTACAGATGTGAGCCACCTCGCCCGGCCTCCTTCCATCTCTTCTATCTCGTCTATAATTGAGATGATCTGTTTGTCCAGAAATCCTGCTGGATTCCATGCGGAATCTGAAAATAATTGCATTTTTTTAGTTTTCAGTCTTAGAAGTCTGAAGAGAAAAGCTTTAGGCAGAGAAAGATTTACCCTGAATAATTAGAACTTAGATGCGATGGGGTCTTTTCCTTTAGTTACAGGGCTTAGAGTAATTAGAGTTCAGGCTTCCCTTCTTCTTTGCCCATTTTATTATTTCAGTAATAAAGCATCTTTGCAATAAACTAGAACCAGCTTAGCTACTAGAGTAAGCCACCAAGTGACTTTCTTGCGCGCTACAGAGACTGTAGGAGGATGTGGGTATGTGATGTGCTCTTAAAAGCCACCAGTGAAGACCCGTTAGAGCAAAGCAGAGCACGGACTCTGAAATGTCATCCCTGGGCAGAATGCTCCTAGTTGAGGCTTCAGCAGGTCTAAGGAAAATGCCCTGTAGCAGGAACTGGTATTTGAGTGAAGAACCAGTGAGTGGTGGGTTGTGGGGAAGTATGTCAGTTTGTTTAGTTCCATTGCTTTCTGAAGAACAGTGTTGCTAATCTCTTTGTTTTGGGTGGTTTTTAAACTTGCAGCTCCTGGATGAAACGGCCACACTGGTCTTCTTTGTTCTAACGGGGTATAAATTCCGTCCAGCTTCAGATAACCCCTACCTACAACTTTCTCAGGAAGAAGATGACTTGGAAATGGAGTCTGTGTAAGAAATCTTTCTTCACTCTTCCTTAGCCCTGACCCCTCTGCCTAACTAAAAGCAGCGCAGTGTGAATCAGGCCAGCTGCCCTCAGCATTTCGTGGCTCCAGGGGTGGTTCCTCTGTTTTTAAGGGAAGGAAATGGACGCTGGAGCCCCAGGCTGTCTGTCTTAGTTTGAAGTACAGTATCTGCCAGGCCTTGCTGGGTCTTGTCAGGGATGATGGAACTCGCCATCTACTGAGCATCACTGGAGCCTGCTTCCAAGAACTCGGTGGCACGGACTTAGGGATATTCATGGCCCGTTCACAAGGGAGAGGAAGGAGCCCACTTTCTGTCAGGCTGCCGTCAGGCGCTTATGTCTGAAAATGGAACCTTCTGAGTCATCTCTGAGCCTGCTAATGATCCTCAAACATCCTCTATCATCAGATAACTACGTGGCTTTTCACAGCACAGTGACTTTGACCTATATTCGAGCACTAATCCGAGTCACGGAGTGAGTGATTCTAGGGTCCTATTTTCTGGGAAAGGGCAATCATTGTCTAGAAAAATGAATAGTGATTAAGCATATTTGCTTGTTAACGCTGAAATGTGAGAAGCCAGGTCAATTGCTGTGTTTGATGATTAGCCTAAGGCGGAGTGTTCTCTTCTTCTTTCATTGGTATTGTGTTCTGCCCCCAGCCCTGGCAGCCTTTGAATTCTTCTCAATTCGGAGGCTGAGACTGGCCCATGCTCTGGTTGGCTGTCAGCAGGTCAGGCAGCATGGGACAGCTCTCTGTGCTCAGCTCCATGGCAACAGTACATGGAAGGCAGGTCCTGCCAAGGGCCCCAAACAGCCTCTCCCCATGCAGAGAAGACAGTGGAGAGGAGTGCAGGAGGACCATCAGCTGCCTTTCCCACAAGTAGCAGGATCTCAGCAAGTGTCTCTTGGTTGAAGAGGCACACATGTGTCTGTCTGGTAACCAGCAGCATCAGGAAATAACCTAAAACATGTTGTGTGTGTGATTCCCCTGCTGGGAGCCTTTCGCTTGGTGCCTCTGCGTTCTGCGGGCTTCCTCGGATAGGCAGCTAGAAGCCGAGTGGCTGGGTCACAGCATCTTCTCCTTTACACCATTGCACTCCACAGTGGTCACGGGGGTGCCCGCTGCCCACACCCTTTCCCTCAGCCATCACCTCTTGGAGCCTGGATACTTATGAAGATCTTTTTGTTTCATGGCAAAATTTTTTTAAAATTTTGTTTTGGTGCTTGTTTTCTCTCTGACAAACAGGAGAGAGACCTGCTGACAGCCAAGCAGAGCCTAGCATGGGCCAGTGTGGACCACGCGGCTGCCCCCAGTGCAGCCATTACCCCACCAGTCCTGCCACAGCTTCTCTGTCTGGGCCTGGGAATGAGGGCACAGTCCAAAGTAACACTGACCTTCTGTCTCTTTCCCCGTCCGTTTCTTTGACCATCTCTCTTTAGGCCTACCAATTTTGGCAACAGAAGTTATCGGTAAATAATCGGCAAGTTAAAAGTATTGGATGTGATTTCTATTTTCAGGCTTAGTAGCTGCCTCCTAGGCTCTGTGTATCCTCAATGATCTGAATAACTTGTCATCTTGAGGAGTGAGAATGGAAAGAAGTGTTTGGTGTGTGGGTTCCTGGCCAGGAGGTTTTCTCCCCGGGGGTTCCATTCCAGAATGCTGTCCGCATGGTTGTTGTTCACCCTTCACAGCTTCCTGCATTCTCTCAGCTGGGCGGGGAACAAACGTGGAAACGGGGATTGGAGACTAATAGAGTTGTCTCTTCACCAGGTCACCCCACATTTCCTGAAAACACTTTTTAGTTAGAGAAACGGATGTATCCATGGGCCACTTAGGCCCGAGCCACATGTGATTGCAGTCTTGTGTGGCAGAAGAAACCTGTGTCCCATTTGGCACTTTTGGTTGCAAGCACAGAGACTTGGGGCTTTGTGAGGAAAGGGTGTTACAGTTTCGATGTCAAGGAAGGAATGCTTATCTGCAACGTAGGTTGCTGATCGGATGTTGGCCCTTCAGCTGTTTGCCTCTTAAGTGCTTGCACCAAAACTAGGACACCCAGTGAGGTGCCTGTGAAGTTGCTGAAGCCCCACCGCCACGTGTCTCTGCCAGGGAGGCTTTCAGGTGTTCATCTGACCCAGGTTTCTCTTCTCCCTGCAGCAGAGCTTGAGCTCCCGGGAGCATTGCTGGCACCCATCTGCAGAGGACTAGCCAGGCTTCCCCACAGCATGGGGCCCCAGGTGTTCCTTCAGCTTCCCGGAGGCTTGTTGGGCAAACAGGCTGCAGTGCCCACCCCACCCTGGGCATCTGCCATCAGCTTTCTTCCTCTCCTTGAGTTCATTCCTGCTGCTCCCAGTCCTGGCCACATGCTGAAGCTCCATGTCACCTGCCCTGCCTGTGACACCCTCCTGTGCTCCCGCATGCCCTTAACTTCTGTTCTCTCTCTTCTCCCAGGACTCACCCTCACCCAGCCTAGGGCTGCCTCTGCCCCTCGCTGCCCCTGGCCCCTCCTGAATGCCAGGTGCCTCTGTCCTGCTCCCTGTCACCTCAGACTTGAAGCGGCACTCCTGTTTTACACCAAGCTGGCCCCGCCCCAGCATTCCCACAGGCCTTGGCGGCACTGACATCTGCCCAGTCTTCCGCAGCCATGGCTGAAACACCTCCCTCTTGCTCAGCCCGTGTGGAGCACTGACCACGTCTGAAGGCCCCACTTTGTGCTTCTCACCCCTGCCCCACCCCACCTCTTTGTCTCATGCCTGGGGTTTGTAGTGGCTGACCTCTTCACCCCCGATCCTCTTCCCTTCCCCTCCATCCTTTTATTGCCTGGAGACAGGGTCTCACTCTGTCGCCCAGGCTGGAGTGCAGTGGCACTATCACAGCTCACTGCAGCCTTGACCTCCCCGGGCTCAGGCAGCCCTTCCACCTCAGCCTCCTCAGTAGCTGGGACCACAGATGCACGCCACCATGCCCAGCTAATGTTTTTGTATTTTTTTGGAGAGACAGGGTTTTGCTGTGTTTCCCAGGCTGCTCCCAAATTCTGGGCTTAAGTGATCCTCCTGTCTCAGCCACCCAAAGTGCTGGGAATGCTGGTGTGAGCTGCCTTGGGAATACAGGTGCGCTGGCCCTTCCTGTCTGTTCCTCTGAGCTCTAGAATCACCTGTAAAGTGTTTTTGCAATGCCGGCTTCCTGGCTGCGCTCCCGGAGACTCTGATTCTCACTTCAGAATCTGTGCTTTTCTCACTCCCCAAGGCAGTCTGAGCAGGAGGCAGGGGTGAGAACCCCTGGAGTAAGAATCAGGGTCATCCTTGGGTGACGAGGCAGACCGGGCCCTTGACAGCCCTGCCGCCCTGTGTCCACCCATGCCTCTCTTCCTGCCACTCTCCTTTCCAGACTGGCTGGAGGTATTAAATATATATACTGTAGGCTGGGTGTGGTGGTTCATGCCTGTAATCCCCGCACTTTGGGAGGCTGAGACGGGCGGATCACCTGAGGTCAGGAGTTTGAGACCAGCCTGGCCAACATGGTGAAATCTCTTCTCTACCAACAATACAAAAATTAGCTGGGCATGATGGTACGTGCCTATAATCCCAGCTACTCAGAGGCTGAGGCAGGAGAATCACTTGAACCCCAGAGGCACAGGTCGCAGTGAGCCAAGATCGTGCCATTGTACTCCAGCCTGGGTGACAGCGAGATTTCATCTCAAAAAATAAAATAAAATAAAAATCAAAAAATATATAAATATATATACACTGTGACCACTTAGCACTCCTGGACTTTCTAGAAAAGGTCCTGGGTTTTTCCTCCATGCTTTTTGCTTGTTATATTTCTTCTTTTTTTTCTGGCTTTTATATTTCTTCTTCCTGACTTCCTCCCATCCATCTTGGGGCTAGCTCCGCGTGTCTCATGACAGGCTTCCTGGCTTCCCAGTTTCCCAGCAGAGGGGATTCTTCTCAGCCCAAGCCATCACCCAGCTCGGTTCCCAGCACTCCTGTCTCTGTTGGAAGCCACCCTGCAGTGTCGTTCTGGAAGACCATCTCTCCCCTCCTGCGCTGTGGGCCCCCTAAAAGCGAGAAGTCCATTTTTTCCCCCTCTGTGACCTAGCACAAGGCCTGTCTTGAAGAATGAAAGTTGTTTTCTCTCTTGGCCCACCATGTGGAGAGGAGTATTTTCTTAGAGAAGGACAAGTAGAATATGTTGTCCCCAAGTCTGCTGTCGGGCCGTACTGGGGTCGCAGGGAAGGTGCTTTACCGCTTAGTGTCAGTGTGCACTGAACTGCTTGTCCTTTTTAACAAGACGCAGTGATCATGGGACAGTGCATGATTACTGGAGTGTTTCTGGAAGACGTGGGGTCGCATTTCTTTGTGGTCTGAGTAGCTGTGAAGAGGCACGGGGGCTACTGCGGGGCTCAGGGCAGGGGGCTCTCTGGCTTGTGCAGAGGCCCCACCTCCTGTGTCCTCATCTAGAGAAGGTCCCTTCAGGAGCAGCCTTGTGCACATGGATCCCTCCTGGGGGGAGTGTCTTCCTAAGGAGGCCAAGCCTGAGACAGGAGCCAGCTGGCAGGAAGTGATGCTGGGCAGCTTCAGCTGAGGCATGTTCCTTCGTCTTGGGGTATGCTTTTAGACTCACAGCATCTGTGGGATCCAGCCACATGCCTTGTCCCAACTTTGCTGTAAGTACAAATAACCAGTGAGTCTGAAGGAATCATTTGAGAAAGGTCTCAACCCGGGGCGGAGGGAGGGATTCTTTGAGCTTGGGTGCGGTAGCACCTTGATGGCAAGAATGAAGAGACGAGGAAGAGGGGGAGGTTTTCTTCCCTTACCCCATACAAACATTTACTTACCATGAGGTCCGGCTGCATGCACTCTAGATGGGTCACATATAAGGCCCCTTTGTCACCATTTGTAGGGAAAGGGATGAGGTAGTTGGCAGGGGGATGGGTTGGGTCCTTGGAGAGAGAGTGTTGAGTTAGTTGATTGATTTTACTGATGAGGAAATTTCTTTTGGTCCACAGTAGGGGAGCATAAGTCCTCATTGTTTCCTAGAGTACAGGGAGATGGTGGGCCCAGTGGCTTTGGACCCCGTATGTCTCCCTAGTTCTCCCGATACTTACAGAGCCTCCCAGTTCCTGCACAGACCAGCCCACCTTCTGTGAGGCAAGAGATCATCCTCTTGAGAAGGTGGGGCCTGTGCGTGTGATTGCTTCTGATGGAAGGGCTGCCTTGCATAGCTCACGCCCTGTGACCAGCGGTCTTCCATTCTTAATTCTCGAATTCAGTGAATGGCTCCATGGAGCTTCTCAGAGCCAGGCACCAGCAGACGGAGCCCTGGGAGCTCACAGAGTGGAGGCCGAGGCCATGCACCGATGCACAGCCATGTGACGTGGCCCCAGCCTGCAGAAGACAGCCAGTTCTCTGTCTACATGGCCAAAGAATCTGTGGTCCTAGAAGGCTCCTCTAAACCTGTGATTCTGTCCCCTGGCCCAGAAATGATCCATTGTGGCTGGTTATTAAAATATGTGGTTGGCTAATGAGCTTTCTTTTCTGAATGTCAGTTAAGACTCAGATTTCAGTCTCATAACCATAACGTCACATATCTATGCACCACAAAAATGACACAAGCTGTGACAAAAAGATTCATGACGATTGTAATAATGATAGCTGGTGTTTATTAATTAGGCGCTTTGGAGAATCTTGTTTTCCCTCATGACAGTTCTAAAAAGTGAGAATTATTTATTATACTTAAGCATAGAGAGGTCAAGGGACTTGGCCAAGGTTATACAGCTAGTAAGGAACAGGCCAGGAATCAAACTTAGATTTGTGTGTTTCGAACACTAACACCCATTATCAGTCCTAACCACCGCCCTGTGGTGGAGACGGCCTTTTACACTAAGAGACTGTGAGATGTTCCTTATCTTCTTTTTCTTTCCTTGTTTAGCGTGACGACATCTGGGGTGATGGAAAATATGAAGAAAGTAAAGAAGGTGACCAACGGCTCTGTGGAGCCCCAGGGCGAGTGGGAAGGCACCGTGTGACAGAGTCGACCTCGAGGATGGCACTGTCCAAGGAAACTTTTATTCACAGTCCTGTTGGAGAGCGAGAGCAGCTCCTACAGTGAACTATTGGCACCTCCGACAGTGACACCAGGGCACGTGGCTGGGAGCACAGTGCCGCGGAAACCTGACTCTGTACTCTTCTTTTATGGAAACTGGATCTGTGGCTGGTTAGAGGCAGCTGGAGTCCTCCTTCAGGTGGGAGTGGGAGGAGGGGCACAGGGAGGGGGAGAGGAAGAGAAAAGGAATTACTCATTTTAAATTTAGGTTTCTTTTTTTCTTCTTCATTTGGGAGCTCTAAGGTGTATGCAGTTGTGAACCCAGGTGTGGGGCAGTGGTGAGGACGACAGGTGGAGGGGGAAGGAAGGTGTGAGGTGTCTGTCTGATGCTTTAGGAAATATCTATAAGGACACCGGAACTTAGGAAGGAGGAAGGGGAGGGTGCCATCGCCTCTTCAGGAGGCAAACATGAATGAAAACAGGTGATTTTAGAAAGCAGAGTCAAAACCCAGCTTCGGATGTAGCACCTGCCCCAGGATTCCTGCCCTGAGCATTGCCCAGACCCTGAGAGTGACTGGGAAGGCCGCTCCTGAGGCCCAGTGGCCTTCTTTCCAACAGGAATAGGAGGCTATGATGTCACTGTCAGGTCATGCCTGTGGCATAGTCCAGGTGGTGGGAGGGGGTTGAGATATTGCCTGATGGATGGAAAGAAACATTTTTAAGCTCAAAAAGCATTATAGTCTCTGGAGTTCCCTGGACATCCACTCCCTAGCTGCCCAGAGCACCCCCTCCCTGACTGCCCAGAGCACCCCGTCTCGTTTCCCTTCATGCCTGTGGCTCTGTTTTGTGTGATCAGAATTTGGGAGGAAATGGAAAGGAGTTTTCCTTAAGGAGTAGCTGGTGCAGAATAGGTCGTATTTAAGCCGATACTTAAGTCCAAGCAAATCATCCCCATTAAAAAGCTTCTTGTGTAGGCTAGTAGGATTTCTAAATAGATGAATGCAACAGATTTGGTCCCCGTAGTCCAAGAGTATGTATGTGAACAAAGGGAGCACGATTCAACAGTTTCACTCAGGGATTTGGGGATGGTGAACTATTTCACAGAAACGCAGTGAAGTTCCTTTCCACATTTTCAGAGCCTGGGAATGAACACAGAGCTGCCTAAAGTGAGCAGTATTGCAGTTTAGAGAGAAAAGCATTTGAATATTGGGACAAGCTCAGAAGGTCCTATGTGACTAAGAGCTTAAAAGGAGACCAAAACATGGCCCCATCGCGGATGCTTCTTACTGCCTGGGGGCCGGCTAGGTAGGGTTGTTTCCAGAAGCTGGAGCCTACCCCTGCCTCGGCTTGTCAGAAAGCCACACTGTAGGGGGAACTGGGACCTATCGGGTTGATAATCGTGGTCTCTGGGAGTTGTTTTCTCACCTCTGGCTTAAAAGAGTCAGTGAGAAACCACAGGGTATGAGGTGGCACTTAGGTCACAGGTTTGGGAACTTGAAAAAGTCTCCATTTCAGAAAACAGTTGTTTTCCCTCTCCCGTGCCATTTTCTCTTCCTGAATGACTAGCGAGGAAGCGGGTGTTCTTTTTCTGCACTTTGGTTCTCCATCTGGGTGCTCTGGAGGTGCGGGCTGCCTTCTGAGGCAGGTGCTCCTGGAGGCTGCTATGGACGAATAGCACGCCCCTCCCCAGGCCACGGGTGCCCACCTGTCAGCAGGTATTTGAGGGAGGCATCCGTGTCTTCCCAACTTCAGGAGAAGAGTAAACGTGCCCTAAGTGTTCACTTCTGGACCCTTTTAAAGTTAAGTCGGGACTGGACTGTGTGACAGAGGCAGTTGGAGGATGGGAATCTTTTTAACACTTGGTTTTCCTGTGCAGAAACACAATACCAGTTTTTACAGAAATGTGTTGCAGTCTGTGCCTGCCAAAGCCCTCCTCAGTCCTTCCCTCAGAGGGACACGTTTGCTATTTCTCCCACAAGCAGAAGTTGTTGATGAGGTGATAGACTCCTTGGCAAGAACGAAAGGTGTGATGAAACCTCCCTGCTCGGAAGGGTCTCCGTGGAGGTGTCCTTATTTCACATGCTGGGTTTTGCCAGCAAGGAAGCCAGGGAGTGGAGGAGCCAGAGGGAGCCAGGAGGGTGTGTGGACAAGCGCTGGAGCCTCAGCCATCAGACTGGCACGGGAATGCCAGCATTGGGTGTTCAGATTCCACGCGTATGTCTGGGCTCGCTCACAGCATGGCAAGTGTCTGCAGTGCTAGTCCTGACCCTTCCGGAACAGCAGTGAACAGATGAGGTAAGACTGTGTTTCAGAAACAAAGATGGCCACAGCCTTCCTGACAAGCAGGTCACCTGGCCGTGTCTGTATTATAACTGGTAAAAGGCTTCAAGTCAGATTGATGATCAAGCAAAGTCAAAACCCCAGGCCAGGACTGGTGAAGCAGGTGGTGGTTCCAAGCTTTTAAAAAATTATTTAAGCTCTCCCTCCTGTCTGTGAATGTATCTTCCCTTTCTCCTTCACTTCATAGCTGTGGCCCACCGTTCATCTCTGCTGTTGCGTGAAGATGACGGATGGAGTCCAAAGCCAAGTGGCTTCACCAGCTGACAAGCCACCCTCCTGTAGCCTGAGCTTCACGGTCTGCTGGCTTCATTGCAATGCGGTGTTTGAATGGTTAAGGCCTTCAGTATTTCAAGGATTGGGCAAAAAATGTCGGATGCACAGAGCAGAGCCGTTGGTGGTATTTATAGCTTTGCTTTGTCCTCCTCACTGTTTCTGCCTACGCCAAATATCCACGTTTCCTTTGAGAAATCTGTGTGGACTGAAAGTGCTGCTGGCTGTGAAATTTAATAAAGTGTGTATGTTTCGCTAGAAAATTATTTCTCGGACAATAAGAACAGTCACTGATCTCTTAATCCTGGCTCTTAACAGTGGCCAAGGACTCCATCGGCCCATTTCTTGGTCCCTCGGTGCTTTGAAATTTAAGTGGCAATGCATTTCATAATGTTGAATATGACTCTGGTGAATGGTAGGAGGCCCTTGTGAGGAGGTGCTTGCTTCAGTGTGAAAGTAGCTCCTGGCCTGAGTCCGTTTAGTTTTCTTTCAAGAAACCACTTTAGAGTAAAACATCCAGGGCTTCCCCGCCCTGAACATGTCCGGCCTGCCAAGGCAGCACACAGCCGCCTAAGTCCCCTTCACATGGCTGTTAGGGTGAGAGCGCCTCCTGCAGGATGACCTCATCCAGCTCTGCACTCTCGTTCCACACCCTCCCTCCCTCTTCCCCCCCCTCCTCCTGCTGCTCCTCCTGCTTCTCCTCTATGATCCCTCCCCCTCCACCATCCCTCCTCTGCCCTCTTTCTCCCTGTGCCTATTGATCCCACATAGGCTCGTTCTGGGCACGCAAGTGAAAGGCTTTGGTGCATTGCGGCGCTTTCTCCCAGTCGCTGTGTGAGAGATGCATTTTCTAAGCCAAGGAGAATTTTCTCAAGGGAGTGCATACTCATGCCATGCATTATTGCTTTGGGCCGTATAGGATGGCCTTCCTCCACAGTAAAGCGGGCGTCATGTTTTGATACTTACAAGAGTCTACTCCAGGCAGCCAGTCCGTGCAGACCGAGGAGGAGCAGAAACGATGCCTGTTGGAATTGCAGGTGGCATTCTGGCCTTCTCCCCCATCCTGAAGCATTTTCTTCGAGGAAGGCTCTTAGAACATTAGACAGTCTGCTGAGGCTGTTGGCCCAGCTCCATACACCCAGTAAAACAGCGGAACAGTTCATGCTTTATGCTGCCAAGCTGCTGGATTTCAAAGGAAGCAGATCCTAGCCCACTCCTCCACCCCTGCTTCCACGCGCCACACTCACCCCTCTGCTTTTCTCCGACCCACCCCTGGCCTTGTGAGACTGACCGTAAGCCAAGTCCAGGATGCCTGTGGCCTGTGGCTTGATTCTGCCCTTTAGGATTCAGCAAGTTAATGGCTCCCCCGCTGCAGAAGTTAGACTTTGACTTGATACCTCTTGGTGTATCAAAAAGGTATTCATCTGGAACTTACTAAATGTTCTGAAAGACCCGCTCTTCACTCCAGTTCTCCCTAGGGTGTTTCTGGCAGGGCATCTTTAAAAGGCATCTACCTGAGTTGACGCTAATACTTGTCACCACCTGGAATGTAGTTATTGGTCGGCAGGCTGAACATACTCCAGATTCCCCCGAGGCCGCTTCTGCAGCCCGGCAATGCATCTGCGCCTCTCTTCATGGTTTACGCTTGAAAAATAGATAATGCTTTTAGATGGCTCACTGCCGGGACGGGGCCCCGCACATCTCAGGCACCGTGTAAAGGAGTGCGCTGAGATGGCGGGGGGTGAGTGGGCAGGGCTTGGCCCAGCCGTCTCAGGGACCTGCTGGTGTTCTGGCTGCAGGTGATCTGCAGGTCGGCCATGTGGGACGGCGTCCTGGCCAGAGTCAGAAAGGTCAGAATGAAACGGAACAGCTAACTCACGCACAGGACAGCTTATTGTGAGGCAGCGTTTTAGATTTGGGAGGGGGCAGCCAAAGGAGATGGGGAACCTCCAGAAGGTCAGCCTTTGGAGCATGTAAGATACTGTTACAGGGTCCAGAAATCATGTCTACACAGGGGGCTTTGACTCTTCCGACAGCTTTTGCAGATCGTACATTGCGTTTGCCTAGTCATGTGACCTCAGAGAAGTCAGACACATTTAATCCAGAAATAGTTTGGTGTGAGGGAGGGCTCGCAGGTCTGTACATAGCATTTGCTTTCCTGGTTAGAGGTTGGGACGCAGAAGCAGTTTCAGTATTTTTTTTTAACATTAATGATCATTGAGTATTTATGTAAACATATAATGTATAACGGGTGGGGGATCTGATCAGGGTGTTGTACAGGGTGAATTCTCTTGCCGTGTTGCAAATGTGTAAAATAAAGATTACCTGGCAGAACCATGCGTGTGAGATCCGGGGAGTCGCCGGCTCCTGGTGCTTTTCTCTCCTCCACATCCCTCTCATAATCTTTTTCTTTGTGGTTTTGGTTCATTAAATTAGTTAACTGCCTCCCACCAGCTCCTGCTGACAATAGTGACACCTACTAGAGAAGTCCCAGGCATCTCAGCAGATCTGTGGCTTCCCCAGTGAAGACCGAGGTGACTGAAAACCATTTGTAGGTTACCGATGTCCGGCTTATGCTGGAGGTGCAGGCGATGCCTCATGAACCGGTGTCAGGGCACTGCTGCCATTTGACAGGAGGTGACAGCAGGGGCCCGGGGCAGAGCCCGCTCTGTGACAGGCAGATGTGAACCTCCTCCTGGCATCGTTATCAGTAGCTCTCAGTTACCCTACATTGTGAGAGAAACCCAGGATTTCAGACTCAAAGCATTTTTAGAAGTCATTCAGTCCCAAAGCCCGTATTTTACTAAGAATGTTTTAAATTGAGGCATATTTTACCTACAGTAGAATCCATCCTTTTTTTTAGTGACATTTTGGAGACAGAGTTTCGCTCTTATTGCCCAAGCTGGAATGTAATGGCGTGATCTCAGCCCACAACAACCGCCACCTCCAGGGTTCAAGTGATTCTCCTGCCTCAGCCTCCCAAGTAGCTGGGATCACAGGCGTGCTCTACCATGCCCAGCTAATTTTGTATTTTTAGTAGAGACGGTTTCTCCGTGTTGGTCAGGCTGGTCTCGAACTCCTGACCTCAGGTGATCACCCGCCTACAGCCTCCCAAAGTGCTGGGATTACAGGCAGGAGCCACTGCACTCAGCCAGAATCCATCCTTTTTAAATGTACAGTTTGTTACATTTTGGCAAATGGATGTAACAGTCCTGAGGCCTCCACCACAGTCGAGATCCAACATCCATCCCCGTTACCCCACGCAACCCCCTTTTGCCCCTTCCCAGTCCAAACTGCCCCCTTTCTGAAACTACCATAGCCCCGGCTCTGATTCTCCCATAGTCCTGTTTGCTTTGTCTAGAACTTCACATGAATGAAACCGTGCCAGTACCTCTTTTTGTGTGGGGCTGCTTTCACGCAGCATGCGCATGCTGATGTGTGATTCATCCCTCCAAAGCCCTGCCTTCAAAACTACAAAAATTGGGGCCTAAAGAAGGTTCTGCCACTGCCCACCCACATCTTTTCCCCCTTTTCCCCCAGCTGGTGTCAGAGCTGAGACAAGAACCAAGGGCTTGGCCCAGTGCCCCGCACAGGAAGGCCTCCGAAAAATGGGTCTGTTGGTTACTGCTGTTGTGCTTATAAAAATGTGAGCATGGGCTAGGTGCAGTGGCTCATGCCTGTAATCCCAGGACTTTGGGAGGCCAAGGTGAGCAGATCGCCTGAGGTCAGAAGTTCGAGACCAGCCTGAGCAATATGGCAAAACCCTGTCTCTACTAAAAACTACATAAATTAGCTGGGCGTGGTGGCACATACCTGTAGTCCCAGCTGCTCGGGCGGCTGAGGCAGGAGAATTGCTTGAACCCTGAAGGCGGAGGTTGCTGTGAGACGAGATTCCACCACTGCAGTGTAGTCTGGGCGACGAGGACGAGACTCCATCTCGGGGCAAGGGGGTGGGGCGGGAAGCGAGCATGAACCTCAGTTGACCAGATCATAGAATTTCAGAATGAAAAGGAGACAGAATCCTGGGCCAGGCGCGGTGGCTCATGCCTGTAATCTCAGCACTTTGGGAGGCCGAGGCAGGCGGATCGCAAGGTCAGGAGTTTGAGACAGGTCTGGCCAAGATGATGAAATCCCGTCTCTACTAAAGATACAAAAAATTAGCCAGGTGTGGTGGCAGACGCCTGTGATCCCAGCAACTCAGGAGGATGAGGCAGGAGAATCGCTGGAACCCGGGAGGTGGAGGTTGCAGTGAGCTGAGATCGTGTCATTGTACTCCAGCCTGGGCGACAGGGTGAGACTCCATCTCAAAGAAAAGGAGACAATCCACGTCCATGGCCAAGGTTTCCCAGCTAGTAGTGGTCATGCCCCACCCACAGCTCTTGTCCCTGACTTTCCGGAGGCCTTGCCCGTGCCACAAAGAACAAGCAGGAGCATGGGGTGTCCTGAGAGTTCGAAGCCCAGGATTCAGAACCCAGGATGAGAGACGTCAAGGCAACTCAGGAAGGGGACGGCTGAGAAAACAGGAAGGATCTCGCCGATCATCTAATCCCCTGGTCCTCAAACTTAGCGAGCACCCAAGTCCCCCGTAGAGTTCCTGGGGGGCCTGAGAATCAGCATTGCTAACACGCACCCAGCTGGTGCTGACGTGGCCGATCTGGACCACACTAAGAACAGATCCAACCCAGTTCTCTTCCTGAGTCTTGGGCCAGTCTCCAGCTGGCTACAGGGACAAGCGCCCACCTTGCGCACAGCTCCTTTGGGACAGAAGTCAGCGGCTCTGTCCTGCCAGGGGGGCGCTGCAGTGGGGACCAGGTGAGAGACTGCAGGCCGGTGCTGACAGAGGCCTGGCTGTCCTGCTGCTCCCCTGAACCGTCCCACGTGGGGCCCCATTGCTGTTCCAGGTCTCTCTGGCTGCTTCCTCCCCCACCGCTAGCATAGAGCTTTCCCAGTTAGAAACAGCCGCTGACTGAGGATGAGCTTGAGAAGCCTCGGTGCCCATGGGTTTGGCATCAGAAAAGCCTATGCCTACGAGTCTGACCCCAGGTTCAATAGCTGAGCCTTGCACCCTTCTTGGATCAGTATCATCAGCAAATGAGAGCCCTTCAGTGCCTGTGGTGGGCTGGACTTCAACAATATCACCTCAGAGGGTGATGGGTCATTTCAAGGTCATTTCAGAACATTCCCTCTGCCTTCTCTGTTTGCCGAGCTTTCCATCACTAGGCCCTGACTGCATAGACACCATCCAGCCAGGAGCTCCAGTGTGAGGCTGAAGAGACCATCCTGCCCTGCTGGCCCCAAAGACACGGGTCGTACCAAGCCCATGTATTGACTTACCCTCAGTATAAGCACTCACAAGCACTTACTCTGTACAGCACTGTAGCGGCCTGGGCATTGCAGGTGCTTAGTAAATACCGACTGGACACCTGAACCTACACCAGCACCCCGGGTGTAGCGTGGCGACTGGCAGGCATTGGCAGGGGAGCCAGATGCCTCCTGGGCTGGCCGCCCTCATCAGCTGCAGCATCTGATTTCTTCCCGTTGTAATGGAGGCTTGTCACGTCATTGGTCACCTCCGGCTGGTCCACTGTGATTGGCAGCTGTCATTGCTGGAAAAACATAATTGTCGACAACTCTAGTCTGGTGGGCAAACTCTTCTGAAGTCAGAGAAATAACTAACAGGTCCTGATCATTGAGAGGCCGGGGGCTTTCTACTTGTTCTGATAGGCAGTGCAGGCTAAGTCTAGAGCAGATATTGGCTCCAATGTGTGTTTCTGAGAACAGCCCACTGTTCCCGGGCCCCAGGACCCTGGGCAGATCCTCCCTGCCCCTACCTGGGCTCCTTAATTATCGCAGCTGCCGTTGGGTAGCCTGCCCTTCACAAGGAATGTCAGGTGGGCAGACTGGTAGCTGTAGACGCCCTCAGGCTAAGCAACAAGGAGGCCAGGTAAGCGGTTACCCTAATGAGAGAAAGCACGGACTTGTTGGACGCCGGCATTGGCTTTGCCCTCCTATAAGCCACTTGCATGGTAGGACGTTTCTGAGAATCCGTCCTGAGCCCCTTGGAACCGGCCCACCCACCCCCACGAAGGGAAGCACAGTCAGCAGCTGGGAACTGGATGTTGGGGGGTTGCTGTGACCCACTTGGGAGCTGCATCCTAAACAGCTCCTTCCCAGTTTGCCAAAGGAATGCTGACCTTTGCAAAAATGAGGAAGCTGCTCATTAACACACATCTGCAGGAATCAAGCTCGTGCCCCGCATCAGCCATTCGTGCATGTCCTTAGACATCACTGCGTCTCTGTCATTCAGAGCCCTGGTTCCCGTCGGCCCCCGCTGCCTCAGGCTGAACATCATTTAGCAAGCACCAGCATGGGCAGGGCCTCAGGTGAAATGAGTAAGCCTGGCTGTGCCACATGGGAGAACAGTACTGGGGCAGGGAGCAAGCCACACGGCGAAGCCATGGGGCACAGCTGAGCGGCGACACCGCACCTCCTCCCTTCCCGCTCAGGCCTGAGCTAGCGGCTTCCTCCACTGCTTCGGTGCACCTTTGCCGCGGTCTCACTGTCAGTCAGTCCCCTCCGCATCTTCGCCCTTTCCATGTCACATGGCCCCTGCCATCAAACAATCAAGCTTGTTCGTTTTTCCATTAACAAAAGCAAGCTCGACAGCGGCAGCTCCCACCCGCTTCAGAGCCCTCTCGGGTCTGCCAATTCATCTTCCAGCCGTCCCCGGCGCGCTGTGGTCCGGTTTCCACCCTCCACAGTCGGGCTAGAGTTACTCAAAACCTCTGGGGGCCTGGCTATTGTCTTCCTTGACTTTAGCAGCTTGTCACACGGGGGACATTCTTCCCCTCTTGCGATGCCCGCCACCACCCCTCAGACTCTCCAGCAACCAAATTCAGCTTCCTGTGGTTTTCCAGGCTCGCATCCACCCTTCAGGGCCAGGTCCTGGGCTCTGTCCCAGGTCTGACCCTGCCCACTCTCTCCCACTCTCTGGCTTTCTGACACCTAGGAGTTTATTACAGCCTAACGCTGTCCTGAGATCCTCATGGCTCATTCTGCTGCCTCCTGGGCTGGGGTTTTTTGCTTGCTTGCTTGTTTGTTTGAGACAGAGTCTCACTTTGTCGCCCAGGCTGGAGTGTAGTGGCGCAATCTCGGCTCATTGCAACCTCCCCCTCATGGGTTCAAGCAATTCTTCTGCCTCAGCCTCCGAGGTAGCTGGGATTACAGGTGCCTGCCACCATGCCTGGCTAATTTTTTTGTATTTTTAGTAAAGATGAGGTTTCACCATGTTGGGCAGGATGGTCTCGATCCACCCGCCTTGGCCTCCCAAAATGTTGGGATTATAGGCGTGAGCCACCACGCCTGGCCTAATTTTTTGTATTTTTGGAGACGGGGTTTCACTGTGTTGGCCAGGCTGGACTCGGACTCCGACCTCAAGTGATCCTCCTGCCTTGGGGTCCTGGGATTACAGGCATGTGCCACTGCGCCCTCCTGGGCTGTTTTAAAGGCACATCAAAAGCCATACTTTCAAAATGAAATGACCACACCCCTCCCTGATCCTCGTTAAAAACAACAAAACAAAAAAACACACCCGGCCCTTATCCTGGATGCTTCCCTCTGCCCACCTCCACCCCGTCCTGTGGTTGAAGTCCACCCACTTCTGTCCCCACTGCTACTGCCCAGGACAGCCACCCTCATCTAGATGACAGCACCAGCCACCTGCCAGCAGCCTATTTGCCATGTGCTATACTTCTCAAAAGTGCTTGTCCTCTGTGTTAAGTATAGAGATTGCAGAAGTGAGCCAGGAAGGTACAAGGTCAAGATAAAAAAACAATCGTATTTCTATACATTTGCAATAAACAGTTTAAAGAAAATAACTTCATTTACAATAGCATCACAAAATGAAATAGTAATAAATGTAACAACTACAAAACTTATACTCTGAAAACTATAACACATTGAAAGAAATTAAAGAAAACCTAAATGGAAAGACATCTCATATTCGTGGATTGGAAGACAATATTGTTAAGACGGCAATACTCCCCAAATTGATCTACAAATTCAATGTAATTTCTATCAAAATCCCAGATGGGTTCTTTGCACAGAATCACAAGCTGAAGTTCATATGCAAATACAAGGGATCAAGACACTTCCCAATTTTTGTTTTGCTTTTTTTTTTTTTTTGACGGAGTCTTGCTGTGCTACCGAGGCTGGAGTGCAGTGACACAATCTCGGCTCACTGCAACTTTCGCCTCCCAGGTTCGAGCAGTTCTCCTGCCTCAGCCGCCTGAGTAGCTGGGACTACAGGAGCCTGCCACCACAACTGACTAATTTTTGTATTTTTAGTAGAGACAGGGTTTCACCATGTTGGTCAGGCTGGTCTCAAACCCCTGACCTCAGGTTATCTGCCCAAAGTGCTGGGATTACAGGTGTGAGCCACCACCCCAGGCCACTTCTCAGTTTTAAAACTTACTACAAAGCTGCAGTAATCAGGAAAGTGTCGTACTGGCAGAAGTATAGATATGTAGATCAATAAAACAGAACTGAGAGTCTGAAAGGAGCCGCCCAGGATGGAGTGCAGTGGCCATTCACAGGCACGATCATAGCTCATGGCAACCTTTCCCTCCTGGGTTCAAGCCAGCCTCCTGCTTCCTGAGTAGCCAGGACTACACGCTTATGCCACCACACACAGCTTATTTATTTATTTATTTAGTTGAGGCTTGCCCGGGCTGGTCTCTAACTCCTGACCTCAAATGTTTCTCTTTTTTGTTGGTTTTTGAGACGGAGTCCTGCTCTGACGCCCAGGCTGGAGTGCAGTGGCATGATCTTGGCTCACTGCAACCTCTGACTCCTGGGTTCAAGCAATTCTCCTGCCTCAGCCTCCCAAGTAGCTGGGATTACAGGTGTGTACCACCATGCCTAATTTTTGTATTTTCAGTAGACATGGGGTTTCACCATGCTGTCCAGGCTGGTCTCAAACTCCTGACCTCAAGTGATCTACCTGCCTTGGCCTCCCAAAGCGCTGGGATTACAGGCATGAGCCACTGTGCTCAGTCTGTTCTGTTTTTAATCAAGTCATCCAAATGGGTATGAAGTGGCATTGCGTTATGGTTATGATTTGCATTTTCCTAACGATCACTGGTGTTGGGCATCTTCTCCAGTGTTCACTGGCCATTTGTATTTCTTCTCTGGAGAAATGTCTACTTAAGTCCTTTGCCCATTTTTGTTTCAATTGGGGTAAAATATACAAAACGTAATATTTACCATCTTTTTTTTTTTTTTGAGATGACGTCTTTCTCTGTCGCCAGGCTGGAGTGCAGTGGTGCAATCTCGGCTCACTGCAACCTCCACCTCCCTGGTTGAAGCGATTCTGCTGCCTCAGCCTCCTGAGTAGCTGGGATTACAGGCACGCGCCACCACGCCCAGCTAATTTTTGAATTTTTAGTAGAGTTTTCACCATGTTGGCCAGAATGGTCTCAATCTCCTGACCTCATGATCTGCCCACTCCGGCCTCCCAAAGTGTTGGGTTTACAGGCGTGAGCCACCGTGCCTGGTCAAAATTTACTGTCTTTTACACGTACAGTCCAGTCATGTTAAGTACTTTCACCAATCTCCAGAACTCTTTATCTTGCAAGAATGAGTACTCTGTACCTATTCCACAGCTCTCCATTTCTTCCTGCTCCTTACCCCTCCCATTGCCGACCTCCGTTCTGCTCTTTGTGAATCTGATTACTCTAGAGACTTCGTATAACTGGAATCATACAGCGTTTATCTTTTTGTGACTGACTTCTTTCTCAGCACAATGTCCTCCAGGTTCTCTTTGTCTATTTCAATTTTTTTTTTTTTGCTTTTGGCATCCAATGATATCCAATAAATAATTGCCAAATTCAATATCAGAAGATTTCCTCTATGTTTTATTATAAAAGTTTTCATTTTTAGCTTTTCTATTAGAGCTTTGGTCTATTTTATTTTATTTTTGAGACACAGTTTGACTCTTGTTGTCCAGGCTGGAGTGCAATGGTGTGATCTTAGCTCGCTGCAACCTCCACCTCCGTGTTCAAATGATTCTTCTGCCTCAGCCTCCCGAGTAGCTGGGATTACAGACATGTGCCACCACGCCCAACTAATTTTTTGTATTTTTAGTAGAGACAGCGTTTCTCCATGTTGGTCAGGCTGGTCCCGAACTCCCGACTTCAGGTGATCTGCCCACCTCGGCCTCCCAAAGTGCTGGGGTTATAGGCATGAGCCATGGTGCCCAGCCCTCCTCTATTCTAGACTGGACCTCAGATTCTTCAGGCTTGTGGTTTAGGTGGGACTGACTCCCCACTCCTAGCTCTAAGCTTGGGCCTTAATTGGCTGAAGTTTATCAACACACCCCTTCTCTCCCCTCCTTGCCTTTTGTGTTGATTGGTTCAAGAATAGACAAACGACCCCCTTCAGGCCAATCTGGGCCAATGAGACCCAGTTCCTAAGACTTGATTGGCAGGGTCAAGGGTGGGGAAGAAGTGGGTCATTTTTAGTAAGAAATGAACACTGAATAGAAGCCCTAAGCTGCTGCCTTCAGCCAAGTGGAGTGCCTTCCTGGGAACAGCTCTACTACCAAGGGAGCAGGGCCAGACACAGAGAGAGGAAAACCAGATTCTCTCATAGCCTGTGAGCCCTGGATCCAGCTTTGCCTGAAGGCATTGCTGCTGGACTTAAGTTTCATGAGTCAAAAAGTTCTGGGCCAGGTGTGGTGGCTCACGCCTGTAATCCCAGCACTTTGGGAGGCCAAGGTGGGCAGATCACGAGGTCAGGAGTTTGAGACCAGCCTGACCAACATGGTGAAACTCCATCTCTAGTAAAAATTCAAAAATTAGTTGGGCATGGTGACATGCCTGTAATCCCAGCTACTCAGGAGGCTGAGGCAGAAGAATCACTTGAACCTGGAAGGCAGAGGTTGCAGTGAGCCGAGATTGTGCCATTCCACTCCAGCCTGGGCAACAAGAGCAAAACCTCATCTTAAAAAAAAAAAAAAAAAGTTCCCTTTTTGCCCTTTTTGCTTTAGCCCGTTTGGGTCAGGTTTTCTGTTGCTGTAAAGTGCTTTTGCAGATCATTGTAAAGGGGTCCAGATCCAGACCCCTAGAGAGGGTGCTTGGATCTTGCACGAGGAAGAATTTGAGGTTAGTCTGTAAAGTAACCTGCTCTGGTTCAAACACCCTGACAGAGGAACACACAAGGCATCAGAGAGCCTGAGGGGCTTTCACAGTCTCCCTGAAGCATCTGGGAAGGCTCCCCAATAATGTTGGGGCAGAATTCTGAAAGAGGTGTAGCAGGTAATTAGGCAGCGCTGTCACAGGGAGGATGATTGAGACAAAGTGTCCCTCCTGAGACTCTGGAGGAATTCATTTATCAGTAGTGGCCTAAGAGTGCCCTGTGGGTCAGGCCTTCGCTAATGCCAGGTTAGAGGATGAGCTGATCTGGGGGCAGTGCCAATTGAGCCCACTCTCATGCTCTCGATGTTGCCTTGGAGTCAGGATCCAAGCGTGAGAGGGGGCTGAGTTGGCACTGCCCCCAGTTAAGCTCATCCTCCCAACTTCTTTTTTTCTTCTTTTTTATTGCATTTTAGGTTTTGGGGTACATGTGAAGAACATGCAAGATTGTTGCATAGATACACGCAGGGCAGTGTGATTTGCTGCCTTCCTCCCCTTCACCTGTATCTGGCATTTCTTTCCATGCTATCTCTCCCCAACTCCCCACCCCCCACTGTCCCTCCCCCATTTCCCCCCCATCGATGACAGACTGGACAGGGAAAATATGGCACATATACATCATGGAATATTATGCAGCCATCAAAAACGATGAGTTCGTGTCCTTTGTAGGGACATGGATGAACCTGGAAACCATCATTCTCAGCAAACTGACACAAGAGCAAAAACCAAGTTTCTCCTGAGTGTTCGGGAGTTTTTTTTTTTTGAGATGGAGTCTTGCTCTGTCACCCAGGCTGTAGTGCAGTGGCATGATCTCGGCTCACTGCTACCTTCTCTTCCTGGGTTCAAGGTTCAGGCAATTCTCCTGCCTCAGCCTCCTGAGTAGCTGGAATTACAGACACATGCCACCATGCCCAGCTAATTTTTGTACTTTTAGTAGAGACGGGGTTTCACCTGTTAGCCAGGCTGGTCTCAACTCCTGACCTCAGGTGATCTGCCTGCCTTGGCCTCCCAAAGTGCTGGGATTATAAATGTGAGCCACCCAGCCCAGCCCCTCCCGTCTTATTCTAAGGTGAGGTCCAGGGGATCACCCAGGAGCCCTGGCTGGGAAGCTGAGCTATGCTGTCTCCTGGGCCAAGTCCTTTCCAGCCACCGAGCTGGGCTTTGGCTGGAAGCAAACCTTCCAGGCCTGAGCCCGAGATAAGGCTGATTTTGTTGTTTTTGAGAAAAAGCTCCTTTGCCTCATCTAGAGTTCCCATTCCAGAGGGCTCCTTTGCCCTCCCTGCTTTTCGGTGAGTTTGCCTATGTTTGCTGCCTTTTTGCTGACCAGGCCTTGTAAAATCCATCAGCGGGTGGCCGGATTGGTTTTTAATCACGTTTTACCTCTGTGGAATGAGTCTCTCTGGACCCTTTGGAACTGTTCTGAGCATCGCGCATCCACAGCGTCTTGCGCTGGGCGATTCAGACAGAATTATGAACAACGCTGGATTTACTCCTCCGGAGGGGCCTGCTGGGAACCTTAGCCACGCGGCAAAGCAGGGGAGCGTCTGCCTAGGGCGACTCAGGAGGCAAAGGGCCCGACTGCTGCAGGGTCTTTCCGGCTCAGGGCTGAACCTCGCCCTCCGGCCTGTAGACCATCAGAGACAGTTGGTAATGACGGGTGCTTAAATCACCTGCAAGCCACCAGGCCATTTGGAAGATGATTAAACCTACACATTCCCTTCTCTCTATTTTCATTCTGTCCGCCAGCCCTCTGAAGTGCACCCAGTGGCCAGCAAGACCCTGTAAACAGCTTGGTGTTGACAGGTATCTTAGTCTGTGGGCTGCTATAGCAAAATACCATAGACTGAGTGGCTTATGAAAAACGGAAACAGGCTGGGCGCAGTGGCTCATGCCTGAAATCCCAGCACTTTGGGAGGCTGAGGTGGGCAGATCACGATGTCAGGAGTTCAAGACCAGCCTGGCCAACATGGTGAAACCCTATCTGTACTAAAAATACAAAAAATTAGCTGGGTATGGTGGTACATTCCCATAATCCCAGCTACTCAGGAGGCTGAGGCAAGAGAATTGCTTGAACCAGGACACAGGAGGCGGAGGTTGCAGTGAGCCGAAATCACATCACTGCACTCCAGCCTGGGCTACAGGGTGAGAATCTGTTTCAAAAAAAAAACAAACAAAAAAAAAAGAAAAAAAGTCCCCAGAAACTTATTGCTCCTGGTTCTGGAGGCTGGGAAGTCCAAGACCGAAGTGCCTGCAGATTCCACATCTGGCAGGGACCGGTTCCTCATCACCATCTTCTCACTGTAGCCTCACAAGACAGGATTTCTCTGGGGGCTCTTTTTAATTTTTGATTAATTAATTTATTTATTGAAACAGAGTCCCCCTCTGTCACCCAGGCTGGCGTACAGAGGCATGATCTCAGCTCACTGCAAGCTCTGCCTCCTGGGTTCAAGCAATTCTCTTGTCTCAGCCTCCCGAGTAGCTGGGAATAGAGGCGTGTGCTACCACACCCAGCTAATTTTTGTATTTTTAGTAGAGACGGGGTTTCATCATATTGATCAGGCTGGTCTCAAACTCCTGACCTCAGGTGATCCACCTGCCTTGGCCTCCTAAAGTGGTGTGATTACAGGCGTGAGCCACCACGCCAGGCTGGGGCCTCTTTTTAGGGGCACAAATCCCATTCATGACAGCTCGATCCTCTTGACCTGATCACTTCCCAAAGGCCCCACCTCCTCACACCATCATCTTGGGAGTATTTCAACACAGGAGTTTAGGGGAGGCCGGTGTGGTGGCTTATGCCTGTAACCCCAACACTTTGGGAGGAAGAGGCAAGATGATCACTTGAGCCCAGGAGCTCAAGACCAGCCTGGACAACATAATGACACCCTGTCTCTATAAGTTAAACATAATAATAGGCCAGGCACAGTGGCTCATGCCTGTAATCCCAGCACTTTGGGAGGGCGAGGCAGGCAGATCACCTGAGGTTGGGAGTTTGAGACCAGTTTGACTAACATGGAGAAACCCTGTCTCTACTAAAAATCCAAAAAATTAGCCAGGCGTGGTGGCACATGCCTGTAATCCCAGCTACTTGGGAGGCTGAGGCAGGAGAATCGCTTGAACCCAGGAGTTTGCGGTAAGCCAAGATTATGCCATTGCACTACAGCCTGGGCAACAAGAGTGAAACTCCATCTCAAAAAAAAAAAAAAAAAAAAAAAAAAATATATATATATATATATATATATATATATATATATAAAGCAATTTTAGGGGAACACAAATGTTCAGTCCATCACAGCCTGTTTCCTTCCAGTGGAGCAGGGCTGAGGACCACAAGGAGCGGGAGAAGCTGGGTGGCCAGGAGCTGGGGAGAGGCCAACCTCCATGGACTGCCCCCCATTTTCACCTCTTCTTCCACTTCCTGCCCCCAACCAGGGACCCAGCACTGGGCAAAGGCAACTGGGTCTTGCTGTTGCTGCTGGACAGGAATCGGGCTGAGGACCTGCTCCACTCCCTGGTCTTATTTCCCCTGGTCGGAGAATAGGAAGGGCGGCTAGGTCACTAGGCTGGGTGCATTTCAGAGCCCTGGGAGCAGATATTATTGTTTTGCAAATGAAGCCCCAGAAGGTAGGGGGCTGTCCCGGACTTCCTGCCTTGCTGTCCCAGACCTCATCCTTGACCTCCTGTCCTAGAGAGTATTTCAGAACTTCACTTAGGCCTCTAAACTCTGGGCCCTGTGCCCCCACCTAATTGAGGAGCTTTTCCTACGTCCTTTTTTTTTTTTTTGAGCCAGAGTCTCACTTTGTTGCCCAGGCTGTAGTTGTGCAGTGGTGTGATCCCGGCTCACTGCAACCTCCACCTCCTGGGTTCAAGCTCTGCCTCAGCCTCCTGAGAAGCTGGGATTATAGGCACCTGCCACTATGCCCTGCTCATTTTTTTTTTTTTTTTTTTTTGAGATGGAGTCTCACTCTGTCACCAGGCTGGAGTGCAGTGGTGTGATCCCGGCTCACTGCAACCTCCACTTCCCAGGTTTAAGCAATTCCCCTGCCTCAGCCTCTTGAGTAGCTGGGACTACAGGCATGTGCCATCACACCTGGCTGGTTTTTTTTTTTTTTTTTTTTTTTTTGTATTTTAATAGAGACAGGGTTTCACCATGTTGGCCAGGATGATCTCAATCTCCTGACCTCACGATCTGACCAGCTCTGCCTCCCAAAGCGCTGGGATTACAGGTGTGAGCCACTGTGCCTGGCTTTTTTTTTTTTTTTTTCCTTGAGACAGGGTCTCACTCTGGTTGCCCAGGCTGGAGTACAGTAGCACAATCAAGGCTCACTGCAGCCTCCACCTCCTGGGCTTGGGTGATTCCCCCGACGTCAGCCTCCTGAGTAGCTGGGACTATAGGCGCGTGCCACCACGCCTGGCTAATTTTTTTGTATTGTTAGTAGAGATGGGGTTTTGTTGTCCAGGCTGGTCTCGAACTCCTGGACTCAAGCAATCTGCCCACCTTGGCCTCCCTGAGTGCTGGGATTACAGGTGTGAGCCACTGCACCACCTAATTTAAAACATTCTGCCTCTCTGTTCCTCGGAGTCCACACAAAGCGGACTGTCCAGCAAGCTGCCCTTCCTGCCTCCTGTCTGGTGTGGCTCCAGGACCTCTGCTTAGCCCATCAGAAGGCCTCTCCCGGGACTCTTTTTTTTTTTTTTTTTTTGAGACAGAGTCCTGCTCTGTTGCCCAGGCTGGAGTACAGTGGTGCAATCTTGGCTCACTGCAACCTCTACCTCCCAGGTTCAAGCGACTCCACTGCCTCCGCCTCCCAAGTAGCTGGGATTACAGGTGCTCACCATCACACCCAGCTAAATTTTAAATATTTTTAGTACAGATGGAGTTTCACCATGTTGGCCAGGCTGGTCTCAAACTCCCCACCTCAAGTGATCCACCTGCTGCGGCCTCCCAAAGCGTTGGGATTACAGGCATGAGGCACCATGCTCAGCCTCCTAGGACTGAATTTTGAGCAAACGACTGCACCCAGGGAGGAGAATGGCCAAGGCTGATGGCTGTATCCTGAACTGGCAGCCTGGAGACCCTGTACCCTTGCTCCTGCCATGTCGACCCCAGATCCTGCAGATTCCCAGGCCCTGCCCCTCCTCTGCCCTGAGTGCTTCCACATGCACGTTGCCAATTCTGCGGCCCTTAGCCACCTTTGGTCTCTGTTGCAGGCCGCCCTGGAGCCCGGGTGGCTGGAGAGAGGAACCAGCTCCCTCTCAGTGACTGTCCCCACTGCGGGTGCCCTGGCAGGCTCTCCTGCCTTTTACTAAGTGCCTCTTTTGCTTCACTGGCTTGAGAGCTTCTAGCCTTGCAAACAAAGATTCTCTGACCTTCCTTCTGACACAGATGAAAACTGTGAGTGAGGAAATGACAGACAAGTGCTGGGAAACCAGCCAGCCCCCCGGGTATACAGCTCAGCTCACCACTGCCCTATGCTGAGATACCAGGAGGCCACAGCCAGCTGCCCAGAGTGAGAAGGGCCTCGCGTGGGCCCTCCTTGATGCCTTGATCCTCACTGGGGAAGGTGAAGTTCAGAGAGGGCATGTCTTTCCCAGGCAGCAAGAGGCTTCCAGGACCAGAACACACTGCCTGATGGCTCCCTGGAAAGACAGCAGAGAGGTCCCTTCTCACATGCAGGTACCTAAGAAAACTGAGGAGGGGCCGGGCGCAGTGGCTCATGCCTGTAATCCCAGCACTTTGGGAGGCTGAGGTGGGTGGATCACCTGAGGTCAGGAGTTCGAGACCAGCCTGGCCAACATGGGGAAACACTGTCTCTACTAAAACTACAAAAAGTAGCTGGGCATGGAAGCATACACCTGTAATCCCAGCTACTTGAGATAGGCCATGCCGGGAGCAGAGGGCCGAGGCTGTGGTCAGCTTGCCCCAGCGGGAGGACGTGAGCCAGGCCTATCCAGTAGGGCTTCCGCATCCTCTTCTGGAACAAGGACCAGGGAGATGCCTGTTTCATGCCCTGGAGGTCATGATAGCACCTATCAATGTTAAATGCCGTCTGGTTCAGCTGGGCATGGTGGCTCACACCTGTAATCCCAGCTCTTTGGGAGGCTGAGGTGGGTGGATCACCTGAGGTCAGGAGTTCAAGACCAGCCTGACCAACATGGAGAAACCTAAAAATACAAAATGAGCTGGGCATGTTGGCGCATGCCTATAATCCCAGCCACTTGGAAGGATGAGGCAGGAGAATCGCTTGAACCCGAGAGGCGGAGGGTGCAGTGAACCGAGATCATGCCATTGCAGTCCAGCCTGGGCAACAAGAGTGAAACTCAGCCTCAAAAAAGAAAAAAATGCCATCTGGTCCTCACCTTGCAAGGAGCCCCGTCCCCTGGTTCATGGGCTTGGAGGTGCCCCCTAGGTCAGGGTTTCCCCAGTGTGGGGTTGGCTCCCCCGGTGACCTAGGAGGACAGTGGCATCAGGGATCACACAGCCTCACACCACACAAGGTTGCACCACTGAACTCCAGCCTGGGTGACAGAACAAGACACTGTCTAAAAAAAAAAAAAACTGAGGAGGGAGGCCTTTGCCCCAGTCCAGATGGGCTTTGCATCTGTCTCTCAACAAGCAGGCTGCGTGTTCATTCACAAATGCACTCGGCTAGTGGCTCCATGTAATGACTGCATCTCCCATGCAGGAGAGGCCAGCTTCAAGGCCCACAAACAGCCTGTGAGGTAGCAGGCACCCAGGGCACCTCCATCCCCTCTTATCCAGGAGGAAACCAAGGCTCAGAGGCCACACGCCTGGCCCCAGCCCCAGCCCCAGCCCCCACAGCAAGGACTAGCACTCAGACTGCTTGGGGCCTTGCCAATGGAAGGTTAGTGACTTTTTTTTGGTCAATAATGCGTATAATAATAATATTGCTAAAACAAATATATTGGCCCGGCGCAGTGGCTCACACCTGTAATCCCAGCACTTTGGGAGGCTGAGGAGGGTGGATCACGAGGTCAGGAGATCGAGACCATTCTGGCTAACACGGTGAAACCTTATCTCTACTAAAAATAAAAAATTAGCCGGGCGTGGTGGCAGGTGGCTGTAGTCCCAGCTACTTGGGAGGCTGAGGCAGGAGAACTGCTTGAACCTGGGAGGTGGAGGTTGCTGTGAGCCGAGATTGCATCCTGCAGTCCAGCCTGGGTGACAGAGTGAGAATCTATCTCAAAAAAACAAACAAAAAAAACAAAGAAAAACCAAATATGTTATTGTCAGTTATAATAACAGCCAGGTTTCACTGAATAGTGCTAAGCAGTCTACACACACCACTTAATTCTCACAACAGCCCTGAGGGGAGGTGGCATTTTTATTATCCCCACTTTCCAGATGAGAAAACTGAGGCTTTAAGAGTTTAAGCAACTAACTTAAGGCCACACAACCAGTAAGTGCAGTCTGGCTCCAGGGCCTGTGCTAACTAACCACTGTTCCACCCTGTTTTTCTCTTGCACAATAAAAAGGCAAGGCCTGGCCAGAGGACCCAGTGAGAGTGTGACCACATGGCGGACAGCTCTGACTTGTAGGGATGAGCACCTCCTGGTCCTGTCTGAACACAGCCTTGCAAATTGCCATTTGCCCTGAGTGGGGAGTGCTGTGCCCAGGTGAAGTGCAGCCAGCCGCGTGGAGGGCGAGGTGGGCGGGAGAGACTGCAGGATTCTTCCTAAGGGAGCGTGGAGACAGCTGTGCCCCGGTTGACTCCGCCTCCCCAGTGACTATGATTGGCGGCTTATGGGGTCGGGCCATTCTCTCCAGCTGAGTCTGCTTTGCCTCCCATTCCTCCTGACATAATGGTCCAGCAGCAACTACCCACGGGCTGGAGTTGGCGGCCTGCTGAAGAGGATGGTGGTGACAAGGGAGAACCGCTCAGCTGGAGCCGGTACGGGGTGACTGAGCTCCCGCTGTGGGCTGGCCACCTACTGATGTGACATCAGATGTTGAAGGAGCTGGTTGCTGGGTGGGCCCTCTCCAGCACTGCCCACCCTGTGAATTTGAGCACTGTATCTTTTTTTTTTAAGAGTCTCGCTCTGTCACCTATGCTGGAGTGCAATGGTGCGATCTCGGCTCACTGCAACCTCCGCCTCCCGAGTTCAAGTGATTCTCCCGCCTCAGCCTCCAAAGTTGGTATTTTTGGTAGAGATGGAGTTTCATCATATTGGCCAGGCTGGTCTCGAACTCCTGACCTTGTGATCTGCCTGTCTCAGCCTCCCAAAGTGCTAGGATTCCAGGCTTGAGCCACCATGCCCGGCCTCAGCACTGTATTACTCTGTTCTCATGCTGCTGATGAAGATGTACCTGAGACTGGGTAATTTATAGAGGAAGGAGGTTTAATAAACTCATAGTTTCACGTGGCTGGGGAGGCCTCAGAATCATGGTAGACAGCGAAAGTCACGTCTTACGTGGCGTCAGGGAAGAGAGAATGACAGCTAAGGGAAAAGGGAAACCCCTCATAAAAACATCAGATCTCGTGAGACTTACTACCATGAGAACAGTATGGGGAAACCACCCCCATGATTCAATTACCTCCCACCAGGTCCCTCCCACAACATGTGGGAATTATGGGAACTACAATTCAAGATGAGATTTGGGTGGGGACACAGCCAAACTGTTATCAGGTACCTTCCACAGCAGCTACTGAAGGCTGCTGCTTCACTGCCTCCATCTGAGCCTCCTGCCAGGCTTTAGTGTCATTCCGCTCACCTGCAGGAAATCCGCTCTTTACTACCCAGCTTCTTCTCCCGGGGGAGTAGGGACTCATATAGCAATGGGCTGCTCATGGTCCTTCTTCTTATTTTTTTTTAGAGTTGAGAGCTCTCTCTGTCATCCAGGCTAGAGTTCAGCAATGTGATCACAGCTCACAGCAGCCTCGAACTCCCAAGTTCAAGCAATCCTCCCGTCTCAGCCTCCTGAATAGCTGGGTCTACAGGCATGCCACCAAGCCTGGTTAATTTTTTTTTTTTTTTTTTTTTTAGCGAAGCCGAGTTTCACTCATGTTACCCAGGCTGGAGTGCAATGGCGCGATCTCGGCTCACCGCAACCTCCGCCTCCTGGGTTCAGGCAATTCTCCTGCCTCAGCCTCCTGAGTAGCTGGGATTACAGGCACGCACCACCATGCCCAGCTAATTTTTTGTATTTTAGTAGAGACGGGGTTTCACCATGTTGACCAGGATGGTCTCTATCTCTTGACCTCGTGATCCACCCGCCTCGGCCTCCCAAAGTGCTGGGATTACAGGCTTGAGCCACTGCGCCCGGCGCCTGGTTAATTTTTAAAAACTATTGAGAGATGGGGTTTTGTGCTGTGGCCCAGACTGGAGGGCAGTGGTGCAATCATGGCTCACTGCAGCCTCAAACTTCTGGCCTCAAGTGATCCTCCTGGCTCAGCCTCCTTAGCCGTCACTGGGATGATAGGTATGAGCTACTGTGCCTGGCTCTCCTTATGGTTATTTATTCCATAGGATGTTGGTTCTTCAGCATGCTAAAAGGAGTTTTAAAAGAATGTCCTACCTGAGTAAGTGTGAAAAATACTTCATTAAATAACACCGATTTCTTTCCTGCAGGACTTCTCAGAGCATTTACTATGCTAATGTGCATTGTGATGGTCAAAAGGGTGCTTGCAGTATGGGATGATTCCTAAAAACACTTGACAAGGGAATTTGTTTTACCACAGAACATGTATGCCATAGAAACTGGTTTTGCTTCCAAAGATACTGGATTATATACTTTTGACAATCTTTCTTTTCGATTTGGAGGACAAAATATGATCTAAAGCTACTTATTTATTAATAAAATACAGTTTTGGCCAAGTGCAGTGGCTCGTGCCTGTAATCCTAGCACTTTGGGAGGCTGAGGTGGGGGATCACTTGCGGTCAGGAGTTCAAGGCCAGCCTGGCCAACATGGTGAAACCCTGTGTCTACTAAAAATATAAAAATTAGCTGGGCATGGTCGTGGGTGCCTGTAATCCCAGCTACTGGGGAGACTGAGGCAGGAGAATCACTTGAACTTGTGAGGCAGAGGTTGCAGTGAGCCGAGACTGTGCTATTGCACTCTAGCCTGGGTGACAAGGGTGAGACCCTGTCTCAAAAAAAAAAAAAAAAAAAAAAGAGAGAGAAAATACAATCTAAGCACATCTGAATTGTTTTTGTTTTTTGAGACAGAGTTTTCCTCTTTTTGCCCAGGCTGGAGTGAAATGGTACAATCTTGGCTCCTTGCAACCTCTGCCTCCCAGATGGCCTCAGCCTCCCGAGTAGCTGGGATCATGGGTGTGCGTCACCATACCCAGATAATTTTGTATTTTTAGTAGAGAAGGGTTTCACCATGTTGGCCAGGCTGGTCTCGAACTCCTGACCTCAGGTGATCTGTCCGCCTCGGCATCCCAAAGTGCTGGGATTACAGGCGTGAGCCACCAGGCCTGGTATTTTTATTTTTTGAGACAGGGTCTGACTCTGTTGCCCAGACTGAAGTGCAGTGACGAGATCTCGGCTCATTTTAACCTCTGCCTCCCAGGCTCAAGCCGTTCTCCTGCCTCAGCCTCCCAAGTACCTAGGATTACAGGCACATGCTGCTACCACTGGCTAATTTTTGTGTTTTTAGTAGAGATGGGGTTTCTCCATGTTGGTCACGCTGGTCTTGAACTCCTGACCCCAGGTGATCACCCTGTCTCAGTCTTCCAAAGTGCACATCTGAAATTTTAAACTTCCTAGTTGGCACATTGGCAAACAATTTAAAAATGTGAAATTAATTTTAATGCTATACATTTAACCTAAAACATTTATCAATTCAATATATAATCCAAAAAATATATGAATTAGGTGGTTTTTATTATTTTCCTTGTACAGGAACCTTTGCAGTTGCTGTGTATTTTGCGCTCACCGTGCCATCTCAGTTTGGACCAGCCACGTTTTAGGAACTTTGTGGCCACGTGTGGCTGAGGGGCCTCCCTGTTGGCCATCACAGGTCTAGGCGTTTGCTACAATAAGGGAGCAGACGTCCGTGAGGGTTTGGCTGCCATGGTTTGGTTTGTAAGAGGAACAGAGATAAGGCAGGCAGGACCTTGTAAGCCTCGTAGAGACTTTCCCCTGAGAGCAAAGAGAAGCTCCGCTGGTGGGGATCAATGCAGAAGATTTTTTCTTTTTCTTTCTTTCTTTTTTTTTTTTTTTTTGAGGCGGAGTTTCACTCTTGTTGTCCAGGCTCGAGTGCAATGGCGCGATCTCGGCTCACTGCAACCTCCACCTCCTCCCGGGTTCAAGCGATTCTCCTGCTTCAGCCTCCCGAGTAGCTGGGATTACAGGCACATGCCACCACGCCTGGCTAATTTTTTTGTATTTTTAGTAGAGACAGGGTTTCTCCATGTTGGTCAGGCTGGTCTCTAACTCCTGACTTCAGGTGATCCACCCACCTAGGCCTCCCAAAGTGCTGGGGTTATAGGCGTGAGCCACCACGCCCGGCCAGAAGATTTGCACTAGAAAGTCTCACTCTGGCTGTGGTATGGGGATTTGAGAAGGAGCATGAAAGATGCTGCGGAAATCGCTTCGATGGCTTGGAGAGAGGGTGGTGGCTGGATTCCACTGAGTGTGGTGGAGGGGCAGAAAAATGTCCAGGCTTGAGGGCTCTTTAAGAAGTGAAACCAACGGACAAGGTGTGGTTGATGGCATACAGAGGACGGGATTCTGTGGAGCAGGAAGGGTCCGGGGTGTTTCAGACTGTGGCTGGAGCCTGTGGTTGTTGGGGGGACCATTTGTAAGGGGAGAAGGATCCTTTTTGTGGGGACCGGACTGTGGTGAGTGATATTTAGGATCTGTTGAGTCTGAGGTGCCTGTGTGACACGGGAATGGGTACTCCCAGTAATGGATCCATTTTTAGGTCCACAGACTAAGCCCTGGGAAGGGGGATGGACCAGGGCTGTTCATCTTCAGGGGAGGAAACTGGAGCTTATGAGTGTAGTGACCAAGCGGAGCATTTGATCCAGTTTGCCCAACGCTGTGTTTAAGTCTTCCCCACGGACTTTCTGGAAGAGTAACCGAGCAAGCTTCCCTAACCCTCACCCTCACCTAACCCTCAGAGTCACTCTTCCACGTGAGCCTATGAAACCGTAGAATGGACCCTTTTTGCTGAAAGGCAAGAGGGAGGGTTAGAGGCTGGGTTAAAATGCAGATTGCCAGGCTATACGCCCTCATTCACATTCATCATGTCTGGAGTGGAAGCTGGGGATCTGGGTAATGGACATGACCCCTGGGGGAGTCTCAGTGATTCTGGAAGGCTCTGCCTTGGGATATCTACGGATAAGTGAAAGAATTTGACAAAATACTGTTCTTATTCCAAAGCAATGTGTGAGCTGGATGTGTTGGCACACATCTATAATCCCATCATTTTGGGAGGCCAAGGTGGGAGGATGCTTGAGCCTAGGAGTTCAAGACCAGCCTGGGCAACATAGTGACACCCCATCCATATAAAAAATGTTCTAAATAGCTGGGTGTGGTGGTGTGTGCCTGTAGCCCTGCTACTAGGGAAGTTGAGGCAGGAAGATTGCCTGAGCCTGGGAGGTCAAGGCTGCTGTGAGCCGTGATTGTGCCACTGCACTCCAGCCTTGGTGACAGAGTGAGACCCTGTCTCAAAAACAGACAAAAACCCCAAAACAAAGACACTAAAGCAATGTGTCTAATTGTAGAAAATAATTTGCATAAAATACAGAAGAGGCCGAGCATGGTGGCTCATGCCTGTGATCCCAGCACTTTGGAGGCCGAGGCAGGTGAATCTCCTGAGGTCAGGAGTTTGAGACCAGCCTGGCCAATGCGGTGAAATCTCATGTCTACTAAAAATACAAAAAATTGGCGGGGCACAGTAACTCACACCTTTAATCCCAGCACTTTGGGAGGCTGAGATGGGCAGATCACCTGAGGTCGGCAGTTCGAGACCAGCCTGGCCAACGTGGTGAAACCCTGTCTCTCCTAAAAATACAAAAATTAGTTGTGTGTGGTGGTAGGCACCTGTAGTCCCAGCTACTTCGGAGGCTGAGGCAGGAGAATCACTTGAACCTGGGAGGTGAAGGTTGCAGTGAGCCGAGATTGCACCATTGTACTCCAGCCTAGACGCCAAGAGCAAAACTCTGTCTCAAAAAAAAAAAAAAAAAAAGAAAAAAATACAAAAAAATTAGCTGGGCATGATGGTGGGTGCCCGTAATGCCAGCTACTTGGGAGGCTGAGGCAGGAGAATTGCTCGAACCCAGGAGGCAGAGTTTGTAGTGAGCCAAGATCGGACCATCACACTCCAGCCTGGGCAACAGAGTGAGACTCCATCTCAAAGAAAAAAATAATAATAAAATAAAATAAAAGATGAGATTCTGAAATTAGTGGTGATGGTTACACAACATAGCAAGTATACTAAAATGGCTGAATTGTGTGCTAATTTAAAATGATGGATTTTATGTGAATTATATCACAAGAAAAAAATGCAGATGAGAGAAAAAAACTAAAATGACTTGTAATCTACCTACACTGAAAACTGATAGGACTCCCTGGAAGCCTGTCCTTCAGACAGCTTCCTACACGGGTGCAGAGATTTATTTTCATTATTCTATATACACTGGTTTATAACCTGGGTTTAAAAAATTATTTAATTTTATTTATTTATTTTTTTCAAGACGGAGTCTCACTCTGTTGCTCAGGCTGGAGTGCAGTGGTGCAATCTCAGCCCACTGCAACCTCTGCCTCCTGGGTTCAAGCGATTCTCATGTCTCAGCCTCCTGAGTAGCTGGGACAAGAAGTGTGCACTACCACGCCCAGCTAATTTTTATATTTTTAGTAGAGATGGGGTTTCATAAGTTGACCAGGCTGGTGTCTAACTCCTGGCCTCAGGGGCTCTGCCCACCTTGGCCTCCCAAAGTGCTGAGATTACAGGTATGAGTCATGTCACCTGAGCTGTTTTTTTTTTTAACATAGAACTCAACATCTCCCCTTGGGTGTTTCACAGACATCTCAGATCTATCTCTGAGATCATCACCCCCTCTTTGAACCTGGTCCTCCTCCGGTGACCCCATGTTGAGCAAGGCATCCGTCACTCAGGTGCTCCTGGACACCACCAGGGAGCCACCCTGACCCTCTCTCCGCCATGGGGCTGTTCTCCCCAACCTGGAGATCCATGGTCATGCCTTCCTCTCTTGTCCCTCCAACCCACATCTAATCAATGGCCACTCAATTTCCCAGGTCCTCAGTGGTGTCTCTGCCTTCAGCCTGCCTGCTCCAATCTGCACAGCAGCCAGAAGGATCCTTTAACCTGTGAATTGGCTGTGACACCCCAACTGGAAGACAGGCTGCACTAGTTTGTTTGGTTTTTTTTTTTTTTTTTTTTTGAGACAGAGTTTCGCTTTGTTGCCCAGGCTGGAGTGCAGTGCTGTGATCTCGGCTCACTGCAACCGCCACCTCCCAGGTGCAAGTGATTCTCCTACCTCAGCCTCCCAAGTAGCTGGGATTACATGTGTGCACCACCACGTCCAGCTAATTTTTGGATTTTTAGTAGAGACCATGTTGGCCAGGCTGGTCTCGAACTCCCGACCTCAGGTGATCTGCCTGCCTTGCCCTCCCAAAGTGCTGGGATTACAGGTGTGAGCCACTGAGCCTGGCCTGGGCTGCATGTTTTTTTTCACTTAAACATCAATGTCCTGTAGCAGAAAGACCTGGATTCTCTGCTCCTTGGATTGAGACCAGGGGATCAGGGAGCAGATCTGAGCCCTTCGTCCGGTGTCTCAGGCTCAAGCGTTTTCAGCTGATGTGAGCAGGGACCTTTTCAGCTGAAAACCAGGTTAGGAAAAGGGATGGCTGGTCCCAAGGCCCAGCACTTTCTCACATGCTGTCCCCACACCATGGGGGCCCAAAACACTCTGCCCACCCTTCCCCACTCAGCTCCCAGGCTTCTCCCTCCTTCGGAAAACACATTCTCCCTCTGGGACTACCTCCTGGGGGTCTTCCCACCTCACCGCCGGCACCTCTGCTGTCTCCCGGACCTGAACTTCTCGGCCAACACTCTCTCACTCAGTGACCTCCTGCTGTCTCGACTTTAAAGGCCATCTCTGCCAGGATGGCTCCCAGCGTATACCTGCAGCCTGGACCTGTCCCTGAACTCCCGACACCTGTGCCACCTGCCTCCTCCCGTCTCCACTTGGACGTCTAGTTAGCATTTCACACTTCACCTGTCTGCAGTAAGATTCCAGCTCTTCCTGCCTCCAAACCAATCCACTTCCCATCTTAGCAAATAGAAACCCCACTCTTCCATATGCCCCACTCAGAAACCCCGGCTTTGTCCTCGAGTCCCCCCTCTCTCTCACACCTTCCAACCCCCGTGTCACTTCTGCCTCTAAGCATACTCCACCCACTCCTGCCTTCCCCTGAAGCCCCTGCCCAGCCTGAGCGCCGGGCCCCAGGAAGTCTCCAGATGGGGATGGACTTGCTGGCCTGGAGGACCTCATTCTGCAGAGAAGGTGGGATGGCCCCAGCTGGAGGGATCTGGTGTAGACTTAGGAGCAGCATGTCCCAATCTTGAGGACCAACTCAGAGTGGACGGCAGTGAGGGGATCCTGCTCTCACTACCCTCAAAATGTCACTGAGTCTAGCCAGTTCCCTCCGTATCCTCCACAGCCACATTACACCTGGCCACCACCACCTCCTGGCTGATGATACAGTGACCTCCGATGGGTCCCCATTACTACCTGTCTGTGTCTGAAGTCAGTTCTCCCTGTAGCCGCCGCGGAGGGGGCCGGCTAAACACATCAGATCCCTTGAGTCAGGAGTCTGACCTCACCTCCCCACTCGGTGCCTTGCCCTCTAAAGCCTGCCTCACTGCACCCCTGCTAGGCCACACAGGAGGCTGCACACGGGCCAGCTGGGCTCCACCTGGGCTCTGCCACAGGGCCTGGCGATGCTTCCCCTTCGCTCTCAGTGAAGCTCCTTCTCCAACAAAAATCACACACCTCCTGCCCTTCGCATTTCCTCCCTGCCTGTGCGATGCATTCTCCACGAGGCGTGTTGATGGTTTCGACGCTGCGGCACTTTCCCGTGTTGGTCATTGTTTATGGTGCTCTCCCCTCACTAAAGTGTAAGGTTCATGATGGCAGGGATCTGGTCTATGTCCCTAGAGCCCTGCACATAGTAGGTGCTTAGTAAACATGCCTTGGAGGATGGGATGGATCTGAGAAGTCCCTGAGTTCCCCGGCAGGTGCTCCCATGTATGTTCTCCCACCCTCTCCATTCCTCGCGTGCTGTTTGCTGCCGATGTGATTTTGTGCTTGCTGTGCAGCAATCGCGTCAGATCCATGAGCTCCCATGTCGGTCTCGGTGCCCGGCACGGCGCCTGGCACAGGAGCAGTGAGAAAGAAATACTGGCAGGATAAGCACCTGAGTTTCTTTTGTGTGTGTGTGTGTGAGAGTGTGTATGTGTGTGGGTGTGTGTGTGTATGTTGAGACAGGGTCTCATCACCCAGGCTGGAGTACAGTGGTGCAAACAGGGCTGACTTTGGCCTCCACTTCCTGGGCTCAAGTAATCCTCCTGTCTCAAGTAGCTGAGAGGCTCTCGAGTAGCTGAGACTACAGGCATGTGCCACCATGCCTGGCCCTTCCTTCCTTCCTTCCTTCCTCTTTCTCTCTTCTCTTTTTTCTCTTCTCTCTCTCTCTCTCTCTCTCTCTGTGTGTGTGTGTGTGTGTGTGTGTGTGTGAGAGAGAGAGAGAGAGAGAGAGAGAGAGAGTCAGGGTCTCTTTCTGTCACCCAGGCTGGAATGCAGTGGCACAATGACAGCTCAGTGCAGCCTCGACCTGCTGGGTTCAAGTGATCTGCCCACCTCAGCCACCTGAGTAGCTGGGGCTTAGGCATGTGTCACCAAGCCCAGCTAACTTTTAACATTTTTTTTTGTAGAGATGAGGTCTCCCTGTGTTGTCCAGGTTAGTCTTGAACTCCGAGCTCAAGTAATCCTGCCTCAGCCTCTCCCAGTGCTGGGATTACAGGCATGAGCCACTGCACCCGGCCTGAGCACCTGGGTTTCTATAGGGCTTCACTACCACCGTCATCCCACCAGGCCCTGGTCCCCATGCGGGCTCCACCTCCTCCCAGGCAGGATGCTCAGCATAGTCTGGTCAACGCTGAACCCCGTACTGTGGGCCCCTCACTGCCGTACAATCTGAGCTGGTCCTCAAAGTTGGGATGTTCTGCTCTCAAGTCTACACCAGATCCCTCCAACTGTGCCCACCTCCTCTGCAGAGTCAGCTTCCCAAGCCAGCAAGTCCATCCGCATCTGAAGACTTCCTGAGGCCCTGGGGCTCAGCCTAGACAGGGGCTTCAGGGGAAAGCAAGAGTGGATGGAGAATGCTTAGGGGCAGGAGAGAGATTGGGAGCTGGCGGGCACTCGGCCTGCCTCAGGCTTCCTCTGAGCTTTCTAGACCCTCCGAGGTAGAACACTGTGGGAGGAAAAGAGGCCTGGCTCCTGCCTTGTCCCTGCTGCCCCTGCCGAGGGCTGCCTCATCCTCCCTGCTCGCTCCCCCACCCCAGGGCTCCAGCACGGGGTGTCCCTCCCTCCTCAGTCCTTCACTCATTCACAGAGATTTGCTGGGTAATTAGGACACCTCGGGGGCCTTCTAGGTGCTGGAGATGCCTCTGCCCTCTGGGAGGGTGTTCTCCCAAGGAAGAGACGAACAGGACAGGACGCAGAAAACAGGTGACGTTTGTGGAGGATGCAAAGGAGAGAAACTAAAGCTGGAAAGGAGGATGGGAGGGGTCTGAAGATGTGCTGGCATTCTGGATGAGGTGGCCCGGGAAGGCCGAACTGGACTTACCCCCTGGACCCATCCCCCACCCCAATCCACGGGCCTCTGTCCATCCAAGTGGATGGAGCCTGTCACCCCAGCCTCAGCTCAGAGAAACAGCTCTGAACAGCTCTGACCTATCATTCCCTGCTGAAGTCCCTTTAGGCACCCTGGTGGGCAGGGGCCCAGCTCGTTGGCGAGGGGCCTCTCCAGGCCCTGCCCCGTGAGCCCTGCCCTTCTCCCAGGTCCTCTGCGCCTGCAGCCGTGGGCAAGCTGGAGAGCTCTCCCTCGGGCGTGCAGGCCTCCCCGCCTCTCCAGCTTGCCGAGGCCAGAACTTCTCCATCCACCCCTGCTTCCTGACCCTGGGCTTGGAGGTCACCTTCCCCCAGACCGAGAGTAGGGCTTGGAGGTCACCTTCCCCCAGACCGAGAGTCCCCACCGCAATCTGCGGCACCCCGCACAGCCCTGCCCGCCCTGCAAGGGCCGGGGCGCTCTTGTCCCGTAGGCCGCCTTGTCCCCGGCCCCCCACGAAGCCGTGTCGAATGAATGAACGCCTCATCGCGTCCGATCTTCCGGGCCCTCCCCGCCGCGGCGGGGGCCGGAGCGCCCGGGCTGGATTCGGGGAGGGGGTAGCGAGGTTGGCAGCCCCCCAACACCAGGGCCGTGATGAGCCGAGGGGACGCCTCTTTGGCGGGCTGGGGGGGCTGGGGTCCCGCGGGCGGAGGCCGCGGCCGAGCGGGTGCGGGGCGGGAGGTGGCGCCGGGCGCTGAGTGGCGGCTCCGGGTCCACCCCTGGCGCGCGGGTGCGGGCGGGAGGCGGGAGGCGGGGAGCGCAGGGGCGGCGGCGGCGGGCGGGAGGCAGTAGCGAGCATGTGCCGCGGAGCCCAGTAACCAGGGACGACCGCGGCCACACCGCGCCGGCGCCGGCGCCCAGCCCAGGCAGCCCCGCGCCGCGGCGCCCGGACCGCCCGGGCCTGCCCAGCGGCCGCCCCACGCCCCGGGCGCCCCGGCGCCGACAGCCGCGCAGCGCAGCGCGGGCGCCGCAGACAAAGGCGCGGCCCCAGCCCGGCCCGCCCGGCCCAGCAGCTCCCGCTGGGAGCCCCGACCGGGTCCGGCCCGGGGGGCGGGGGCCGCGGCCGCCGAGGATGGGGAAATCCAACAGCAAGTTGAAGCCCGAAGTTGTGGAGGAGCTGACCAGGAAGACCTACTGTGAGTGCGCCCGGCCCCCGCCCGCGCCCCCCGGTCGCCCCCACCTCCGCCGCCCCCGCCCCGGGACCCGCGCGCTACCAGCTCCGCGCCGCCGCCTCCGCTCCGTCCTCCCCGCCCGGCCTCCGCCGCGGACCCCTCGGAGGCTCCCCGGCCGCGCCCCTGCCCCCAGCCCGGCCCCATTGTTCTGGCACCCCCAGGCCGGGAGTGAGTGCGCGCCGGTCGGCGTTCGCGGCGCCACCCCTAGGTACGGAGGGGCAGCCCCAGCCCCCCTGCAGCCCCCTCTCCGCTCAGCTGTCCCGACGGGCGGGGGGCGTGCGAGGGCGGGGCGGTGGTCCCGGGAGGGGTGCCGGGCTGCGCAGAGCCGACTGGCAGGCGCGCGCAGGGCTGGTGATTCATGCATCACGATGCCGCCGCCGCCGCCGCTGCGAGATTGGCCTGTCGCCCCCTCCCTCGCCCGATCGTGTGTGGAGGGGTGGGTGGCGAGACTTGGCACAGAGCTCGTCGCGCAGTGACGGCGGCGAAGGGTCCCCGGCACCTCTGGGTTGCAGCACTTACAGGCTGGGTTCTCGCCTGGCTGCATCTCTGTCTGCCAGACCGGGAAATGGGTTTATACAGCCCGGGCTATGTGGGTGGGCTGCGTGTGATCATTAGCTGTCCCGGGCAGCCCTGAGGAGGTGGGCCTGTCCTTTTTGGACGTCTCCAGATCAGTCTCAGTGTGTCTCCTTCCACTTGCTCAACTTCACAACTCTGCAGTCCCCTTGCAGCCCCAATTTCTCCATACCAGGGTTTCCCCTTCCCCGCAGCCTCTCCGGAGGTGCGCCAGCATGCTAGGACTTAATGGCACTGGGTCCGGACCACCCTGTCTTTCTTTGGGGATGGCGAGAGGGAAGGCATCGGGGTCCAGAAGGACCTCCGTCAAGGTTTTTGACTCGGAAGTGGACAGTGGCTCTGGGCTTGGGTTGGAATTCAAAACCCATCCCCGGGCAGCTGCGTGGGCCCAGGCCCTCTGCACCACCCCTGGAGGCAGCAGCTTGACTGTCAGCCCCTTGTGTTGATGGAGGCTGGGGAGGCAGCTCCTGGTGGTGCATTGCACAACCTCTGCTCCCCGCTTTCCCCCACTCCATCGGTCTTCTGGGCACGTTTGCAGCTCTGTCCAAGCCCACGCTTCAGCTCCATGCCCCTCACCCAACGTGACGGGAACAAAGGGGGCTTTCCTGAGCGGGTGCCAGTCGGCTGCGAGGTGCCAGCCCTTCTGCGGAATCCTGCAGCACGCAGCTCACATCCCAGGAGATGCTCCTGGAAGGGGTGAAGCCCCCCGGCCCAGGGGCTGCACTCACCCTCTCTCCAAGGTGGGTGGGTGGGTGGCCCATTCCAGTCTGGCTGCTGTTTTTGTGAGATTCGCTGGGTCCTCCTTCAAGCTAAGTCCAGATGAGGCCCACAGCTGCCAGCAGGGGGGACTTCCTGGGTCCCTGTGCCGGGGTAGGCTGAGGACTCAGTGGGCTTCATCGGGAGTGGTGGGCATGGGCTGCCCGGGATGCCTCCATCATGCTGGGGCAGGGGAGTGAAGCTAGGTTTCCTGCTCATTGAGCATGTCACGTGCCAAGCTCTTGGCATCGTTAGCACCTCGACTCTACCACAACAGCTCTACCAGGCTGCATGCTGCTACAATCTCCATTTACAGATGGGGAAGCTAAGGCTCAAAGGGACAAAGTGGCATGCCTGTGATCCAATAGCTAGTGACTAGGCAGTGTCAGGACTCAAATTCTGGTCTGTCCTGCTTCCAGGCTAGTGAGAGACCTCAGAGCTCATGCCAAGAGCTCTTCAGGGCCAGGAGCGGTGGCTCATGCCTGTAATCCCAGCACTTTGGGAGGCCAAGGCAGGAGGATCACCTGAGGTCGGGAGTTCGAGACCAGCCTGACCAACAGGGAGAAACCCCCGTCTCTACTAAAAATACAAAATTGGTCAGGCATGATGGCAGGTGCCTGCAATCCCAGCTACTTGGGAGGCTGAGGCAGGAGAATCGATTGAACCTGGAGGTGGAGGTTGCAGTGAGCTGAGATTGTGCCATTGCTCTCCAGCCTGGGCCACATGAGCAAAACTGTCTAAAAAAAAAAAAAAAAAGCTCTTTTGCGTGTCTGTTTCTGACTAGAAACCCAGGATGGTGGATTCTAAATGAGAAGAGCCTGGGGTGATCGTCCTGTCTGGCCCCCTCTTCCAGGCAGACCTGTCAACTTTGAGAGAAGTTGAGTCAACAAAGCTTTGTGAGGAGCTGGCCCTTGTGGTGCTGGGCTGGGCTATTTTTAAAGGCCTTTGGAGACGTGGAACAGTTTTGGGCAGGGAGAGAGTTGGCCTGGGTACTTTTCCTCTGTAGAAGGCCTTATTAGGGGTGGGCCGCCGGAGGTGGCGGTGGGTTCATTGACCTCCTGTCTGCCTCCCACACTGACGTCAGCTCCTTCAATGCAGGCCCTTGTGTGTGGCACTCACAGCTGTGTTCCCCCCATGTGTTGGCCTTTGGTAGGTCCACAGAATGAAAAGTTTCCCAACAGGACAAGCAGAGAAAGCCCCCAGCTTGTTCTCCAGTCCCCAGATGGGCTTCCTTCTGATGGGCAGTAGAGCCATCTGCTCTTTGTTCTGGGGGATTCTGTGTATGGGGTCAAGAGGAGCTCGCCGGGAAGGACTCTCAAATGTCAGAATCTCCTGGTTGATTAACACACACAAAGGTGCCTGGGCTGCCCGCCCAGATTTCCGATTCCTGGGCTGGGACCCAGGAATTTGCATCCTTGACACGTGTTCGTGGTACAGATTGTGGTCCTGGGGAACCCGGATTGAAGACCACAGATCTGGTGTATGCTGGGGGTCCTAGCCTACAGCTGGCCACAGTGCCCTGGAGGCCCACAGGGGAGCCACGGGTCCACGTCACTGCACTGGGCAGTGTCCTTGGTGGGTGACTCTGGCTCTGTCTGTGGTAGTCTGTGTGTGTGCAGAAGAAGGAATGTTCTAAAGGCTCCAGGAGTGTGGTCCTCACTGGACACGCCGGGATTCTGCCTGGCTCCAGCCCTAACCCGATCCTCAGCCTTCCACCAGCAACAGACTAGGGAGAGGTGGATGGGGTCGCCCTGCAGCGAAGACTTAGACGGTGGCGGTCAGCGTTGCAGGCGGCCCAGTTTCTTTGAGGTCTGGCCCACACTTTTCCAACCTGCTGGTGAGGCTGCTGGCATCCTTGTGTGCCTGGCTGTGGGACGGGCCAGTCCCCTCACCTACCTGAGCCTCTGTTTCCTCATCTGCAAAATAGGTGTGCTCATGGTACCTGACCAAGGGGACGTGAGGAGTCAGCGGGTAACTCACGTGCAGCATGGGGCCTGCTGTGCGGCGTGGGATATGTGGTCAGTAAATGCCACAGATTGTTAGTAATGTTTATTTGTTCTTTATTTTTGGACACAGGGACTGGCCCTGCCACCCAGGCTGGAGTGCAGTGGCGCAACCATGGCTCACTTAAACCTTGACCTCTTGGGCTTAAGCGATCCTCCTGCCCCAGCCTCCCTAGTAGCTGGGATCATGGGTGTGCAATGCCACACCTGGCTAATTAAACTTTTTTTTTTTTTTTTTGTAGAGTTGGGGTCTTGTCCTGTTGCCTAGGCTGGTCTCAAACTCTTGGCTCAAGCAATCCTCCCGCCTTGGCCTCCTAAAGTTCTGGGATCACAGGCCTGAGCCCCGTGTGCAGCCTTAATACAGTTTTGACCATACAATACAGCTTCATCTCGAACTGGGCTTTTCTGTGTTTTGTGGGCGAATTTCTTCTCTCCATAGAGGAATCTTCCTATGACCCCGGTCTCTGTGCCTGGCACACGGAAGAGGACCTCTGTGACAGCTGTGCCCGAATCCCAGCAGGGGCTGCTCTGATGTGCGGCGGCCTCCCCAGCCCCACTGGTGAATCGTGAAGCCGCCCTGGCCTGTTCCTCAAGTGCTCACTGTGCCAGGCACAGAGACGGAGGAGTGACCGAGAGAGACGGAATTCCTGCCCTCAGGAGGAAACCAGTCAGGGTGCCTGAACACTCGAGCATGGGGTGCAAGCCACTTGTGGTGGTCTGAGCTGCATCCACGTAAAGGCTTCTGAGGCCACGGCAGGCCCAAGCCAGCCAGGCCCCAGAGGCAGAACCCCTACCCTCCTTCCTGCTCCTTCTCCTTCTCCTCTGGATGTTTGCAGGCACTTCCTGGGACCCTCGGTCCAGGACTCAGGGGTGGCCATTTCCTCCTTGTCGCTCTTGCTCAGCCCAGGCTCTGCCTTGACCTTGGCTGCCAACCTTGACTCTCTTCTGCCTTTTCCCTGATGCCCAGAATGGTGCCTGGTACGCAGGAGCTTGTGGAGGGCAGGAGCCCGCGGCTGACGCCTCTGTGACCCAGAGCAGAGGATGGTTCCCGGGCTCCAGGTTGGGATCAGCAGTTGGGCTCTTGGGTCTCTCTGGTCGTGGACTATTCTGGGGCCCATGAGGGTCCCTTCCTCTAGGGCAAGGAATATGCTCTGATCATCACTCCCCACCCGACTCTGCTCAACCAGGCGGGGCAAGCCGCTGCCTTTGGGAGGCAGTCACTGGAGCCCATCTTGGTGGGACAAATATGGGGGTTGCGTGATGGCTGCATGGTGACACGGGGGCCCCAGAGCCAGGCACAGGGTGAGCCTCAAGGAGAGGAAAGGACCTATGCAAGGGAGCAGCTCCTGCAGTCCCCATGCGTCCCGTGTGCGTGGGAGTGAACCCAGTAGGTCTTTGCTTTCTCTGAGAGTCGAGCCGAGCAGCAGCGGGAGGGACTGAGGCGGACTCTCAGCATCAGGGTGGGCATCTGGTCAGGAGACATCACCTGCATTATTAGGAGGGGCCTCGATCCCCTGGGGTGTGGGGCTGGGTCCTCGCTCGGGCTTGGGGACCTTGGGCAAGTCCCTCGGCGTCTCTGAGCACCAGTTTGCTCATCCATCAGACATGCCGCCTCCAGGGATCTAAACAGGAGAAGCTTTGCAGTCCGGGGAGCAGGCCAGAAAGGGAAAGGGGCTGTTTGGCAGCAGAGTCCTGTGGGGGAAGGAGGGCTCAGGGGCCAGTTCTGCAGTTCTGGCCTCTTCCTTGGGCAAGCGCCGTCTCACGGGCTTCACTTCCCTCCTCTGGAAAATGCGTGCTTATGGAAGGCCTCAGCGCTGGGCAGGATTCTGGGAATAGGAAGGGTTTAGCCTGATACCTGGTTCTGTGGGGAACCTTTATTTATATTTAATTAATTAATTTTTTTTTGAGGCGGAGTCTCACCCAGACTGGAGTGCAATGGCACGCTCTCTGCTCACCGTAACCTCCGCCTCCCAGGTTCAAGCGACTCTCCTGCCTCAGCCTCCCAAGTGGCTGGGATTACAGGTGTGTACCACCACACCCGGCTAATTTTTATATTTTTAGTAGAGAGGGTTTCACCGTGTTGGTCAGGCTGGTCTCGAACCCCTGACCTCATGATCCTCCTGCCTCAGCTTCCCAAAGTGCTGGGATTACAGGCGTCAGCCACCACCTGCACTGTGCCCAGCTTATATTTTTATTTTTATAGATATGGGGTCTCGTTATGTTGGCAGGGCTAGTCTTGAACTTCTGGCCTCAAGCGATCTCCTCCCATCTTGGTCCCCCAAAGTGTTGTATTACAGGCATAAGCCACTGCGCCTGGCTATGAGGGGAACCTTTCAAAGCTCTCCTGGCAGCAGCTGGTCCTAGAGGTGCAAGTCTTCCGTGTCCAGGGCAGGAGGGCCAAGGGGGCCTGGGGCTGCCCCCTTCTGCAGAGAGGGAACGGGTGGCTGGTGAATGGCAGGGACTCACCTGGGCCCTAGAGTGCAGCCACCTCCTCACAACCTCTTCCTGCCCTTTCTGCCTCCTCGGGCTCCAGGTTAAATGGGACCCAGCTTCTCCTGTCCCTTCGCCATCCCACAGGGTTTTCCCATCTCCGTGTGTCAGGGGAAAGCCCTTTCCGAACCTGACAGAGGCCTTGGGATCAGACCTAGCTCCCCCTGCTCCCAAGGACTGTCTTAAGCCCCTTTGGGGCAAGGCGTGGGTAGTGGGGCGGGGGTGTCCTGTCGAGTGGGCCGGGTCTGTGTCACCTGCTGGGAGGTCACAGGAAGGAATTTGGACATTGTCTGGGCTGCATAGGGAGCCGTGAAAGGGAGGTGTGGAGACACTAGATTTGGGTTTAGAAAGATTGCTGTTGGCTGTGGGCCACAGAATGGACTGGGGGGAAGAGGGGGGGTAATGGGGACTGGAGATGATCATGGAGATGAACTGGGGTATTGGTGGGGATGACATGAAAGACAGATTCCAGATATATTTAGGAGGAAGACTCAGTAGGGCTTCATACGTAATTTTCTTTTCTTTCTTTTTTTTTGAGACAGAGTCTCACTCTGTCGCCAAGGCTGGAGTATAGAGGTGAGATCTCGGCTCACCGCAACCTCCACCTCCCAGGTTCAAGCAATTCTCCTGCCTCAGCCTATCAAATAGTTGGGATTAGAGGCGCTTGCCACCACACCTGGCTATTTTTGTATTTTTAGTAGAGATGAGGTTTCACCATATTGGTCAGGCTGGTCCCGAACTCCTGACCTCAGGTGATCTACCCGCCTTGGCCACTCAAAGTGCTGGGATTACACGTATGAGCCACCGCGCCCAGCCTCATAGTTTTTATTACTGTGTAAATTGGGGATTATCTACTTTTTATTTTCTAACTTAAAAAAACCTGACAGTTCTGAGTGTTTGCCTGTGTCATAAACTACGCTTTTAAAGCATGATTTTTTTTCATGGTGCATCGTCCGAACAGAACATATTTAATCCTGTCATTGGACAGTTAGGCGCTTCCTCCCATGTTAAAAATGCCGTGATGAGCATCTTCAGTAAATCGTTGCACGAATGTCGCTGTACTAAATCTCTGCACTTATCTTTTCTTGAAGATAAATAGCCCAACATGGGGTTATGGAGTTAAAAGGCTGGGGACGTTTTGAAAGGCTTTTGATTAAAAATTGTTGAATTGCTCTCCGGAAAGGATGCTCCAATTTACATTTTCAGCCAAAGTGAATGAGAGAGTGCCTGTTTCTCTGCATTCTTGCCAGCACTGGGTATTACTGTTTTTCCTCATTCTTGCCAATTTTATGGGGAGGAAAAGAGGTGGCTCACTGTCTTAATGTTTATTTCTTTGATTACTGTGAAACAGAATCCTAGAATCTTTCAGCTGGAGGATACTCTTGGGGCCAAGTAGTTCAATGCCCTCATTTTACAAGTAGGCAAATTAAGTGCCAGAAAGGTGAAGGGTTTTCCTCAAGGTCACACAGCAAATTCGTGGCAAGAACCGATTCCTTCCTGTCAGGGCAGCACCCACTGTGCCGAGGTGGGTTGTCTGCTGGGATTCAGATAGGGATGTCTTGCTTTCTGTCTGTCTGTCTGTCTGTCTATCTATCTATCTATCATCTATCGATCGATTGATCGAGATGGCAGCTCACTGCGTCACCCAGGCTAGAATGCAGTGGTGGGATCTCAGCTCACTGCAACTTCCACCTCCCAGGTTCAAGCTGCTCTTCTGCCTCAGCCTCCCAGGTAGCTGGGATTACAAGTGTGCAGCACCACACCTGGCTAATTTTTTTTTTTTTTTGAGACCAAGTCTTGCTCTGTCGCCTAGGCTGGAGTGCAGTGGCATAATCTCGGCTCACTACAACCTCCGCCTCCCAGGTTCAAGCAGTTCTCCTGCCTCAGCCTCCCGAGTAGCTAGGACTATAGGCATGCACCACCACACTCAGGTGATTTTTGTATTTTTTAGTAGAAGCAGGGTTTCACCATATTGGTCAGGCTGGTCTTGAACTCCTGACCTTGTGATCTGCCCACCTTGGCCTCCCAAAGTGCTGGGATTAGAGGTGTGAGCCACCGTACCTTGCCTAATTTTTGTATTTTCAGTAGAGATGAGGTTTCGCCAGGTTGGCCTGGTTGGTCTCAAACGCCTGACCTCAAGTGATCCGCCCACCTTGGCCTTCCAAAGTGTTGGGATTACAGACGTGAGCCCCCGCTCCCGGGGTTCTTCTGCTGGGGTTCATCTTGCCCCAAATATCTCTAGCACCCTGGTAAGGAAAAAGCCGATGTAAGTTAAAAAGCACATCATCATTACGGTCGTAACAAGATGAATCAGTTTTCATATTCTGTGTGTGAACTATTTACCAGGGCAGGGAGCGTCACGGCTTACTTTGCAGCATTTCCAGGTAACTTGAGATTGGGGCCATAGTTTGACCGAGGGCAGGACAGCAGGTGCTGAGGCCTTGAAGTTCAGTTCTGCTGTTTTCTGGCTGGGCGATCCTGGCCAGCTCCTTACGTCTCTGAGCTCCCAGGTCCCTTGTGCATGAGACAGGGATGGACGCACAGGGATCTGCACATAGTAGGTGCTCAGTAAATGCTCTCCCAGGAAGGAGGCGGCTGGACCGGCCGTGTCAGGGATAGCTGTTCTTGGCCACTCCCTGGGCAGTCACAGAGTGAGGTGTCACAGGCTCTCGGCTGAATTGGGAGTGAGTGGCAAATGTGGAGAGCCTCTGTGGTGGCCTGGCTGGGTTGGTGGCCGGATTGTTCTGTATCCAGCTCCTGGCTTGGTGTGTTGGAGAGGGAGAGGTGGCTGTGGCAGGCGGGTTTTAGGCTCGGGCTGCCCAGGGGCTCAGGGCAGACAGCAGCCTCCCTGGACTTCAGTCCCAGAACCATCATGGCCTGGACAGTGGCTTTGGAGTCACTAGTTCCCTCTGGGACTCAGTTTCCCTTTCTGTGCAATGTTCAAATTGCCAGACAGTGAGACTGGGTGGGAAGGTATGCCAGGGCCCCAGGGACGGAGCGTGCTTGGGCTCTGGTGTTCACGACCCGGGCCCTTGGATCTTCTCAGCCTCAGGCGTGGTTTGTAGCCTCTTGACGCCTCAGTTTTTGTATCTGTGAGTTGGGGATAAGGGACTTCTACAATGCAGAGCTGTGTGTGGGGTTTGGAGTAACAGACGCTGAACTTGGTGCCTCATGTCGGTACTCCCTCTGCTCACCAGTGGTGGTGGAGGATCTGCCGGCCACAGTGCGGGACGGTCAGGGGCTGTCGCTGTGGTGAGAGTCTGGTATTAGGCACGTTCCGTGTAGCCCAGGCCTGTCCGTGGTGTTCACGTGTGTTCGTCACCAACTCCACCCAGGAGCCCTGCGGGGTCCCTGTTTTACAGATGAGGAAATGGAGGCTCAGAGTGGACAAGAGCTGGCTGATGGTCCCACGGCTGGCGAGTGGTGCCGCTGGGGTCTGACCCCTGTCCCCTCTCAGCCTGGAGCCCATACACTGAACTGCTGGGACACGGTGAGGGGCCCTTGTTAGTGGAGGTGCCAGGGAGCTGCCACGGCGGTGTGCAGGTGAGCGTGAGCAGGCCTGGGTGCCTGGCGTGGGTGTTGCAGGCAGGGTGGGTGCTTCAGGGCACGTGGGCAAGTCCCGATTCACATGGGCACGCTCCGAGCGTGAGTGACGGGGTCACGGCGTGTGTCAGGAGTGGGTGAGCCGGCACGCCTGTGCGCACGCGTGTGGCGGTGGGTGAGGGCAGTGCTGTGCAGGTTGTAAATGTCGGTGTGCCTGGGGGTGGGGGATGCTGGGGAGAGAGGCACAGACAGGCTGGGAACCGCGCCAAAGGCTGGGAGCTCAGCTGCCACTCTGGGACTGGGTGACAAACTGCCACTCCCCGAGACAGTGGGGGAGTATCATGGTCTCGGGGAGGTGACAGCAATGATGACCACTGTTACCCAGTGGACACTCAGGGCCAGGAATGCTGAGTGCTGCCCTCTCCCCAAAGCCCTGGGAGTAGGGACTCTCATACCCATTTTACAGATGAAGAAAGGGAGGCCCAGGCAAGTTGAGCAGCTCAGGCTCAGCTCTTTGTGTTGCTAGAGCCACGCCCTTCCCACTAGGCACCCGCCTCCCACCATCTCTGTGAGCCTCAAAACCTTAGAGCTGCCTGCCAAGGGTAGGGAGCTCCCCATCCCAGGGAGCATCCAAGCCACTGCTGGAGCCTCAGACACTGGCCAGGTGTCCCGGATTCCTGCGCTGGGTGTGAGGTTGGTGGTGGGTAGGATCCTTCTTGCTGGTTCCAGAGGCTCTGCCTTCTGCTGGGGATATGGGGCAGCCTCCGCCAGGAAGGAGGCAGAGCTGAGGCCTCGTGGAAAGGCAGCAGGAGGAGGAGCGCTGATGAGAGTGTGGGCCGCAGCTGTGCCCTGGCCTCAGCGGCATCTTCAGCCTCCACCCATCCTAGTGGAGGCTTAGGCGCTGGGCTGATCTCAATGGTGATCCTCCCGCCCTGGGAACTCAGGAGCAATGTATCCCATCTTTTTTTTTTTTTGAGTCAGATCTGGCTCTGTCTCCAGGCTGAAGTGCAGTGGCGCTGTTTCGGCTCACTGTAACCTCTGCCTTCCGGGTTCACACGATTCTCCTGCCTCAGCCTCCCAAGTAGCTGAGACTACAGGTGCATGCCACCACCGCACCCAGCTAAATTTTGTATTTTAGTAGAGACAGGGTTTCACCATGTTGGCGAGGATGGTCTCGAACTCCTGACCTCGTGATCCACCCACCTTGGCTTCCCAAAGTGCTGGGATTACAGGCATGAGAGACCGTGCCTGGCACAGTGTACCCCATTTTATGTGCTGTACCACCCCTTCTCCTGGGAAGCCCTGTCCTGGACAAAGTGGTGAGAACTGAGTGCCCCTGGCCATCCTGCCCTGCCCTGTGCCTGGCTCAGCCTGGGTGCCTTCAGAGGTATCTGTCTGATGGAGAAAGAGACCAAGTCTTCATAGGTGCAGTGTGGGCTTGGGGGCATGGTAGCCGAGGGGACCCCCGTGACTTTAAGCACAAGATGTGGGGCCACATCTTGTGGTCTTTGGTGTCTGTGGGGTGCGTGGCCCGGGGCATCTTTGCCCCTGCAAAAGGCTGGAATCCTTCTGAAGAGTTCTTCCATGCAGTGCTGTGGTCTGCTCTCCCTGGTGACCAGGACAGGACCTGCCAGTGCTCCTGACCTGCAATCTTTCGGGGAAGGGGGACAGCCAGGGAGTTCAGAGTTGGGTCCTGGCTCCAGCCTGGCCTGCTATGGCCTCTGGCTGCCGCTCTTAGGGCTGCTGTCTCCCCATCCATTCCACTCTTTATGAGATGTGGTGTCACCATTTCTCAGCTCCGTGTGCCCTGACCGTGCAGTGGGTGGAGGTGCTCCTTGCCCAGGAGGAGGTGCAGGGTAGCTGCACTTCTGAGCCACCGAGGGGGGCCCAGGAAGCTGGTGAGGCATCCAGGCCACGGTGCTCTGAATCCCCTGGCAGGGGAGCAGGGGGAGGGCGGGAGGAATGTGGCTTTGAGGAATGTTTAACCCAAGGCAGAAATAGCACTCTGCCTTTTTATTTCAGGCTCGAGTTTTCAGCAGGGAAGTGGGTTCAGTGTGCTTTCCTCTCCCCAGCTGTGGGGCCACAGGCACCCTGGCTCCCCCACAGCCCTGGCCTTTGGGGATGGAAAATGGCCTTTCTTTCTTTTGCCCCCCATTCCCTCCCTCCCTCCCTTCCTCTCTTCCTTCTTTCCTTTCTTTCTTTCTTCTGCTATGGGGAACAGAAAAAGCCGTGGACTTGGAACTAAACAGAGCTGCGTTAATCCTCGGATCTCCACTTCTAGCCCTGTGACCACTTCCTTCCCTGGATCTGTGCAGAATTGGGAAAGGGATGCTGGGCTGAGATGGCTTTCCTGGTGGCCTGGTGTCTGGGGCTCCTCTCAGGACCTGCAGACCTGGATTCAAATCCCAGCTTCTCTACTCGTTAGCTCTGGGACCTTGGCCTGGCCTTTCCCAGCGAGCTCTCAGATTCCATCTGTGAAATGGGCAGATGCCTCTCAGGACTGTGAGTGGGATTCATGGGAAAACATTGGTGATGGGGCCTGGCACGGCGCATCCCAGGCTTTTTATTCCTCCGCTGCGTCCTGGTCCCGGCGTCTTCACCTGCGAAACAGGAAGACAATGCCTCTTGTAGGCGTTTTGCCAGGTTGGATGAGGGAGCTATGCAGGGTGCTGGGGCGGCCCAGAGGCACCTCTTCATCAGACCCAGCCCTCTGCCTCCTCCCACTGGCCACGGGTGGGACCCATCTTCATCCACGCTTGCACCAGAGCCCAACGGCTACTTCCAGGGGAGGTGTCTCTGGGGTTGGCCTCCTCCTCAGTCCTGGTGGTGACGACATGCTTCCCTGCCCCCTGCTTCAGCTGGGAGCCATGAGGACTGACTGCATCTCATTGCGAGGCTCCCAGAACAGAACAGAGCCTGCGCGTATTGTTGGAATGAATGAGAAAACAAGTACATAAATGAGCAAGCCAATGAATGAACGAAGTTCCTTCTTATCCATCTTGGGCTTTGCTTTCTGTTTCTGTCCAGCCCCCTCCTACCTCCTGGGCTGGGGGAGGGGGGTTTCCTCCGTGGCGAGGGGATCCTGAGAGGTGGGGATGTAGGGAGGCTGGGCCCCAGCTGGCCAGACCTCGTGAGGACCCCAGACCCCTCTCACCTTCTGGGGCTGGGGAGCTGAGGATGGGTCCAAGCCACCAGCCAGCAAGCCCCTCCTCCCGGCCCTGCTCCTGCCTCTTTGTAGGAACCAAAAGATTCCTGTTCAAAGGCAGGAGCTGGGGCTATTTTTGGCACTGTGGGGGAAACAGCCAATGCTTTCCTTCTGTTCAAAAATATATGGTGTGTGTGCTGGGCAGAGGAGGAGCTTGGGCATTCAAAGCCTGTGCTGGCCGGGTTCCTGCTCCTTGGCCCGTGGCCCCTCCGCCCCCTGCGTGCCCAGCAGCCCACTCGGCCTTGCCGGGCCATTAGTGTCTTCAGGCTTCCTGTGATGCGGCCCTTGCTGCGCCCGAGCGGAACATGATGTCAATTAAAATGAAGAGCAGCTGTCAAAATGATTCCCCAACTCAGGCTCCGAGGGGTTGGGGATGGCCTTGAGAGGGATCTAGGTGCCTCTCAGGGAAGGAGGCCCAGCCAGCAGGGAGCAGAGGGGAGGCCCTGGGACCTGTGGGGGTGTGTGTCTGGCCAAAGGGGTTCCTGGGCCACCTTGCCAGCCCTGACTCCTTGATTCAGACTGTTTATGGAACAATTGCCCTGTGCCAGGCCCTTCGGATGCTGGGGACACAGGGCAGGCTGGCTGGCTGGATTTCTGGCCCTGCTGGTATTCACAGTTTGGCGGGGAGGCAGATGTCGGGCCAGGATAAGCGTCAAGACAGGGCTTTGCACAATGCACTGGGAATCTCCCTGGTCTGGGGTGCATCTGGGAGGGCTTCCTGGAAGAGGTAATATTGCAGTTGAGACCCGGGGCTGGGGTTACCAGATGTACTAAAAAATGATTTGCTGTTTATCTGATATTTGAACTTAACAGGGTATCTGCATTTTTGTTTGTTGAATTTGACAGTGCTACTTGAGGGAGAAAGAAGTTTGTGGGGAGGGTTTGCGTTGGGCACGGTGAGAGTACTTGTTCCTGGTCAGTCCTCACCTTCCAGGGCCCTCCAACCCCCAGCCCCAGGAAGGGGTGAGAGACACACAGCTCAGGCACTAGCCAGATTGGTCACAGAAGCCACACAGCCACGCCTGTGTCACAGCAAGTAGAGCAGGGAACCATCTGAATGGAAGCGCCTTCCAAGGAGGTGTTAAGGTTTGGCAACTCCAGGGACCTGAAATTGCTCAGTGACTGCACATAGAGGGTCTGCGACCGCGAGGGCACTGGTGGCGGGAGGGCTCGTGCTGTGCCCCCTCCACCCGGCTCCAGGCGTGCAGGGCACTGATGAGCAATTGAGCAGCTCAGAGATGAGCTCATGTGGCCAGAAGCAGATCCACGGAAGTCCCTCAGCCTCTCTGAGCTGTGGCTTCCTTATGAGTGGGGTGCTGGTGGCCCCTGCTTCGGGAGGTCCCTGGAGAGGTGGCTTGGGGGGGCAGTGGGTTGGCCCCTCAGAGTTGTTGGCTGACCCAGCAGGGCAGAGGCCCCGCTAGGAGGGGCGTCTTGGAAAGCAGGAGAGTGAATGTGAGGCCGCAGGGCACACCCGGGAGACGGGCCTTGCCCAGGGAGGCACCCGCAGGCATCCTAGTCAAGGTCACGGTCCGGCCTCCAGTGAGCTTCGGCCAGGCTGAGGGGTCTGTGCCTGTGCCTTTCTGTGCCCCATCGCCGCCATCCCTGGGTCCTCCAGCTCTCTGAACACCATGACAAGGACCCTGATGAGTCACTCCGTGCCTCCTCCAGGAGGGCAGGTCAGGGCTGAGCCTCCACCCTCTGCTCTTAAAGGGCCAGAGCCAGAGCCACTGCCTGCTGGTGGCCAGGGCTGCCTGGGTGCCAGCAGCAGCCCTCGCCAACCCTCTGCCTGTTGCCCTAGAAGGCATGTCCCGGAACCTCCCGTGGTCCCTGCAGGAGCTGTTCTGCCCCTGTGTGGCTCAGGGGCCAGACCTCCATGCTTTAGGAGCAGATCCGCAGCATTCTGGGAGGGGACGTGCTGGCGGCAGCTGACACTGGTTCCACCCCGGGTGCCGCCCTTGCTCAGTCTCTGCGTCCCTGCCACTGCTCTCTCTGCTTCTCCCTGTGTGGGGGGCCTTGCACCTTCACTGGGGTCTCTCTTCACCTCTCATCTCTGCTCCATCCTGGGAGCCTCTCAGCGCTTCCATTCAAAGCGTTCCCTCCTCTGCTGGCCGTGACATTAGGTGTGACCGTGTGCCTTCTGTGACCAATTTGGCTTCTGCCTGAGCTGTGATGGAGACCAGCTGTGTGTCTCCCACCCTTTCCTGGAGCTGGTGTGGGGGGCCCTGGAGGGTGAGGACTGAAGCAGGAATGTGGGGACTAGGGTGGGGGAGGCAGATGCCCCATGATCCAAAGTGGGGGGATGGAGGTGACGCCTGTTCGGCTTCTTGCAGTCCCTGCTCCTCCTGGATGCCCCTGTTACTGGCCCTGGCCAACTGGCCTAGTCTTTAGGCGCTGTGACTCCTATATTAATAATGGTGGCAATTGTTAATATTTTGGGACACTCGCTGTGTCCTCTCCGCCTGGACCATGCCACACTGCCTCTGGAAAAGGCTCTGTTCTCATGAGGTGTGGCTGCTTGCGGTCCCTTGAACTCACTGGGTTCTGGATGGCCTCTGAGCTCTGGACCTGCAGCCTCCCCTGGAAAGGGCTGCTGCTTCCCCTTTGCCTGGCTAAGGCCTGCTCATCAGCCCTTTCCTCAGGGAGCGAGCCTGACCCCTAGGATGGGAGGGTTCCTGCTTCACATTTTCATTAACCCTGAACTTTCCTTTTTTTTTTGAGACGGGGTCTCTCTTTGTCACCCAGGCTGGAGTGCAGTGGTACGATCTTGGCTCACTGCAACCCCACCTCCTGGATTCAAGCGATTCTCCTGCCTCAGCCTCCTGAGTAGCTGAGATTACAGGTGCCCACCACCACACCTGGTTAATTTTTTGTATTTTTAGTAGAGACGGTGTTTCTCCATGTTGGCCAGGCAGGTCTCAATCTCCTGACCTCAAGTGGCCTGCTTCCTTTGGCCTCCCAAAGTACTGGGATTACAGATGTGAGCCACCACGCCTGGCCTGCAGTGAGCCTTGATTACACCACTGTACTCCAGCCTGGGTGTTGACAGAGGGAGACTTTGTCTCAAAAAGAAAAAAAAAGGAACTTACAGATTTGCATAATCATAGCACAGAAAGTATGGAGGGATTGCAGGCACCTGCCACCATGCCTAGCTTATTTTTGTATTTGTAATTAGACATGGGGTTTTGCCATGTTGCCCAGACTGGTCTCAAACTCCTGACCTCTGGTGATCCACCCTCCTTGGTCACCCAAAGTGCTGAGATTACAGGCGTGTGCCACTGGGCCCTGCCGAACCTTCATTTATTATGACAGACAGACAGCTGTGTGGGTGTGTGCTAATAGGGTGTCTCCTGTGTTATATCAGGGACTTGGAGGACGGGAACCTGTGTCTGGGTCATTGCTGTGTCCCTGGAGCCCAGCTCAGGTTCTGACCCATTGGGGTTGCCCAGGAATTAATTGCCGGATGAAGGAAGGGGTGAAAATCCTGTTTGTTCCTTTAGCCACCCTGCAAGAAAGGTAATGTGACCACCACTATTCTCATTTTACAGCTAAGGAAACTGAGGCTCAGAGAGGTGAATTTAGCTGCCCAAGGTCACACAGGGGCTAATGAGTCAGTTTAGACAAAGACCCTTCCTCCATGCCTTCCACAGTGTCTGACCTTGGCAGTTTGGAAAATTCTTGTGGAATGGGACTGATCTGAATCCCTGAGTGCCGGGCTTGGCTCTGAAACGTTTAAGAGGGTCTCCACCAGGAGCCTTGAGAAAACTCCACACACACAGATTTCCCCAAGGTCTTGGCCGGGCTCGGTGGCTCACGCCTGTAATCCCAGCACTTTGAGAGGTTGAAGTGGACGGATCACTTCGAGATCAGCCTGGCCAACATGGTGAAACCCACCTCTACTAATAATACAAAAATTAGCTGGGTATGATGGCGCACACCTGTAATCCCAACTACTCAGGAGGCTGAAGCAGAATTGCTTCAACCTGGGAGGTGGAGGTTGCAGTGAACCGAGATCGCGCCGCTGTACTCCAGCCTGGGCAACAGAGTCAGAGTAAGACTGTGTTTGAATAAAAGAAAAAAACCCCAAAAACTAGTTCTGGAGCTCTGGGCAGGTGGCTTCGCCTCTGGAAGCCTCTGTTTCCTAATCTGGGTAGTGATCATCAGAGTCCTTGCCTCATAGCGTCATTTGGTCATTCAATGAGATTAATGCAGGCAAAATGCTTAGCCTGGACCAGCACATAGCAAGCAGCTAATGATTGGCAGCTTTTTCTTCTCATTATTCCCGGAGGTCACAGGATGAAACGCATCGTCCTGCAATTTTACTTGAGAGTTTTGTTGTGGGGGAAGGGAGTTATTTACCCTACAGAGAGATGAAAATCAATGTATTTTACAACTTTACAGTAAAGAAACACTCACATATGATGAGGCAGAATGCAACTTTGTAGAAATATGTGAGCTAGAATGCAGGATTTGAACTAAACCTGGCCTTTGCTGGCTTTCTGGGAATCTGTCCCCACTCCTGGGGGGGGGTACCAGCCCTCTCCCCTCGGGGGCTTTGTGGAGGGCACCTTTGGGGAGTCCTTGGACCCTCTTGAGCGCAGGGCCCTGTTTCAGGGACAAAGCACGTTCACCTACTTGTGATCTAGTTGGAGTGAACATTCTTACCCCATTGATCAGATGAGAACGTTGAGGCTTGCAGTGGGAAAGTGAATCACGGAGATTCTGGCTTTATTTTGGTAAATCTGAAAGTGGAAAGTGTCAGAGCGCCCAGGAGAAAGATGGAGACAGGGCTTGGCTCTCCCAGGGGTCGCCATGAAGGGGCACTTTGGTGGGCAGGAGTTGCGTGCTCCCACTGGACTCTGTGCCCCAGCCTCATCCACCCCAGTGCCAGGCACACAGCAGGTGCTTAACAAGTGCTTGCCATGGCCTGGGGGCCTCGGTGGGCAGCCCCTCCTTGGGATGACATCTCCTCGCTAAAGCCTTCCTAAGCCCGGGCTCTGGAGTCTGTGAACCTGGCCTCCACCTCCGCTCCTCCACCCCTGACTGCGTGATCTTGGCCCAGCACCTTGCCTGTCTGTGAAACCTCCGTTTCTTTGAAGTGGGCTGGTGGGGACCCCTGGCTCTCAGCACAGGGCCTGGTGCAGCACGAGGGCTCAGCTGTCCCAGCCACCTGGGGCTCGGGGAGGATTCTGAGGGACTGAGAGGGAAGCAGGGCTTTGGTTTTGAATCTGAGCTGCCCTAAGCAGCCTCGCGCCTGGCTCCTCTTCCTGCGGTGGTGACAGCAGCTTCCCATTTTGGTGTCCACGCCAAGGCCTGGCCCTCTATTTATTCAAGCCCCACAACTCCTCATCAGCACAGCATCTCCAGGGTGCTCACCATGTGCTGGGCTCGGTGCTTGTGACCTGTATCCTCTCGCTGGCCCCTGACAGTGGGACAGGGAGCACGCTGCACCCAGGCCACATAGCAACTGGAGAGAAGGTAGACCCATCCGTACGAAGGCTCTGGGTCATCCCGGCTGGACTGTGTGTCCCAAGCCGAGAGCCTGGCTTTAGGGAGCCTCAGGCAGGGCAGCCAGGCCCGGGTGCAGAGCGGCGAAGAGCAGCTCCCAGGAGCTGCGGCTGAAGCTCACCTGGCCCTGGCTAGAGTCTGCCCTCCGGGGCCAGGGACCCACCATGAACTTGCCATTCCTGAAGACAGGCCTTGTGGGCCGGATGATCCCCCGACAGGTGAAGCATCCCCAACTCGAGTGCGCAGGCTTCCTCCTGCCTCTCTTACCTGGAGGCTCTGGCCTCTCTTACGTGGAGGTGAGGCTGCCATGGGGGTATAAGGAAGGGAGGTGGGGGCCGGTGGGGGGTGGTCAGAGCCTGGTCAGCTGTGTGGCCGTGGGCCTGGGACTCCCCTGATGAGCCCAGGTGCCTCATCCTGAGACAGACACAGTGACAACCCGTGGCCTGTGTGAGGTTCTAATGAAATGCGGGTGCAGGGGAGACCACAGTAAGCACCCGATGGCGACAGTGGCCATCACAGTGGCTCACAGCTGCGCATGGCAGTCTGATGGCCCCGGCGGGTGGCCTGCTTGGAAGGGGCAGTGTGTGGCCTGCTTGGAAGGGGCAGTGTGTGAGCAGAGCAGACAGGGCCCGCCCGCCTTTCCTGCCGGCTGCCGTGTGCCCCAGCCCGGTGCTGGACCAGTCCTGGCTGGCACTTGGCGAACCAGGGTGGAGACAGTGACTGCCAAGGAGGCTGGGTCACTGCTCCCACAGTGGGAACATGTGGTGCGGGGCTGGAGCCCAGAGGGGAGGGCGGAAGGTCTGGGGAATGCGCAGCTTCTGGGTCAGGGCGAGGGGCTCCTGCAGTGGTTCTGCTTGGCCGGGAGTGCCCGGGAGCTCTGGGCAGCAGGCCAGGCCCCCCTTTCTGGGGCAGCTCAGGCCTGGTGCTGGGGCGTAGCTGCCCCTTAGCCGGGCAGTGGTGGCAAACACGCGTGGGATGGGGGAGTGGTCTCTGCTCTCACCCTGGCAGGGGCATCAGATCCTAAGTACAGCGGCAGCGATGATCATGCTGACTGCCTCGTGCAGGCGGCTCCTGCACCTGCTGTCACGTTACTCTGAGCTTGCAGGCAGCACCAGCGAGCGCTCTGCTTTAGAGAAGAGGCTGCACCTTGTCCAAGGTCGAGGGTTAATGGGTCTGGGGCCCGGCCACATTGTCTGGCCCGGAGCCCGTGCCCATCTTCCTGTCCTCACTCCGGCCCTCTCCGGGGCTGCTCTTCCTGGGACACGGGGCCTGTTGTTCGTGGGACATGCATCATTCCGGCCCCTCTTTTACTTGTTGCCTGAAGGTCACTTTGTGGAGCGTGGGAGCTGGGGGGCCTGGAGGTCTCAGGAGCTGAGCTCTTTCCCGGGACAGAGAGGGAAGGGTGTGCGGCCAAGTTTACGCATTGTGTCAGGAGCAAAGGGGCTCCCTGCCCATCCCAGGAACACCAGCGAATTTCCTTGGGGCCTTCAGGAACCACCCGGCGCTGCCATGTGACTCCAGGGTGGTGCTGTGACCCCCCGGGGCCAGTGCTGCAGGGGGTGGGGGAGTGATCTGGGACCTTGGGTGCTCGGGGCAAAATCGGGGCACCTGGGGGATTAGAGCATGCAGGTGGCTGCTCCCCAGCCCTTGAGAGTGGCAGGACGCCGGGTGGGAACCCCGGAGGTGTTTCACTCCCTTTTCTGCCCTCTCCACCTTCCAGTGTGTGGCACTCCATGGTTGGCACAGCCAGTAATGTCCCCTTTCACAGATGGGGAAACTGAGGGCCAAACTGGGGAAGGAACCGGTCACACAGCAGGAGAGTGGCAGATCCCCGGAGTTCGGGTCCCGCTAGAGACCACCACTGCCTTTGCTATGAGGAACTGCCCCTCCCCAGGGGCGGGCCCAGCGTGGGGTCAGGAGGGTGCATTTGGCTAGCCAGAGGTGCATTCCCTCCGCTCGCTGACTTAGCTTTGCTGTTGCTGCCCAGGGAGGGCTTGGGGGAGAGCCCCCATCCTCTGAAGATGGTACTGAGGGGGTTTCTCAGGTGCTGTGGGGAGAACACAGCTGCAGGGCACTGTGAAGAGGAGCAGGGGGAGGCTGAAGAGGCTGGAGACGCACTGGAGGCTCTGGAGGAGGGTTCTGGGTGGGGAGGGATGTGACCACGTCAGGGATGTTGGCAGCTTCGGGGTGGGGACTGGATGGGAGAAGGGGATGGGGCGGTGCTGAGAAGAGGCTGGCGCAGCGGCTGGGATGGTGTGGGGGCTACGTCCAGTCAGCCCTGGACAGCAGGGGTGTTCTCATGTTTTTGAGGCAGCCAGGATGGGTGGGACTTTTCTGTAGTTGGCATAGGACTGCCTGTAGGGCAGGAGGAGGGGGTTCTCAGGATGGGAACCTGGGAGGAGGCCCAGGGGATCCCTTTGGGCCACATGGGGCCTGAGGGGTCCCTGGGCCATCAGCGAGGAGCTTGGTCAGGGCAGGGGATGGAGGTGTGAGCTGAAGGAGGGGCCAGCTGGGGAGGAGACAGGGAGTGAGGGGTGCAAGGAGCAGAGCCGCCTCCAGAGAGCGTGTGAGCTGGGCACTTGTAGGGGTCCTGACGCTGGAAGGCGGAGCACAGGAGAGGCGTGGGCCTGGGAGGAGCTTCCGAGGCCAGCAGCGCTTCTGGAAGGAGGACAGTTAGTGATCAAAGGTGTCAGGACCGAGGGGACTGTTCGATTTAGTAAGACGGGTCACTCGTGGCCCCGCTTTCTTCTTTTGTGCTGCTCAAACCCAGAGGCCCCCTTGCTGATGCGGTTTTCCTGCAGCTGTAGTAGAGGTCTGGGGCCTGGTACAGAGACACGCGGGCAGGCTTTGTCCCTGGAGATGGGTCCAGGGCCAGGTCTGCCCCAGGAGGGCTGGTGGGAGAGGCTGGATTGGCTGGTCTGCCCTCCATGCCTCTGGCTGCAGCCGGCACCGGGAGGGGCCTGCCAGCCCCTGCCTTTTGCTCCTACCATGTTTGAGCTGAGCTTGAAGCAGGAGAGGCGTTTTGCTTTAGGGAAATCAAAATCAGACTCAGCATCTTTCTGGGCTCCTGGGACTGGCTCCTGTGTGCGTTCCTGGCAGACAGAGCTGTGTGGAAGGAGGAGGAGCCGGAGTGGGGGAGCTGGGGGCCTCAGGAGCGCTGCGGGGGTGGAGAGGAGGCTGTGGGCACTGAGGATGCTTCCTGGCTGTGGGCCTGGAGTCTGTGAGCGAGGGGGTGGGGTGAAGGGTCCCCTCTCTACTCTGACCCTGTAGCTACCCTCCCCCTCTGCAGCCCTGGCTCTCTGGGGGGCCAGTGAAGGTGAGTAGAGTAGACACCCAGCCCCCGCCTCCCCGGGCCCTGTGTGGGCTCTGACTTCTCCACCGACTCCTCGACACCCCTTACAATGGTTCTGCCTGGTAGGAGTTTATATCCCATCCTACAGGTGAGGACTTGGAGGTTCAGAGAGGTTAAGTAACTTGTTCGGAATGACCCAGCCTTCAAGTGGCCCCGACAGGATGACACCCCAGGGCTTCCCACCATCAGGTCACGTGCAGAGCGTGGCCCACGGCCAGTTTTAAATCTTGGTTTTGGTACGAGCCTGGGCCTGCAGGCCTGGAGGCTGAGTGTGATGGAGAAGGACAGTTCGTTTTAAAAATTGGCCAAAGCCAGACGCAACTGTGAAGAGCACGTGAGAAACACATCTGAGGACGTGCGGTTAAACCAGCCCAGTGTCTGGATGACGATGGAGGAATCGGCAGGGGCTATTCTTTGCCCCCGTGTGCAGGGTGCTGGGCCGGGCTCTGAGGGTGATGCCAGGAGGGGCGAGGAGAAGCGACACTGCAGGCTGAGCGTCCAGCTGGGAAGGTGAGGGGAAAGCGCCTCTGCCTCCCACTTGCCAAGTGCTGAACAGCACTTCAAGTCCCTCCTGTTCCTGCCAGATGCCCGAGTCCCATTTCACAGATGAGCAAACTAAGGCTCAGAGATGTGAGGCCACAGATCAGAGGGAGTCCCGGCCTGCAGACTCCCTGGGCTGATCACGGCCCTCTCTGGATCTCTGTACTCACCACTGCCCCCCGGGATATCCCGGCTGGGCTTTGAGCTTTGTGCTTTTTTTTTTTTTTTTTTTTTAACAGTCTTGCTCTGTCACCCAGGCTGGAGTGCAGTGCTGTGATCTCAGCTCACTGCAGCTGCCTCTTGGCTTCCAGCGGTTCTCATGTTTCAGCCTCCCCAGCGGCTGGGATTACAGGTGCGAGCCACCATGCTCAGCCCCAGCCGGGTGTTGAAAGATGGGTAGGGGTTCCCTGGGCAGAAGAGGTGAGGTGAGGAAATGTTCTGGGCAGAGTATGAATGCCTGGAGTCTAGAGCAGTCAGAGGAACCTCCATTGAGGTCACTGGTCAGGATGCAGGCCAGGGACCCAGGGAATCAGCTGTGCAAGGGCGGCCTCTGTTCCGACCCTGCCCTGAGCCCTAAGCCCAGAGCCCAGAGCCTGGAGGCCGGACCTACTGAGGGAGGCGGAGGTGGAGGCCCTGTTAGTTTCACATGTGATTGAAGGCTCTGGGAGGAGGCCAGGAGCTGGAGCCTGGGAAGGTTGCTCTGGCATTGGGTAGAGGCTGAAGCAAAGGGAAGCTGAACCTCCAAATGGTCCCCTGTCTCCCTCCCTCCCAGTGCCTGTCTTGGTCAGAACTGCTGGGGACACAGGACCTGGGGCAGGACCCTTCAGCCCTCTTGGTGTTGTGCAGTGGGAAGAGGAGGCAGGCACACGGGTTGTGGGGTGCAGAAGACACACATTTCCCTCAACTTTTTATTTTGAAGAATCAGGAGGAACATCGACGTGGCGGTGCAGGGCTGCCTGCGTGTCCTCGAGCCCCTGGCTCTGCTGTATCTGCTCCCCCTCTTTCTACATATGTAAGTGTGTATATTTCTTTTTTTTCTTTTCTATTTTTTGAGATGGAGTCTCACTCTGTTGCCCAGGCTGGAGTGTAGTGGCACGATCTCGGCTCACTGCAACCTCTGCCTCCCAGGTTCAAGTGATTCTCCTGCCCCAGCCTCCTGAGTAGCTGGGATTACAGGTGCCTGCCACCACACCCAGCTAATTTTTGTATTTTTAGTAGAGGTGGGGTTTCACCATGTTGGTCAGTCTGGTCTAAAACTCCTGATCTCAAGATCTGCCCGCCTCAACCTCCTAAAGTGCTGGGATTTCAGGTGTGAGATACATACCTGGCCGAGTGTGTATATTTCTAAACCATGTCATGAGGCTGCAGGCGTCCTGACCCTCACTCCAGTGGCTCAGGGCACATCAGTGGGCAATGTCTCATGCCTGTAATCCCAGCACTTTGGGAGGCTGAGGCAGATGGATCACTTGAGGTCAGGAGTTTGAGACCAGCCTGGCCAACATGGTGAATCTCCATCTCTACCAAAACTACAAAAATTAGCCAAGTGTGGTAGCAGGTGCCTATAATCCCAGCTACTTGAAGGCTGAGGCAGGAGAATCAGTTGAACCTGGGAGGTGGAGGGTGCAGTGAGCCGAGATCATGCCATTGCACTCCAGCCTGGGCAACAGAGCAAGACTCCTTCTCAAAGAAAGAAAGAAAGAAAGAAAAAGGGCATTAGCGTCAGTGCTGTTACCACCTTACCTCATCCCTATGGCAGCACCTCATTGCCAGTCCACAGTGCGGCTTCCCAGCTGGCCTAGTGACAGCCACGGCAACTGTTTTTCCCCCCTGATCTGGACCCGATCCGGGCATCTGGAGTTAGATTTGGTTTTCTCGTCTGTGTAGACTCTTTTCCGGAACAATCCTCTCACTTCCTTTGCCTTTCCTGGCCCCAACTTGAAGTGTCCTGGTCAGTTGTCTTGTAGAATGTCCTGAAGCCTGGGATTTGTCTGATTACGTCCTCGTGGTTAGACTCAGGTTAATTATTTTTGGGCAGGAGACCTCCATGGATAATGCATCCTTCCACTGCATCAGTTAACGGGTACATGATGTTGAGTTGTTTCATGGTTGAAGGCAGGGCAGGTTTGATTAAGGATGGTGGCTTTTATTTTAATTAGTTATATATATTATATATATACACACACAATTAATATATAATATATATATTAATATATAATATATATTAGTATATATTATATATATTATAATATATTATTTGATGTATGATATATTATCTATAATATATAATATATATATCTCTATATATTATATATTATATATAATTATATATATATTTAATTATATTAAATTAACTATATATATTATATATATATTTAAAAATATATAATTATAATATATAATTATATAATATATAGAGATATATATCATATATATTATAGATAATATATTATATATTAAAATATATTATATATATATATTTATTTTGAGATGGAGTCTTGCTCTGTCGCCAGGCTGGCATGCAGTGGTGTGATCTCGGTTCACTGCAACCCCCACCTCCTGGATTCAAGCCATTCTCCCACCTCAGCCTCCTGAGTACTGGGACTATAGGCACTCGCCACCACACTCAGCTCATTTTTGTATTTTTAGTAGAGATGGGGTTTCACCATGTTGGCCAGGCTGGTCTTGAACTCCTGACCTCATGATCCGCCTGCTTCGGCCTCCCAAAGAACTGGGATTATAGGCGTGCGCCACTGCACCCAGCCTATTTGTTATATTTTTTATTGTGTAGTAGAAAAGATACCACCAGCAGAGTCACTGGTAACTTATGGATATTTTTGCTTAGGCTGAAGCTTGATTAGGCAGGTAAGTAAAAGCAAATTGAGATGATTTCAAGAAAAATCCTGAGTGAATCACGACAGCTGGACAGAGAAGGGTCTCGAAGGTGATCTAGGAAGAGTTGAGCTTCTGGAGGCCCAGATAGAGTGGTTGAGAACACAGGCCTTGGTGATGGGCAAACCCAGCTGAGGCTGAGACTGTGGCACGTTCCTTCAGTCGCCTCCCCCCAGCTCAGCTTCCTCTCCAGGTTGGGGTGGCAGCTGCTCAGCAGGGGGCTGGAATTGGGACAAAGGACAGCCTGACCCATGCCAGAGCTCCCTGGCTGGCGGGAGGACTGGGAGCAGGTGGCCAGGACCCCAGAGATTTCCTCTGCCTGTTGTCTTCAAGACCTTCCAAGGCCAGGCTCGCTGGCTCACACCTGTAATCCCAGCACTGTGGGAGTCTGAGGCGGGTGGATCACTTGAGGTCAGAAGTTTGAGATCAGCCTGGCCAACATGTGAAACCCCATCTCTACTAAAAAAAAATTAGCTGGGCGTGATGGTTCATGCCTGTAGTTCCAGTTGCTTGGGAGGCTGAGACATGAGGATCACCTGGACCTGGGAGGCAGAGGTTGCAGTGAGCTGAGATGGCGCCATTGCACTCCAGCCTGGGGGAAAAGGGGCAAATTTTGACCCAAAAAAAAAAAAAAAAAAAAAGACCGTCCAAGGTCCCAGGCAGTGAAGCAGTTAGGATTGCTGGCTCCTGGCTGGGCACCAGGGGACACCTGCTGGCATCAACTGCTTCCTAAAGGTCAATTCACTGCTTAAAGCATGGGCCGGGCTTATCTCCCCACCTGAACTCCAGTTCCCTGGGGCTTGGCCCCCTGCTGATCCCCTGGGGCTCTGTGGGGGGCCTTTCTAATGGGGAGAACCCTAGTCATGGAGTCTCCTCCTGCCGCTCTGCTGCATCCTGGGGGTGTAGTGGGGGTGAGGAAGGACTTGGAGGCTGAGGCAGAGGCAGAGAGCCCTGGGGGAGGGCTGCTGGGAGACATGGAGCGGGGGTCAAGGCAGAGCGGGCCTTCTGAGCTGGCGGTCCGGGGAAGCCCCGCTCTGACACTGTGAGGCCTGCCTAAGGTCAGCAGTGGCCATGCCACCAGCTCCTGCTGTTTATGTTGAATGCTGCAACACCTTGCCAAGGTCATACAAGGTCATGCAGACTCAAGGGGGTGTACCCGTCCTGATCTCCGGGGGCGAAGTCCTGGCTCTGCTGTTTCCTGGCAAAGGGACCTCAGGTGATACCAGACAAATAAGCGGACCCGTCGGAACCTCAATCCCTCAGTGGGAAAACGGGGTCACATCTCCCTGTGGGGTTTCTATGAAGCTAAGGGGTGGCAAGCACTTCAATTTTCCCAGCAATCCCATTTCGAAGATGAGAAAATTGAGGCTCAGACAGGGGAAGCAATTTGCCCAAGGATGCACAGTGCCCTGTGGGTCTGGATTTGAACCTAGGCAGTCTGGTCTGGCTTTAGCACCTGTGGCCCTGAACTCCTGCTGGTACCATGATGCGTCGCCTGCGTCTCCAGGTTTGGGCTTTTGGCATCCGCCCCATAGCCCCGGCTGCCATCATGGGGGCAGGCCCAGGCAGCCAGGCGGGATCAGACCAAGGATACCTTTCTTCTCCACCCCTACGCCAAACCCTGAACCCCTTCCTGCCCCATACCCTTTGCCAAAACTTTATCTCAGAAAATTGCTTTCTTTGACTCCAGGCCCGGCGTTTCTGGGTAATTGGCGGCTCCCACTGTTGCCTCCTCTCTCTCTTTTTTTTTTTTTTTTTTTTGAGACGGAGTCTTGCTCCCAGGCTGGAGTGCAGCGGTGCAGTCTCGGCTCACTGCAACCTCCGCCTCCCAGGTTGAAGCCATTCTCCTGCCTCAGCCTCCTGAGTAGCTGGAACTATAGGCACGCACCACCACACCCAGCTAATTTTTTGTATTTTTAGTAGAGACGGGGTTTCACCATGTTAGCCAGGCTGGTCTCAATCTCTTGACCTCATGATCTACCCGCCTCGGCCTCCCAAAGTGCCGGGATTACAGGCGTGAGCCGCCGCGCGCCCTGCCTGCTGTCTTTATCCGAGGCCTGCTTGCAGACAGGTCTCTTGCTCCCACTTGGGCCTGTGGGAGGAGAGCGCTAACCAGCGCGGGGGTGGAGGCTGCTAGCCTGCCCCGGAATCCGGCCGCCGGACTCTGAGCCGCAGACCTGAGGTCAGACCCTTGCCTTGCCACTTCCTGATCTCTTCGTGCCTTAGTTTCCACATCCGGAGCCGGGGCAGAGTTGCGCCATCCTCCCTCCATGCTGTCCTAAGAGCAGCTGCGCCGAAGCACAGAGGCCGCCCTGGGCGCAGAGTCGGGCTTACAGTGGACTCTTGGTGTTTGGCAGCCGCTGCGAGCTTGCTTTGAGTGGTTTTTGAAAAGTGGCTTCCTCAAGTCTGGTCAGGCACAAACAATTCACAGACACCTTTTTGGGCTTCCTTCCCACTTCCCTGGGAATAGATTCCAGTTCCTTTACTCATCTGACCTGTACATGATATCCCTTTCCAGTCTGTTCGTCCCTTCCCTCCTTCTTTCCCTCTTTCCTTCCTTCCTTCCTTCCTTCCTTCCTTCCTTCCTTCCTTCCTTCCTTCCTTCCCTCCTTCCCTCCTTCCTTCCTTCCTTCCTTCCCTCCTTCCTTCCTTCCTTCCCTCCTTCCTTCCTTCCCTCCTTCCTTCCTTCCTTCCCTCCTTCCTTCCTTCCTTCCCTCCTTCCCTCCTTCCTTCCTTCCTTCCCTCCTTCCCTCCTTCCTTCCTTCCTTCCTTCCTTCCTTCCTTCCTTCCTTCCTTCCTTCCTTCCTTCCTTCCTTCCTTCCCTCCTTCCTTCCTTCCTTCCTTCCTTCCCTCCTTCCTTCCTTCCTTCCCTCCTTCCTTCCTTCCTTCCTTCCCTCCTTCCTTCCCTCCTTCCTTCCCTCCTTCCTTCCTTCCTTCCTTCCTTCCTTCCTTCCTTCCCTCCTTCCTTCCTTCCTTCCCTCCTTCCTTCCGTCCTTCCTTCCTTCCTTCCCTCCCTCCTTCCTTCCTTCCTTCCCTCCTTCCCTCCTTCCTTCCGTCCTTCCTTCCTTCCTTTCTTCCTTCCCTCCTTCCTTCCTTCCTTCCTTCCGTCTGTCCGTCCGTCCTTCCTTCCGTCCTTCCTTCCTTCC